>NW_020665188.1:3898869-4027771 GCF_002925995.2 Terrapene triunguis | reverse complement strand
GGGGGGGGGGCTCGGGGGGCGGCGCTTTTTTTTGCTGCTTGGGGCAGCAAAAAAGTTAGAGCCGTCCCTGCACAGAAGACCTGGATTCTAGTCCCAGCTCTGCCCCTGGCCTATAGGCTAAGTTGCTTTGGCCCATAACCTCAAAGGATGCCCTATCTCCCACTAAAATCAATGTGCGTTAGGTGCCCAAATAGCTCTGAGGAAGAAGGCCTTCAGCTCTGTACAATGAGGAGAATGATGCTTACCTCTTGGGAGAGCACTTTGAGATCTCTGGATAAGGGCTAGGCATTATTAGTCAGCAGCCACAACCAAAAATGCCCACTTCTTCCCAGCCTGTCTTCAACAGCTCATATTTTGATCCAGGCTGATTGGAACCCATGGGCCCAGCTGAGTGCCTCCTGGCAGCATGTCCCTGAGCTAAACCAATCAGGGGCTGCTGCACCTACTGCAGTCAGGCTCAGGACCCCTATAAAAGGCAAGACAGGCTGCTGGGAGGGAGACAGGATCCTGCAGACTAGTAGCCATGGCCAGGAGGTTTGCACACATGGAAACCGATCTGCTTATGGAAGGAGCCATTAGCAGGGGGTTACTCCAGTAACACTGGTCATGGATCTGTAAATCAGGGGACTACATTTCCCATCAGCCCCACTGTACTCCTGCCCCAGGCCAGGTAAGGGGAAGATCCTGAGCCGGGAGGTGACGGGGCTCTGGTTTGGGAGCGAGAGCTGCAGGGTAGCAGGGAGCTGGAGAGAAGCCCTGGGAATGAGGGAACTGTGCACAGAACCACTGTGACTGCTGGATGCTCCAGCTGGTGCAGGTCTGTGTGGGACTTCTGGGGGAGCAGTTGCAGTTGGGCACAGAATCAGTGCAGAGGGGCCCCAATGAGAGACACTAACTGAGCCTGGCTTGGGAACCCTCAAAGGCTTATTTGCTGGGACAGAGACTGGCCTGGAGCGGGCACCCCAGGCAGTAGCCCTGCAGAGCCCTGCTCTTGACTGGACTGCCCCAGGTATCCAGGCAGGAACCGCTATTGCTCACTTAGCCTCTGTCCCTAGTGTGTGTGTGGCCTTCCCCTTTCCTGCCAGCCTCAGTACAAACCTCTCCTTGAGCCATGTGTCTCAGTGGTTACTGGGACCCAACAGGGCTAGCGCGGCAGGGCCTAGCTGCTGCAGTACCTCCAGTCCTTGCCTCTGAGACGTGGTATGCTGGGCACGCTACTGGCACTCCAGTGGTTGGGGTACCGAGTAACCCCAGTAATGACACTTGGTCGGACAATCTGACACTCACAGTATTTCAGTGCCCTCCCCAAGGGAAAATGTAAAATTCAGTATGCTACCCACTGAGTTACCATGGGGCACAACAGGAAAAGAGGTGTCGTGGCTGTTGCAGCGATTTGAACATGGCCAGTCTTCCAACCGGAACAGGGGTCTCCCAATGGTACGTCAGTGCTTATCAGCTGTGACATCTGAGAATCCGCTCTAGAACTGCTGGGCTGTAAGGATAATGCCGCTCTCTTCCATACCCGGTCCCCACCCCCACCCTCCTGGCCCCTGGCTCCTCCTTTACCTCTTGTCTGCGAGGTCCGTCTTGTTGGCCACTAGCATAATGATGACATCACTTCCTCTTTCTGTCCTGACATCATCAATCCATTTGGATGTCTGCTGGAAGGAGTTGAGATCTGTGAGTGAGGAGACAAAACAGTGCAGGTGGCTATGAGAAAGAGAATGATTTTTGCCAATTGTGTGATCTGCTGTGGTAACTTGATTGACTTCCGTCGAGTTACTCCCGGTTTTACACTGGTGTCACTGAGAAGAGAATTGGATTCTGGGTCACTTTGGACAAGTCAAATATCCCTGGTATCTCAGTTTATTTCAGGGTCTGATCACACTTGACAGGGATGTTGTGAGGTTTAAAAATGTAAAGCTTATACTGCACCTTGTGGTGTTTACAGAAAGGCACTAAGTGCAAAGCATTCGTAACAGTATCATTAAGTATTGTTTGCAGTGGTGTTGTAGCTGTCTTGGTCCCAGGATATTAGAGACAAGGGGGGTGAGGTTCAGTAAAAGAGATAGAACCATAGAATATTAGGGTTGGAAGAGACCTCAGGAGGTCATCTAGTCCAATCCCCTGTTCAAAGCAGGACCAACACCAACTAAATCATCCCAGCCAGGGCTTTGTCAAGCCGGGCCTTAAAAACCGCTAAGGATGGAGATTTCACCACCTCCCTAGGTAACCCATTCCAGTGCTTCACCACCCTCCTAGTAAAACAGTGTTTCCTAATATCCAACCTAGACCTCCCACTCTGCAACTTGAGACCATTGCTTCTTGTTCTGTCATCTGACAACACTGAGAACAGACTAGCTCCATCCTCTTTGGAACCCCCCTTCATGTAGTTGAAGGCTGCTATCAAATCTCCCCTCACTCTTCTCTTCTGCAGACTAAATAACCCCAGTTCCCTCAGCCTCTCCTCATGAGTCATGTGCCCCAGCCCCCTAATCATTTTCCTTGCCCTCTGCTGAACTTTCTCCCATTTGTCCACATCCCTTCTGTAGTGGGGGGACCGGAAATGGACACAATACTCCAGGTGTGGCTTCACCAGTGCCACATAGAGGGGCATAATCACTTCCCTCGATCTGCTGGCAATGCTCCTACTAATACAGCCCAATATGCTGTTGGCCTTCTTGGCAACAAGGTCACATTGCTGACTCATATCCAGCTTCTCGTCCACTGTAACTCCTAGGTCCTTTTCTACAGAACTGCTGCCTAGCCATTCGGTCCCTAGTCTGTAGCAGTGATTGGGACTCTTCGTTCCTAAGTGCAGGACTCTGCACTTGTCCTTGTTGAACCTCTTCAGATTTCTTTTGGCCGAATCCTCCAATTTGTCTAGGTCACTCTAGACTCTATCCCTACCCTCCAGCGTATCTACCTTTCCCCCCATCTTAGTATCATCTGCAAACTTGCTGAGGGTGCAATTCATCCCATTATCCAGATCATTAATAAAGATGTTGAACAAAACTGGCCCCAGGACCGACCCCTGGGGCACTCCGCTTGATACCAGCTGCCAACTTGACATCGAGCCATTGATCACTACCCGCTGAGTCCAACAATCTAGCCAGCTTTCTATCCAGATTACCTCACTCACCTTGTCTCATTGCGTATTGTCCTTTATGTTACACTACAGGCAGGCATGGAGCTGTACAGTGCCTCATAGGTTGGGATGTAAAGGGAGAAGGAAAGAAATCACGGAAAAGAGAACACCAAGTGAGTAGCTTGTGCAACAGGAAAGACGGTGCTTACAGGGACAGAGCCAGTTAAGCGTCTGGGTGAGCCCTTCCAGAGGAAATATTGGAGAAGGACAGAAGAGATGAACAGAAAGATAATTAGACTTGGGAGTCATCAACGGAGAGGTGCCTGACAAACTCATGGGAGCATGAGAGATCAGCAGGGACTAAAGTAAGGAGCATTCACATTGCCCCCTTCTCCTTGGCTAGTGCAAGGGGAGATCCCTTCCTGGTCCAACCCATGTTACCCTCTAAAGGGCACTAAAGGGACACCATAGAGGGGGAGAGGGCAGAGCTTGGGGGCACATAGGAAGAGCAGCATAGTTGAAGCCCACCAAAGAGAGGCTGACGGAGATGTTGGAAGAGTGAGAGAAGAATTGGAGGTGACGAATCGGTTTGAGGGCATCAGAAAGGTGATGGAGAGTGAGGACAATGGGCCTGGTTCTCCACTCCCCTGTGCAGAGTGACATGCCACCCCTGGCATGAGTGCATGGGAGCATTTCACACCCAGTTGCACAGGGTGACTGGTCTGCACAAGGTGCAAGACGGGGAGGCAAGAGGGAGGAGCCAAGAAGGACATTAACAGCGCTGGTGGCAGGAGTCTATGGTGGGAAGAGGCTGATGGCAGTAGGCCAGGGCGAGCTGGGGGGAAGGGGTCATGGAGGTTGGAACAGATCTCCTGTTCAAGGAGTCTGCGGAAGGAGGAATGGGGCTGAGAGTGGAAACAAAGGGATGTGTGAATGCCACAGTCCCTGAGTAGAGGGAGGGTGCAGGAGAAAGGGCATGAGGAGGGGTACGAGGTGGAAGGTCAAATGATGAAGGAAAATGAGGAAAAAGAGCCGTCAGCGGCTGCTATTACTTTTGTCCGTAACTTCCCACTTGCGTACTAAGCTCCACATGTCACCGCCACCCTGGCTGCACGTGCCAGTTCTATCCAACTCCTGCCAGGATGGCACCCGACCCACCTCTTGAATCTACAACAGCAGAGAGGTTCACTCCGCTGAGGATGACATATTCTCTTGTGAATGTAGCTTCACTGGGGACTGTTTCTCCAGCCAGTAACTCAGCTCAATACACAAAGGGCTGGGCCCAGTCTCTGCTCTGGAGCTCTGTCGAGAACCTGCCGCCCATCAGAGAGAGCATGCAGAGAGGAGGCACGACAACTGAAACAGGGACTCGGGGTGTAGTCCTGTCCTGAGGAGCCTTTTAGCAACACATTGTGAATGAGCAATACATCCCCAGATCAGCTCCGTAACCCTGGCACCCTCCTGCTGCAGCTGCCTCCCTGCCCCCCGTGTCACTTCTCTGTCACTTTGCATTTCCATTTCTGTTAGAAGCAGCCACGACAGAAACCCCACGTCCGTGCCACCAATGGGAGCGGAATACAAAGCAGAAAGAAAGGTCAGCGTGCCAAAGGCTGGCCTTGCCTTCGAGATCCACAGCAGCGGAAAGGCACTGGATCTCATTTTCAATCTCTGTAGCAGCAGAGCAGCCTGCAATGCTTGTTCAGCATGGAGACTGCCTTCTTGCTGGACAGGGCTGACTTGTATGGGCACCTCTCATCACCAGTGTACACAGGTCAGGCCTGGTTCTGAATTCTTGTCCTTGCTTCACAGCTGCTGCATTGTAGCTGAGAATCCCCAGGATAGGGCAATTTGCATAAATTTGAATTCATTTACACATATTTGCATGCCCACGTTGCCTGTTTGTCCCACTCACAGCCGCTTCATATATTCATTCCAGACACTCCAACCTGCATTCATTCTACACCTCCTTTTACCACCCCTCCCAATCTGGTCTTTCCAATCACACACACTCAGTGTGTGCAAATTCCCAAGATGCAACTCGCCCCCAGTTCCTTCTGCACCCACCCAGGTTTACTGCCTGCACCCCCATCCATTGCTCATGCACCCAGCTGGACCTGCCCAGGCTGTGGGTTTCCACATTCTTCTAGAATGTTTTTGGGGGTGCAGGACACACCTGGTCTCCTAGGAAATCTCCTCCGATTGGCTGCTTTGCCCAGGCCTGCTGAATCTGAAAAGTGGGCCTGGCCATTTTTAGGGTGTCATACAGGACTCCCTCTTCAGGAAAGCCTTCTCCTGAGAACCGAGCTGCAGAACGGGCTGGCTGGCTGCCCTAGGAAAGTTACCGCTGGGACTGAATTCCTTGTAAGCAAGTAGCTTTGGCTTGTGAAGATGGGAGCTTTGTTCTTCTTCCTCAAGGGAGCCACACGCTTCCCCTTTCACATAGTGTCACCCTCTCCTTGGAGAGGCTACAGGGATGGGACTAGGGTGACCAGACAGCAAATATGAAAAATCAGGACCGGGGTGGAGGGTAATAGGAGCCTATATAAGAAAAAGACCCAAAAATCGGGACTGTCCCTATAAAATCGAGACATCTGGTCACCCTAGATGGGACCCTAAGAGCAGGTCATCTTAGAACTATAAGGTTAGGAATAATATACACCAGGGGCCTGATTCTCCACTGCCATGTATCCTCATTTACGCCTGAGAAAACTGGGTGCTGGGTGCAATCCATTAGCATGGGAGAGGTCTGACTTGTGCAGCACAGGGGGCGAAGCACTAGCAGATCAGGTCCTATGTGTCACTTCCATCCTGACTGTGGCTCTGCTGAGGCCAACGGAGTTACTCCAGGCATGACTTTGGTTCTCTGTGGTAGCATCCTATCTGATATAACAGTTCCACTGCTTACTGCTGGGATGTTGTGTAGCTGCCCGTGTTCCACAAGTGTATGAACACAAAGAACACAAATGTTCTAGGTCCACCAATGCTATTAGCCAGGATAGGCAGGGATGGTGTCCCTAGTCTCTGTTTGCCAGAAGCTGGGAATGGGAGACAGAAAATGGATCACTTGATGACTGCCTGTTCTGTTCATTCCCTCTGGAGCACCTGGCATTGGCCACTGTTGGAAGACAGATACTGGGCTAGATGGACCATTGGTCTGACCCAGTAGGGCCATTCTTATGTTCTTATCTAAACGTGGCTCTTCTGACATAGCAAATCTCTAATAGAATTTTACAAAAATAAACACGCAGCTAGCTACGAAGAGTACAAGCATTCTTCTCACTGACGTCTTGTATGATTCAATCTGTGAGCTATATCATATGATGGGCTAATTCCTCAGTGGGCGTCAATCAACATAGTGCTATTGACTTCAATGGAGCTGCGGTGATTCACACCCACTGAGGATCTATCCCAGCATTTCTGTCCAAGAAATAAATCCTAGACATGTTTGTCCAGCATCTGATGACATGACAGACCAACTGTCTTTCCCATGAAATCACCTGCCCTTGGATGGATGCAGAGATTTACAAATCAATCACTTCTGAGGCATCCTCTTCCTAGTTATGGAATGGACATTGAGAAAGGTGGACTGTGGCTGGCCAGCCCTACATGCAGTGCCACTCTCCATGAAGATAGGATCTAGCTCCCTGCCTACAGGCCCATCCATCTGAGCAGTGCACATGGTCCCTTTCCTATGATGTTTCTTCCTTCAGGAGTAAGCATGAGAAGTCCTTTGTAGCTCCTAAGCTCGTTTGTACCACTTACACTAGATTGTACCAGTTACAGCTGTGCTTCAGTGCTGCTGCTGGCCATGTAAAGGACTCTGGAGTACATCTCAGACCTGCACACAACTGAGCAGAAACAGACAACCCTTTCTGAGACAGCAAATGGGTGGGGGAAACTCAGGCATCAAAGAATAGTTCAGAATGGAGTATATTTGTCTCTAGCATCATAGGAATGAATGGTACTTGGCAGTGAAAATAAAGGCATAGTTTCTGCCCTGGGGAGCCTCCATTCGAGGTGGTGTTGATTAGTGACCATGCTGAGGGAAAAAGCATCATTTAAATTTTTGAAGTCAAATCCTAATAAGGAAAAGCGTAAGGAGCATCAATTCTGGCAAATAAAATGTAAAAGTGTAACAAGGCAGGGCAAGAAGGAATTTGAGAAGCAACTTGCTAAAGATGCAAAAACTAACAGGCAGTGGGGGCATTAGACAACAAAGGTGTTAAATGAGCACTCAGTGAAGACAAGGCCTTTGCAGAGAAGCTAAATGAATTCTTTGCATCTGTCTTCACTGCAGACAATGTGAGGGAGATTCCCACATCAGAGCTATTCCTTTTGGGCAACAGAGCTGAAGTATTGTCCCAGACTGATTCATCAATATAAGAGGTTTTAGAACAGACTGATAAACTAAACAGTAATGAGTTGTCAGGACCAGATGGTATTCACCCAAGAGTTCTGAAGGAACTCAGATATGAAATTGCAGAACTACTAACTGTGGTATGTAACCTATCACGTAAATCAGCTTCTGTATCAGATGACTGGAAGGTAGCTAATGTAAAGCCGAGTTTTGAAAAGGGCTCCAGAGGAGATCCTCACAATTACAGGCCAGTGAGCCTGACTTCAGTACCAGTCAAATTGGTAGAAACTCTAGTAAAGAACAAAATCATCACACACACAAACACAATCTATTAGGGAAGAGTCAACACGGCTTTTGTAAAGGGAAATCATGCCTCCCCAATCTATTAGAATTCTCTGAGGGAGTCAACAAGCATGTGGAGAAGGGTGATCCAGTCAATATAGTATACTTGGACTTTCAGAAAGCCTTTGACAAGGTCCCTCACCAAAGGCTCCTAAGGAAACTAAGTAGCCATGGGATAAGAGGGAAGGTCCTCTTATGGGTCAGTAACTGGTTAAAATACAGGAAACAAAGGATAGGAATAAATGGTCAATTTTCACAATGGAGAGAGGTGAACAGGAGGGTTCCCCAAGGATCTTTCCTGGGACCTGTGCTGTTCAACCTATTCATTAATGATCTGGAAAAGGGGGTGAAATAGCAAAGTTTGCAGATGTTACAAAATTATTCCAAGACAAGTCCAAAGCAGACTGTGAGGTGTTACAGAGGGATCTCACAAAACAGGGTGACTGGGCAACAAAATGGCCAAAGAAATTCAGGATGGATAAGTGCAAAATAATGCACATTGGAAAACAATCCCTCTATACGTATAAAATGATGGGTTCTAAATTAGCTGTTACCACCCAAGAAAGATGTTGGAATCATTGTGGATAGCTCTCTGAAAACTTCCATTCAGTGCACAGCAGTGGTCAAAAAGGCTTACAGTATGTTAGGAATTATTAGGAAAGAGATAGAAAATAAGACTGAAAATAGCATAATGTCACTATATAAAGTCATGGTGCACACACATCTTGAATACTGTGTCCAGTTCTGATCGCCCCATCTCAAAAAGAACACAGTAGGACTGGAAAAGGTTCAGAGAAGGACAACAAAGATGAACAGGGGTATGGAACGCCTTCCATACGAGGAGAGACTAAAAAGATTAGGGCTGTTCAGCTTAGAAAAGAGACAACTACGCGGGGATATGATAGAAGTCTATAAAATGCCAATTGGGGAGGGGGGGAAGTGAATACAGAAGTGTTATTTACTCTTTCCCACAATACAAAAATCAGGGATTATCAATTAAATTAATTCAAACAAGAGAAAGTACTTTTTCACACAACATACAGTCAACCTGTGGAACTCATTGCCATGGGATGTTGTGAAGGCCAAAAGTATAACTGGGTTCAAAAAAGAATTGAATAAGTTCATGAAGGACAGGTCCACCAGTGGCTATTAGCCAGGATGGTCAGGGATTAAACCCTATGCTTGACTGCCAGCAGCCAGGAGTGGAAGACGGGGTGGATTGTTCCATAATTACCCTGTTCTGTACACTCCTCCTGAAGCTCTGGTATGGGCCATTGTTGGAGATAGAATACTAGGGAAGATGGATCATGGTCTGACCCAGAGTGTCAGCTCTTATGAGTCCAGTTCCACTTCACAGTGCCCCTTGGTTCCTTGTCCTGTACCTACTATCTCCCTTGTTCTGTGTTACATCTGTGGTATAAAAACACAGTTCCAGACTCATTAACCAATTGTTTAATTAAGTGTAACAAAAGCACTGAATCAAGCCAGTTCCATAGCCTGCCCAATGCTCTGCCCTGCACGAGATCTATGGGAGCCAGCTGAGTTCTGCTGCATAGCCAGCGGGGACAGGTACTCCTGGGCACTGGCCTTGGAACAAGGGATGTCCTTGGGTCACCTTCAAGTACAGGCTGTCCCCCAACCAGTGTTCACGAGCTCTGGAGAGGGGAGTAGCCAGTGCTGTTCACTATGAGAACATGCCCTCTGATTCACTACACACTACACTCACTACGCACTGACATGGGGACTCTGCGGAGGGAAGATGAGGGACCTCCTGTGTCTAAACCAGTAAAACTGTGTGTTCGTACAGCGCCTAGCCCCAAGGTAACAGAAATAACAGTAAAAAAGAGTGGCTACACGAGATCCCTGGGGATGGATCCTCCACCTCCCCACACCTTGTGCAGGCCTGCACCCCTGTGCCAAGCGCTCCCACTACAGCTCCGGTTGCAGTTTTCAGCCACTTTACGCTGACGGCCAAGACTCCCCCAGCTGGACTCTGAGAGCCTTTGGGACCAGCTCCCAGACCCGCAGAGCCAAGGGCTGTAAAGCTGCCCTAACAGGCCATCCCTGGTTGGTGTGGCAGCCCCCTGGAGTCTGTCATAAGAGGCACAATTTAGAGCGCCTCAGGAACCAGGGGAATGCAAAGTTGATGATCAGCCACATTTGCCATCCAGCACCCCCTCAGGTCCTGCGCTGAGCAGAGCTTGGCCATACCGGAGCTGTAGGAGACCTTGTATGTATCTGCAGTTCTAGACAACTTTGATTTCCCTCTCGTCTGCACTTACCCCTCCCCGCTGCACAGCATTTTTTGCAGTACATCCCTGCATCCCTGCTTTGGAGCCGATTCTGGCTCCCTGCCTTGCATTACTGCCTTCCTAAATAGTGGTCCACATCCGCGCTGGGTAGCAGCGGAGTAGCATCTGCCATTCCAGCACCAAGCATGGGCACACGGACATTGGGAAGGAAAGCACGACTCACTTGTGATGTCATAGACAACCACGGCCACTGTTGAGTCACGAATGTAGCTGGGGATCAGGCTTCGGAACCTCTCCTGGCCCGCCGTGTCCCAGAGCTGCAATCGGACCTGCCGGGGGAGGGGGCAGATGAGAGACAAACAATTAGCAGGAGAAACAAAAAGAAAGGAGGAATTGGGTGGTGAAGGCAGAAGGGAAGAACAGGAGAGGTGGTTAGGGTGGAGTTTTCCAAAGAGCCCAAGGGAGATCGGTGCCAATGAGACTCAGGCTGCTAACTTCCACAGGTTGCGTTGAAACTCCCAGCCTCAGACAACAGTTTTGCGACTCTCTCTTCATCTATCTTTAACATTCCCTTTGGCATTCCATTTGGAAATATTGCAGTCCTCATTTCCTGTCCTAGTCTGTTAGGAGGTGTTGCTGGGTGCTGTTAAGTGGCTGCCATGTTCCATCCCAGAAGGAGCTACATTTCAAGTGTGGGTGAAGTCCAAACTTCGTTAAGCTGTTTGGAGCGATGAAAGGGCACGGTATAGAAATAGGAGCCGTTACAGGAGTGTGAATAGAGGCATAAGGGATTTTTCGATTTGCTGGCAATTTTGGGGAAAAAATTAGTTTCAAGTTGACCCGAAAATGAATTTTTCAAAATTTTGGCAAATCGAAAAGTTTAAAAAAAGAAATGTTTGTTATGGGTTGAACAAAATGCCAAGCATTCTTTAAAACATTTTTAAAATAAAACATTGAAGGATGTTTCATAACAAGGTCATTTTGAATAAAAAAATCAAATTGTTTCATTTCAAAACCTTCTAACCAAAATATTTGGTCTTTTTCAGGTTTTTGGGCTGGGGGGGAGGGTTTTGACACAAACAATTTGGCAGAAATGACACAAATCTGCAAAATGTTTCAGTGTCTCCAAATCTGCATTTTTTTTCCAGTTGAAAATTTTTCATCCAGCTCTCCTCAGCTGGCGAAGCAGTAAGAGGGAGCCCAGGCCTAAAGGAACATGGAGATGGAATAACTATACATGTTTTAGTGCTAGATTGACAACCCTGGCGAGTGAAGTTCTCCTTTTCTCCTCAGAGCCGTTACAGCCCAGGCAGTGGCAGCGCAAGACTCCCCACGCTATCCCAGCTGTGTGCCTCAAACCTACTTGGGAAGGACCTGCCCTAGGGCTCAAAGAAGAGTTCGGTCTCCCTGCCTATGAAGTTTGTTGCCCTAGCAGCAAAGGCCATATCTACACAGCCTGCGCCAGCGAACCTCCCAGCCCGGGTTGACAGATTCAGGCCTGTGCTACAAATGGTGGTGTGGACATAGCAGCTTGGGCTGGACCTTGGGCTCAGAAGCTGAGGCAGAGGTTAGTCCAAGCTCCTGCTTGAGCCACAACATCAAAGCGCTGTCTCCACAGCTAGGTTAAGCAAGATAACATGAGGCTTGCAGACCTGAGGACTGGGAGGCTCGCTGTCATGGGCTGTGTAGACATAGCCAAAGAGGTCAACTAGTGCCAGTCATGAGGGTGGTTTGGAGAATATGAACATCGGTCCACTGGGAACTGGAGTGAAGCCACCAACTCCGGTCACCCAGGCCAAACGGGTCATGGCCAACCTGGGATGGATTTCTACTGGCGCACAAAAGGCTCCATAGCCAATTAATAATCCAATAACTAATCTAGACTGAGATTTCCAAAAGAATTTAAGTATCAGAGGGGTAGCCATGTTAGTCTGGATCTGTAAAAAGCGACAAAGAGTCCTGTGGCACTTTATAGATTAACAAAGGTATTGGAGCATAAGCTTTCGTGGGTGAATACTCACTTCGTCGGATGCATGTAGTGGAAATTTCCAGAGGCAGGTATAAATATGCAGGCAAGAATCAGTCTAGAGATAACGAGGTTAGTTCAATCAGGGAGGATGGGGCCCTCTTCTAGCAGTTGAGGTATGAACACCAAGGGAGGAGAAACTGCTTTTGTAGTTGGCTAGCCATTCACAGTCTTTGTTTAATCCTGAGCTGATGGTATCAAATTTGCAAATGAACTGAAGCTCAGCAGTTTCTCTTTGGAGTCTGGTCCTGAAGTTTTTTTGCTGCAGGATGGCTACCTTTAAATCTGCTATTGTGTGTCCAGGGAGACTGAAGTGTTCTCCTACAGGTTTTTGTATATTGCCATTGCTAATATCTGACTTGTGTCCATTTATCCTTTTACGTAGTGACTGTCCAGTTTGGCCGATGTACATAGCAGAGGGGCATTGCTGGCACATGATGGTGTATATTACATTGGTGGACGTGCAGGTGAATGAACCGGTGATGTTGTGGCTGAACTGGTTAGGTCCTGTGTTGGTGTCACTGGTGTAGATATGTGGGCAGAGTTGGCATCGAGGTTTGTTGCATGGATTGGTTCCTGAGTTAGAGTTACTATGGTGAGGTGTGCGGTGACTGGTGAGAATATGCTTAAGGTTGGCGGGTTGTCTGTGGGTGAGGACTGGCCTGCCTCCCAAGGCCTGTGAAAGCGAGGGATCGTTGTCCAGGATGGGTTGTAGATCACTGATGATGCGTTAGAGAGGTTTTAGCTGAGGACTGTAGGTGATGGCCAGTGGAGTTCTGTTGGTTTCTTTCTTGGGCTTGTCTTGCAGCAGGAGGCTTCTGGGTACTCGTCCGGCTTTATTGATTTGTTTCCTTATTTCCTCGTGTGGGTAGCGTAGTTTTGAGAATGCTTGGTGAAGATCTTGTAGGTGTTGGTCTCTGTCTGAGGGGTTGTAGCAAATGCGGTTGTACCTCAGCGCTTGGCTGTAGATGATGGATCGTGTGGTGTGTCCGGGACGGAAGCTGGAGGCATGAAGGTAGGCATAGCGGTCGGTGGGTTTGCGGTATAGGGTGATGTTGACGTGACCGTCACTTATTTGTACCGTGGTGTCTAGGAAGTGGACCTCCCGTGTAGATTGGTCCAGGCTGAGGTTGATGGTGGGGTGGAAGCTGTTGAAATTGTGGTGGAATTCTTCCAGAGTCTCCTTCCCATGGGTCCAGATGATGAAGATGTCATCAATGTAGCGTAGGTAGAGAAGGGGCATGAGTGGACGAGAGCTGAGGAAGCGTTGTTCCAGGTCAGCCATAAAAATGTTGGCATAGGCCATGTGGGTGCCCATAGCGGTGACACTGGTCTGGAGGTATATATTGTCACCAAATTTGAAACAATTGTGTGTGAGGATAAAGTCACAGAGCTCAGCTGTGGCATCATCAGGGATACTGTTCCTGACAGCTTGTATTCCATCTGTGTGTGGGATGTTTGTGTAGAGAGCCTCCACATCCATGGTGGCTAGGACGGTGTTTTCTGGAAGATCACCAATGCATTTCTCAGGAAATCAATGGTGTCACGGAGATAGCTGGGAGTGCTGATGGCATAGGGTCTGAGTAGAGAATCCACATATTCGGACAGTCCTTCAGTGAGAGTGCCAATTCCAGAGATGATGGGGTGTACAGGATTTCCAGGTTTGTGGATCTTGGGTAGTAGATAGAGTGACCCCGGTTGGGGCTCTAAGGGTATGCTGATTTGTTCCTGTGTTAGTGTAGGGAGTGTCTTGAGTAGATGGTGCAGTTTCTTAATATATTCCTCAGTGGGATCTGAGGAAAGTGGCCTGTAGAATTTGGTATTGGAGAGTTTCTGGCAGCCTCCTTTTGGTAGTCAGACCTGTTCATGATGACAACAGCACCTCCTTTATCAGCCTCTTTGATTATAATGTCAGGGTTGTATGACATTATAATGGCAGGGTTGTTAGCTTCCACCCCACCATCAACCTCAGCCTGGACCAATCTACACGGGAGGTCCACTTCCTAGACACCACAGTACAAATAAGTGACGGTCACGTCAACACCACCCTATACCGCAAAACCACTGACCGCTATGCCTACCTTCATGCCTCCAGCTTCCATCCCGGACACACCACACGATCCATCATCTACAGCCAAGCGCTGAGGTACAACCGCATTTGCTACAACCCCTCAGACAGAGACCAACACCTACAAGATCTTCACCAAGCATTCTCAAAACTACGCTACCCACACGAGGAAATAAGGAAACAAATTAACAGAGCCAGACGTGTACCCAGAAGCTTCCTGCTGCAAGACAAGCCCAAGAAAGAAACCAACAGAACTCCACTGGCCATCACCTACAGTCCTCCGCTAAAACCTCTCCAACGCATCATCAGTGATCTACAACCCATCCTGGACAACGATCCCTCGCTTTCACAGGCCTTGGGAGGCAGGCCAGTCCTCACCCACAGACAACCCGCCAACCTTAAGCATATTCTCACCAGCAACCACACACCTCACCATAGTAACTCTAACTCAGGAACCAATCCATGCAACAAGCTCGATGCCGACTCTGCCCACATATCTACACCAGTGACACCAACACAGGACCTAACCAGTTCAGCCACAACATCACCGGTTCATTCACCTGCACGTCCACCAATGTAATATACACCATCATGTGCCAGCAATGCCCCTCTACTATGTACATCGGCCAAACTGGACAGTCACTACGTAAAAGGATAAATGGACACAAGTCAGATATTAGGAATGACAATATACAAAAACCTGTAGGAAAACACTTCAGTCTCCCTGGACACACAATAGCAGATGTAAAGGTAGCCATCCTGCAGCAAAAAAACTTCAGGACCAGACTCCAAAGAGAAACTGCTGAGCTTCAGTTCATTTGCAAATTTGATACCATCAGCTCAGGATTAAACAAAGACTGTGAATGGCTAGCCAACTACAAAAGCAGTTTCTCCTCCCTTGGTGTTCACACCTCAACTGCTAGAAGAGGGCCCCATCCTCCCTGATATAACTAACCTTGTTATCTCTAGACTGATTCCTGCCTGCATATTTATACCTGCCTCTGGAAATTTCTACTACATGCATCTGACAAAGTGGGTATTCACCCACGAAAGCTTATGCTCCAATACATCTGTAAGCCAAAAGAATTTAAGGGAGTTAGGCACCACATTCCCCACTGAACATCAACTCCCTTGGGCCCCATTGAAAATTCCAGCCCCTGTCTCCTATGGAACAACTCCTCTGACTAAAGGAAAATGCGGCTGTATGGGGAATCCCAGGTCACAGCTGGCGTCCAATTGTTGAGAAGTGAGATGGAGGCTGAACACGAAAAGGCTCATTCTCCTTGGCCAGGGGTGGAGTCCGCTGGTGAAAGGATGCATATGAAAACCTGAACCCGAAAGAGAGGTGCAAACAGGGAATTAAGTGTGTGTACTGAGTAAATGGTTGCCTATCACCCCTGGAAACCTGATTTCAAATCTTAGATCATTAGAAGACATGAGTTTGGTGAGCCCCAGCCTAGTCCCTATTTGTTTATCTCCCCTACCCCCACCATCTAATGATTCTCAGTCCTTGCTCAGGCCTAGTATTACAGGTCAGGACCTTGGTGCATTGGCAGAGCTGTGTTAGGGGAGCTTGTTCAGTGCCAACTTGAATTCTAATGACTCAGCACTGTGAGGTTAGTCCCTCACATTCATGAGCACTGTGTCTACCCACACCATTTCAAAGGCCTAAGACTATGATGTTTTTAAAAAATTGTGGGAGCTGAATTGTCTTCACCCTCCAACTCTTGGGTCGGAGACAAATTCTCTTTGAAGGAATGTAGCCATGCCTTCCTGTAGTCACTCCTCCACTCTGACTGCGGCTGAGCAGTGGATTTCATCAGAACGACTGGAGTGCTGTTTGAAATAGAACCAGCCCATTAAACCCAAGACAGATGTCTGTGAGTGCATTAACACGGTGATAGTGGTGAGAGGCTGTTTATGGATGAAGCTGTAGCATCTCATTACATTTCACTTCCATTTCTCCCATTCCCTTGTATAAAATTTTCCCCAAAAATCAATAAATCAAAAACTTGAAACAGATTTCCTTCTAGTGCCATTTTCTGTACGATCTGTGAGCTGGCAGATTACAGGGGATGGCTGGCCAGTGGGGATAACCTCTTGCCCTTGTCCAGCAAAACTGAAGAGCCAGGGCATTTCTTCCCACCTCCTCAGGGCTCAACTGTGTCTTGAAAGCACTGATCTGCACTAGGAGCAGGCAGTCCCACCCCACAGGTTGCACAGGGAGGCACTGCACATGCCCCTCACCGGCACAACCCTTCCCCTTCTCCAGCCCATTTGGGGTGAGTTGTGGTGCTAGCTACATGTGGTCATTGCTCTCCAGGGGCAGAAAGGCCTGCGTGGGAGTTAGAAGAGAGAGTGGCCTACCTGGCCATGGACTGCCCAATCTGGTCTTAAAGTACTGACTGGATGGGCGGGTGTGGAGGTGCATCACCCCAAGGGGAGGGTCAAGAGGGAATGGAGGCCCAATCTCCCTCAGTGCTCCCAGGAACGCACACACTGCCCCATGCCCCTGCCCGGAGCAGCCAGCCAGCATGGAAGAGAGGAAGCAGCGCCATCTAATTGCCTCTCCCCTCCCCCTGTGTGGCAATTTGTACCCCTGGCGCCTCATGGAGGGAGCTGCCCTTGCTCCCCCCGATATGAGGGCTGTGATTGTTCCAAGCACTTTCATGGGGTTTGATGTGTGTATACATGTGGGGAGAGAACTCTGTCCACACAAGGTCAGGGCCTCCATGGGGTGGAGGGGAGCAGAAGGGCAGTGGAGACGGGGGTCTCTAGGCTCTATGTGCAGGGCTGGGACAGAGTTGGCTGTTGTGTCAAAGTTCCCTCCTTTGGGGTGTTTGGTGTAAGTGTGTCAATCAGCTGGACTCCTTCAGCACAGTCCTGTGTCTGTGGGTTCCTGATGACTTGGATGGCCTAGGGCTTTGGTACTCTGAGGTCAGTCCTTGGTGGAAATGTTCAACCTTCACCCCAACCCAACTGTCCCTCTCTGCTCAAGGGAGGCGACAACTGTCATTCTGGTATGCAGCCATCCTTGCACCCCACTACTAGTGAGGTGACTTCTCAAAGTGGGGTGGAGGAGGTCAGCAGCGAAGCCGCATGGGGGAAGTTACTGTGCATGGAGGCAGGGGAAGGGGATTTCAGTCCCCTTAAGTACCCAAACTGTGAGTGAAGCCATCTGTGAAAGTCAAACATTGGCAGCAGAAAGAGAAAGAGAGGGGCCCAGCTGGGGTATTTGCTGGGATAGGTTTGGACAGCATAGAAGGAATTATAGCTAGTGGCTCCCTCTTCCACAGGGGTCTGCACAGAACTTCTTTTGGCATGGTCAGCGGTTCAGCAGCGTCTGCCACTTACTGTCCGATCTTCCAAGTACATGGTTTTTGATAAGAAGTCGATTCCGATTGTAGCCTGTAAGAGAGGGAGACAGGAAATGAGAGAACATAAGAACGGCCACACTGGGTTAGACCAAAGGTCCATCTAGCCCAGTATCCTGTCTTCCAACAGTGGCCAATGCCAGGTGCCCCAGAGGGAATGAACAGACCAAGTAATCATCAAGTGATCCATCCCCTGTCGCCCATTCCCAGCTTCTGGCAAACAGAGGCTAGGGACACCATCCCTGCCCATCCTGGCTAATAGCCATTGATGGACCTATCTTCCATGAAATTATCCAGTTCTTTTTTTTAACCCTGTTATAGTCTTGGCCTTCCTCTGGCAAAGAGTTCCACAGGTTGACTGTGCGTTGTGTGAAAAAATACTTCCTTTTGTTTGTTTTCAACCTGCTGCCTATTAATTTCATTTGGTGACCCCTAGTTTTTGTGTTATGAGAAGGAGTAAATAACACTTCCTTATTTACCTTCTTCACACCAGTCATGATTTTATAGACCTCTATCATATCCCATGTTAGTCATCTCTTTTCCAAGCTGAAAAGTCCCAGTCATATGGAAGCTGTTCCATACCTCTAAACATTTTTGTTGCCCTTTTCTGAACCTTTTCCAATTCCAATACATCTTTTTTTGAGATGGGACAACCACATGGGACAACCGCAATATTCAAGATATGGGCATGCCATGAATTTATATAGAGGCAATATGATATTTTCTGTTTTATTATCTATCCTTTTCTTAATGATTCCCAACATTCCATTCACTTTTTTTGACTGCCGCTGCACATTGAGTGGCTGTTTTCAGAGAACTATCCACAATGACTCCAACATCTCTTTCTTGAGTGGTAACAGCTAATTTACACACCATCATTTTATATGTACAGTTGGGATTATGTTTTTCAATGTGCATTACTCTTCATTTACCAATACTGAATTTCATCTGCCATTTGTTGCCCAGTCACCTAGTTTTGTGAGATCACTTTATAAGTCGTCACAGTCTACTTTGTACTTAACTATCTTAAGTAGTTTTGTATCATCTGCAAATTTTGCCACCTCAC
The DNA here is from genome assembly GCF_002925995.2 of Terrapene triunguis. Classification (NCBI taxonomy): domain Eukaryota; kingdom Metazoa; phylum Chordata; order Testudines; family Emydidae; genus Terrapene; species Terrapene triunguis. The sequence continues at coordinate 4,009,198 of NW_020665188.1, read as the reverse complement.
TGTTTACCCCTTTTTCCAGATCATTTATGAATATGTTGAATAGGACTGGTCATACTGGGCTGCATTAGTAAGAGCATTGTCAGCAGATCGAGGGAAATGATTATTCCCCTCTATTCGGCACTGGTGAGGTCACATCTGGAGTATTGTGTCCAGTTTTGGGCCACCCTCTACAGAAAGGATGTGGACAAATTGGAGAGAATGCAGCGGAGGGCAACAAAAATGATCAGGGCTGGGGCACATGACTTACGAGGAGAGGCTGAGGGAACTGGACTTGTTTAGTCTGCAAAAGAGAAGAGTGAGGAGGGGATTTGATAGCAGCCTTCAACTACCTGAAGGGGAGTTCCAAAGAGAATGGAGCTCGGCTGTTCTCAGTGGTGGCATATGACAGAATAAGGAGCAATTGTCTCAAGTTGCTGTGGAGGATGTCTAGGTTGGATATTAGGAAACACTGTTTCACTAGGAGGGTGGTGAAGCACTGGAATGGGTTACCTAGGGAGGTTGTGGAACCTCCATCCTTAGAGGTTTTTAAGGCCTGGCTTGACAAAGCCCTGGCTGGGATGATTTAGTTGGTGTTGGTCCTGCTTTGAGCAGGGGGTTGGACTAGTTGACCTCCTGAGGTCTCTTCCAACCTAATCTTCTATGATTCTATGGGCCCAGTACAGACCCCTGGGGTCACCACTGTTTACCTCTCTTACCAATTCTGAAAACTGATAATTTATTTCTACTCTTTGTTTCCTATCTTTTAACCAGTTACCAATCCATGAGAGGGCCTTTCCTCTTATCCATGACAGCTTACTTTGCTTAAGAGCCTTTGGTGAGGGACCTTGTCAAAAACTTTCTGAAAATCTAAGTACACTATATCCACTGGATCCCCATTGTCCACATGCTTGTTGACCTCCTCAAAGAATTCCAGTTGATTGATGAGGCATTGTTTCCCTTTATAAAAACCATGAATTTATGTTCCCAAGAAATTATGTTCATCTATGTATCTGACTATTTTGTTCTTTACTATAGTTTCAACCAGTTTGCCCAGTAATGAAGTCAGGCTTACTGGTCTGAAATTGCTGGGGTCACCTCTGGAGCCCTTTTTAAAAATTAGTATCACATTAGCTATCCTCCAGTCATTTTGTACAGAAGCTGATTTAAATGATAGGTTACAAACTACAGTTAGTAGTTCTGCAATTTCACATTTGCGTTCCTTCAGAACTCCTGGGTGAATACCATCTAGTCCTGGTGATTTATTACTGTTTAGTTTATCAATTGGTTCCAAAACCTCCTCTAATGATACCTCAATCTGGGACAGTTCCTCAGATTTGTCACCTAAAAAGAATGGCTCAGGTTTGGGAATCTCTCTCACATCTTCAGCCATGAAGACCAATGCAAATAATTCATTTATTTTCTCTGCAATAGCCTTATCATCCTTGAGAGCTCCTTTAGCATCTCGATCATCCAGTGGCCTCATTGGTTGTTTAGCAAGCTTTCTGCTTCTGATGTATGTAAAAAAAAATTTTTTTTTTGCTATTACTTTTTGAGTCTTTGGCTAGCTATTCTTCAAATTCTTTTTTGGCCTTCCTAATTATATTTTTACACTTCATTTGCCAGAGTTTATGTGCCTTTCTATTTTCCTCATTATGATTTAACTTTCACTTTTGGCACTGTACCTTTTAATTTCTGTTTAACTAACTTCCTCATTTTTATGTAGTCCCCCTTTCTGAAATTAAATGCTACAGTGTTGGGCTGCTGTGATGTTTTCCCTGTCACAGGGATGTTAAATTTAATTATATTATGGTCACTATTACCAAGCGGTCCAGCTATATTCACCTCTTGGACCTAATCCTGTGCTCCACTTAGGACTAATTGCCTATCCTTTTGTGGGTTCTAGGACTAGCTGCTCCAAGAAGCAGTCATTTAAGGTGTCAAGAAACTTTATCTCTGCATCCCGTCCTGAGGTGACAGGTACCCAGTCAATATGGGGATAGTTGAAATCCTTCAGTATTATTGAGTTTTTTATTTTAATAGCCTCTCTAATCTCCCTGAGCATTTCACAGTCACTATCACCATCCTGGTCAGGTGGTTGGTAATATATCCTTACTGCTATATTCTTATTATTAGAGCATGGAATTACTATACATAGATATTCTATGGAACAGTTTGGTTCATTTAAGATTTTTACTTCATTTGATTCTACGCTTTCTTTCACATATAGTGCCACTCCCCCACCAGCATGACCTGTTCTATTCTTCCAATATATTTTGTACTTTGGTATTACTGTATCCCATTGATTATCCTCATTCCACCAAGTTTCTGTGATGCCTATTATATCAATATCCTAATTTAATACGAGGCACGCTAGTTCACCCATCTTATTATTTAGACTTCTAGCATTTGTATATAAGCACTTTTTAGCTGTCTGTCATTATATGATGTAATTGAATGGGACTCTTTCATTTGACTGTTTCTCATCAGAGGCGCATCAGAGGTCACTATGGGGCAAAATCAAACCGTCCAAACTTTAAATTACAGTATGTGCAGCAAAAGGGACTCTTGCATCAAGTCTTGCTTGAGCTAGGCAGTAAGTATTCAGCAACCCTCCCAATTCCCCCACCTCTTTGCTATTTGCCTCCTTCCCCACGCCCAGCCAATGAACTGCAGAGTAAAGCTGGGTGGGGAAGTTTTCCTGTCCTACCAAAGTTTTGAGATTTCAATTTTTCCCCCCATTTCAAATCAGAACAAAAAGGTGAAACCTTGAAAATTTTCACAAATTGAAAAGCTGATTTTTCTTCTGTTTTGGTCAATTAAAATGTTTTGTTTACACTTTTATCAGTTTTAATTTTCCTCTACTTAGCTTAAATTTCAAAACAAAAAAGTCATTTTGAAAACAGGAAAACAGATTTTTTTCATCAATTTTTAAACTTCTTTTTAAAATATTTTGAATCAAGAAATTCACTGAAAAAGACCCTTCCCCTATGAAGTTTTGGTTTCGACGAATTGGCATTTTCTGACGAAAAAATATTTAGTTGAAAAATTCCCAACCAACTCTACTGCAGAGCCATAGTGATAGAACTGTATAGGTTGCAAACTCTGTCCTGTTTCCGGAATGGGTTTCTTTACATGTCACAGCATGAGAATAACGACAATTCCTGGGACATTACGGAGTGATGGAGTTGTCAAGAGGGTATATCAAAAAATCTAGGCTCCAAACCTGCTATTGATAAATAGCAGACTGGTGTGCCTGACTGGTAGCTCACTGAAGTCATTGAATTAAAGCTAGGTTGCAAAATCAAAGTGCCTAAATTAGGTGAGGGATGTCTAAAACGGGTATGTAGGTGTCTAAATACAGAGTTACGTTCACAACTGTAGGCCCCCACATTTGAAAATCTGGCCCTAGGTGAATGGCACCAAATAAAGTGGCCCCTACTGTGAAGAACTCACACTGTGAAGGCACAAAAGGACACGGTTCTATACAGAAAACACCCATATGGCAGCATTGCTTACATACAGTAGATGGGGAAGGGCGAACAGACAAACTTCCTCTAATTCACCGTTGTGAACTGCACTCTGAGTCTATATCTGGCTGAGTAAATGACACAAGACTGAATCTAAATCCTGATCACAGAAAGCTCTTTCCCCGTTAAAATACAAACCATTTGACAATAGCCAGTTCCAACTAATTTCCTGACCCCGTCTCCCAGGTCTGGGCCCACTTCCTTTGACACAAAAGCCTTCCCACCACAACTGTACAAGTGCTGGTGTTGGATTGAAAATGTTCCCATGTGTATAGTGCATGGATGATGGCAAAGCAGGGGTGCCAGAACAGGGGGAAGGGTAGAGAAGAGGGAGCGGGGGACAGGGTCTTTGGGGGAAGAGGAAGCTCAGGAGTGGGGCCTCGGGTGAAGGGTAGGGTGACCAGGTGTCCGGTTTTCGACTGGAACACCTGGTCGAAGAGGGACCCTGGCGACTCCGGTCAGCACCACCGTGGCGCTAAGGCAGGCTAGTCCCTACCTGTCCTGGCTGGCACCATGCTGTGCCCTGGAAGCGGCCAGCAGGTTCAGCTTCTAGGCAGGGGAGCCACGGGGCTCTGTGCGCTGCCCCTGCCCCGAGCACAGCTCTGCACTCCTATTGGCTGGGAACTGGCCAATGGGAGCTGAGGGGGGGCAGTGCCTGTGGGCAAGAGCAGTGCATGAAGCCTCCTGGTCCCCTGCCTAGGACCTGGACCTGCTGGCCGCTTCCAGGGTGCATGCAGCACGGTGCCAGGAGAGGCAAGCAGCCTGCCTTAGCCCCCCTGCTGCACCACGGACTGGGAGCAGCCAGAGGTAAGCCCCTGTCCCAACACCGAGCCCCAACCCCCTGCCCCAGCCGTGAACCCCCCAAAAACCCAGAGCACCCTCCTGCACCCCAAACCTCTCATCCCTGGCCCCACCCCAGAGCCTGCACCCCAGCCAGGGCCCTCACCCCCTCCTGTACCCCAAACCCTTCATCCCGACCCTGGCTCCACCCCAGTGCCCGCACCTCCAGCCCAGAGCCTTTAACCCCTCCCCGCACCGTAACCCCTGCACAAGCCCAGAGCCCTCTCCCACACCCTGAACCCCTCATTTCTGGCCCCACCCCAGAGTCCGCAGCCCCAGCTAGAGCCCTCACCCCTCCTGCACCCCAACCGCCTCCCCCAGCCCAGCAAAAGTGAGTGAGGGTGGGGGAGAGCGAGCCACCGAGGGAGGGAAAATGTAGTGAGTGGGGGGCAGGGCCTCAGGGCAGGGGCGGGGCTAAGGTGTTTGGTTTTGTGTGACTAGATAGTTGGCAACCCTAGTGAAGGGTTGGTGTGAGGGCAGGGCCTCGGGGGCGAAACTGGACAGAAAGAGGCGGGGTGCGGGTGAAGCAGGTGTGGGAAGAGGTGGAATGGGGGTGGAGTGGAGGTGGGAAGAAGTGGAGTGAGGGCAGGGCCTAGGGATGAAGGGAGTTGAGCACCCCTGGGGAAAGGAGGAAGCTGGTGCCTGTGATTCTGAGCACCTTCATTGCTCCTTCCCTTTAAATGCTTGAAGGGGGTGAAGTGGGACTTAAGAGATAAAAGCAATGGAGACAGTCAAGAGATTAGCTGGATATCTGACCAGCCCGTCCCCCCTCGGAGAGGCAAGTAACCTAGTTTCAATGCTCTGAAGCTCAGAGGCACTTAAATATACATCACTTAAGCACTGCTGCTGACTTGAGAACAAAGGGGGTGGGGGTGGAGAGGCAGGGATGGGGATGAGGAGAGCTGGACAAAGCCATTATATCCCTCCAACACGCTGGTGTGGAGGAGAAGCGGCGGGGGGGGGTGAGAGAGAAGGCTGGAGAGAAGCAGTGACAAGTCAGCAGAAAGAAGAACACTAGACCGCCCCTTGGACACTACTGCTGCTGCGGAGTGCAGAGCACAAGGCATTGGAAAACGGCGTGAAAGGACAGGGATGCACGCGAGTCAGAAGGAGGACCCGAGTCTGGGGATACCCAGAGGACACGTTAGGTGACAACGCCCATTGCCAGACAGCCCTGAATACCTAGCAGGCTGGTGCTGCACAGTGCAGTCCCCTTAACGGAGAGGTGAGAGAGTAGTTAAGGGATTGTTCCTGTGGCTGGAGGCTCCTAGGATGCGGAACATGTTACGCTGGGGGATGGGCACCTCGACTTAATGAACTGTTTTTAAAACTAGGCATACTGCAGAGCATTACAAATGGGAGTCACGTGAGCACGGCTAATCCAGTTGTGGTGGAACAGAGAAGCAGGCCGACAGGAACCTGTGCATTAAGGATTGTGGGCAGGCTGCCCCTCACCCACGCTGTTCAAATGGAGTGGTCAGCCCATTCCTCTAGTGTTTGGAGACGTTGGAATGGCATCTCTTCCCTAGCAGAGTTGGGGAGTGCCATTTATCAGGAGGCAGATTCAGTTGACTCACTAGAAGGCTGCAGTCGTCCCATCCTAGATAGAAATGTAGGGCTGGAAGATGCCTCAAGAGGTCATCTGGTCCCTCCCCCCAGGCTGAGGCAGGGTTAAGGATATCTAGAGTCTCCCTGACAGGTAATAGCTATGGCTGCAACCAGCCTCCATCATAGAGCCCTACTTTAGCACATCTGTAGTTTTTGGTTTGAAAATTCAGGCCCTTAGAATGGGAAACACTCATGCAAACCTGAACAATGCAGTTGTCATGATTTATGCCCCCGCCCCCATAAAAAACCCCCCATGATTATACCTCCTCATATGGATGAGCCAGTCTAGGAGAGCATGAATCCGGTAAGCCAGTATAAATAGTTTCACACTGGATGCTTTCCTTTGGAAGAAATCAAAATGAGTTGTGATGTATTTATGCACAAATACAGAATGGGGGAGAACTGGCTTGGCAGCGGCACTGCTGAGAAGGATCTGGGAGTTGTGGTGGATCACAACCTTGACATGAGTCAACAATGTGAAGCTATTGCAAAAAAAGCAAATGCAATTTTAAGTTGCATTAACGGAGGCATAGCATGCAAGTCATGGGAGGTGATAGTACGGCTCTACTCAGTGCTGGTTAGGCCTCAGCTGGGTTACTGTGTCCAGTTTTGGTCACCAATGCATAGAAAGGATGTAGAGAAACTGGAAAGGTGAGCAACAAAGATGATCAAAGGGATGGAATGTGAGCCATATGGGCAAAGTCTGAAGGAATGGGGTATGTTTAGTTTGGAAAAGAGGAGATGAAGGGGGGACCTGATAGTTGTCTTCAAATACTTCAAAGGCTGCCATAAAAAAGATAGAGAAAAGTTGTTCTCTCTTGCCACAGAGGGCTGGACAAGATGCAATGGGTTCAAACTACAGCACAGCAGATTTAGATTAAATCTCAGGGAAATCTTCCTAACTGTAAGAACAGTAGGGCAATGGAACAGACGACTAGGGAGGTTGTGGAAGCTCCTTCACTGGAGGTTTTCAAAAGGAGGCTGGATAGTCACCTGTCTTGGACGGTTTAGACCCAACAAATCCTGCATCTTGGCAGGGAGTTAGACTAGATGACCCTTGCGGTCCCTTCTAACCCTATGGGTCTATGATCGGAGTGCTTGTCACAGCGCTCAGCAAACAGTCCCCACAAGCCATGTGTCAGTGGCTGTAAACGGACTGGCGCTAGGTCTGTTGGGTTGGGCCATTTTGTGATAACACTCCCCCTCTGAGAATCAAGTTGGGCACCCAAATATCACTAGCTGATTTTGAAAAGGGAGGCCTTCCTGTGTTTGTTAGTATCAGTGAATGTGATTTACCAGCTGGCATTAAAGAGAACTGGCATCCATGTGTCCAGCCCCGCTTTGAGAACTGCTGTCACTGATAGAAACAGGTCAGTTAACGTGGACGGTGTCTGCTGCCCAGCCTGAGCATAAGAGTCCACAGACACAGAAATGCAAGCTCTCGTATGACAAGTACAAGACTGAATGAGAAGTCCAGATCCATCAGTTCAGGCCTGGCTGCAGCAGCTGTAATCATCTGAGCGCAAGGCACCAAAAAAGAAACAACAGAAGAATAGTGTGTGAAATGGGGAGCTTTAGGTAATTTGACCATTTGCTAAACCTTAGAGAAAACGTTCCTTCCTCTTGTCCTACATTCTGATGGCCACGGCTCTCCAATCACCTACTGCAGGGATGCAGGACGTGAACACTTTGGGGCTGCAGCCAGCCAATCATGGAGGCTGGCATTTAGAAAGGAGTCTAAGGGCTTATCTACATGGGGACACTCAGGAATGTTAATCCAAATTAACTGTCTAAGTGGATTAGTTGAACCTAGTTAAACCCCAGTGTGAACACTCTAATTCAGAATTAAAGTGGCCTGAAGTTGATTTGGCTTAATTCACATCCAAAGTGAACTAAACTAAGGGTACGTCTTCACTACCCGCCGTATTGGCGGGTAGCAATCGATTTATCCGGGATTGATATATCGCGTCTCGTTAACACGCGATATATCGATCCCCGAACGCGCTCACCATCGACTCCGGAACTCCACCAAAGCAAGCGGCGGTAGCACAGTCAACGGGGGAGCCGCGGCCGTCGATCCCGCGCCGTGTGGACCCCAGGTAATTCGATCCAAGATACTTCTACTTCAGCTAAGCTATTCGCGTAGCTGAAGTTGCGTATCTTGGATCGATCCCCCCTGTGGGAGACCGTATCAAAAGCTTTGCTAAAGTCAAGGAATAACACATCCACTGCTTTCTCCTCATCCACAGAGCCAGTTATCTCATCATAGAAGGCAATTAGGTTAGTCAGGCATGACTTGCCCTTGGTGAATCCATGCTGACTGTTCCTGATCACTTTCCTTTCCTCTAAGTGCTTCAGAATTGATCCCTTGAGGACCTGCTCCATGATTTTTCCAGGGACTGAGTTGAGGCTGATAGGCCTGTAGTTCCCCGGATCCTCCTCCTTCCCTTTTTTAAAGATGGGCACTACATTAGCCTTTTTCCAGTCATCCTGGACCTCCCCGGATCACCATGAGTTTTCAAAGATAATTGCCAATGGCTCTGCAGTCACATCCGCCAATTCCTTTAGCACCCTCGGATGCAGTGCATCCGGCCCCATGGACTTGTGCTCGTCCAGCTTTTCTAAATAGTCCTGAACCACTTCTTTCTCCACAGAGGGCTGGTCACCTTCTCCCCATATTGTGCTGCCCAGTGCAGCGGTCTGGGAGCTGACCTTGTTTGTGAAGACAGAGGCAAAAAAATCTTTGAGTACATTAGCTTTTTCCACATCCTCGGTCACTAGGTCGCCTCCCTCATTCAGTAAGGGGCCCACACTTTCCTTGACTTTCTTCTTGTTGCTAATATACCTGAAGAAACCCTTCTTGTTACTCTTAACATCTCTTGCTAGCTGCAACTCCAAGTGTGATTTGGCCTTCCTGATTTCACTCCTGCATGCCTAAGCAATATTTTTATACTCCTCCCTGGTCATTTGTCCAATCTTCCACTTCTTGTAAGCTTCTTTTTTGTGTTTAAGATCAGCAAGGATTTCACTGTTAAGCCAAGCTGGTCACCTGCCATATTTACTATTATTTCTACACATCAGGATGGTTTGTCCCTGCAACCTCAACAAGGATTCTTTAAAATACAGCCAGCTCTCCTGGACCCCTTTCCCCCTCATGTTATTCTCCCAGGGGATTCTGCGCATCAGTTCCCTGAGGAAGTCAAAGCTGCTTTTCTGAAGTCCAGGGTCCATATTCTGCTGCTCTCCTTTCTTCCTTGTGTCAGGATCCTGAACTCGACCATCTCATGATCACTGCCTCCCAGGTTCCCATCCCATTTTGCTTCCCCTACTAATTCTTCCCGGTTTGTGAGCAGCAGGTCAAGAAGAGCTCTGCCCCTAGTTGGTTCCTCCAGCACTTGCACCAGGAAATTGTCCCCTACACTTTCCAAAAACTTCCTGGATTGTCTGTGCACCACTGTATTGCTCTCCCAGCAGATATCAGGGTGATTGAAGTCTCCCATGAGGACCAGGGCCTGTGATCTAGTAACTTCTGTTAGTTGCCGGAAGAAAGCCTCGTCTACCTCATCCCCCTGGTCTGGTGGTCTATAGCAGACTCCAACCACTACATCACCCTTGTTGCTCACACTTCTAAACTTAATCCAGAGACTCTCAGGTTTTTCTGCAGTTTCATACCGGAGCTCTGAGCAGTCATACTGCTCTCTTACATACAATGCAACTCCCCCACCTTTTCTACCTGCCTGTCTTTCCTGAACAGTTTATATCCATCATGACAGTACTCCAGCCATTTGAGTTATCCCACCAAGTCTCTGTTATTCCAATCACATCATAGTTCCTTGACTGTGCCAGGACTTCCAGTTCTCCCTGTTTGTTTCCCAGGCTCCTTGCATTTGTGTACAGGCACTTAAGATAACTCGGTGATCATCCCGCTTTCTCAGTATGAGACAGGAGCCCTCTCCTCTTGCGCTCTCCTGCTCGTGCTTCCTCCCGGTATCCCATTTCCCCACTTACCTCAGGGCTTTGGTCTCCTTCCCCAGTGAACCTAGTTTAAAGCCCTCCTCACTAGGTTAGCCAGCCTGCTTGTGAAGATGCTCTTTCCTCTCTTCATTAGGTGGAGCCCATCTCTGCCTAGCACTCCTCCTTCTTGGAACACCATCCCATGGTCAAAGAATCCAAAGAGCGGTGAACAGCAGAGGCTAACAGAGGGAGTTTGCCTGGGATCTGTCCGAGAGGAGGTACGCTAAGTGCTGCATTGGGGGGCTGTGTTGGTGAGTATCTGAGTGTCTGTTGCGGGAACAGTTTGTCAGTTTATCAGTTTGACTGTGTGCTTGATTGTTTGAAAATTGTGAATTGGGAGTGCTTTGTTCCAGGTGGGCCTTGAGTGGGCCTGACTGTTATAAAAAGGCAGTCAGCAGCAAACCAGCTGAGCGGTGAACAGCGGAGGCTAACAGAGGGAGTTTGCCTGGGGAGAGCGCACTGAGGCTTTCATCTTGCAGGCTTCTCTGGGTAGTTACTGCAACAGCTGAGGAAGCTCTTAAAAGGAAGGAAATATGGATGCTGAGCGTTCAGCTGTTGTTACCTGCACAGGATGTGCTATGTTTGTCTTTCTTCCACAGGACAGAAACAACTTTGTCTGTACAAAGTGCAAGCTCGTCTCCATGTTGGAAGAGAAGGTTCAAGGTCTGGAGAAACAAGTATCGACCCTGCGTTGCATAAAAGAAACTTACCTGCGTGTCCTTGTGTAGACAAGACCTGTGAGTGCCTAACTCCCTTAGGTGGCTTTGGAAAGTCCCAGCCAGAGTTTCTGAGTGTATTGCCTCAGCTGTTTGGCTTGAAGAAAGGAAGAGCAGTGAAGCACCTTCCTACCTTCCCTTATTGTCATTTCCTCTGAAATTCCCTATTTTGAATGAAAGGGCAGCTCCGACAGAAGCCATAGTCCAATGAGGGCTGGGTACTGCCCCCTGGGTCCTTCCAAAGTGCACTCCTTGCCCCAGTAGCGAGGAAGGAACGTTGTTTTTGAGGTGCTGATTCAGCAGACAGCCCAGCTGGTGGGGCAGCAGCAACTGCACCAAGATGATTTTGCAAAATGGCCCAGAAACCCATTTTCACAGGCAATCAGAGGAGAGGGTGACTTACCTTTATAGCTGCTGCTGGTTTGCAGGGTGGGGCTGGGAAGCTGGACCCCACCAGTGGGAGGTGCTGCAGGGCCCAACAGCAAATGGCAGTTAGTCCATCTTCACTGGTCAATCCCAGTGCCTCTAAAATTTGCTGCAGTTGGCTGATGGGTTGTGAGTAAACCGGCCACTTCTACTCTCCCTGTGTTTAGCAGCGTGTCGGGTAGCGGCAGGCTCCATCCATCTTGCTAGGAGGGAATTATGAATGGGGCACCAGGGTTTGTTGCTGATGCCAGTCTGAGGGGAACCTCTTGGACTTTGCCCAGCGCAGGCACAGTCGCCTAGGTGTGAGGGTGATATTACTGCTGGTATTTCAGCAGTGCCACAAGGCTGTGATCAGGGTCAGAGGCCCCACAAATGCATGGTGAGAGACAGTTCCTGCCCCAAAGCGCTTCCAGGCTAAGATGAAGACAGAACATAACAAGTGGGTTCAACACACGATGAGAACGGAGGAGGAGGAGGAGGGACTTCATTGGGAGTTAGGCACCTAAATGCCTGTGAGGATCTGAGGCAGAGTCAGATGCAACTGGATTTCTTTTAGTTCTTCTTTTTCTCTTATTATAAGTTCCGCTGCCTAGTTCCTTTCCTCGTGTTTTTCCTTTGATTTATTTCAACAGCAGTAAATCTCCGCTCTTGCCTGCTTCTTGACAATTTTATTCCACTGGGTAACAAGGGAAAGTCACATATTCAAATGTCCGTGTTTCAGCGTTAGCCCACGCTCCGTTCCCCTTGTCCAGGTTGTGGGCCACACGCTGCCTCCCAGTCATCCCAGCTGGCTCTCTCTTGGGAAGGTATTTGTGTGTATGGCGGAGGCTTCTCCTCCTGCAGCCCCTTGCCCCCACATTCCTGCCCCTCTCCCAGCAAGCAGCCATGCAGGGCTCCATCTCCATGTGCTCGGGGAGGGTGAGGGCACTGGAACCCTGCCTCTCCCACTGATGTCTCTCAGGATGCTCTAGCTGGGACTTCCTGTCCCCTGCTGTTCTCTGAGTCCTCCAAGGTGCACAGGTGCATCCTGGAAAGGGGCTGGGGCTCAGCTCCCATGTGCTCGGGTGGGGACGGGGAGAGGGTGATGATATCATTATTTCACAGGATCACCGCTATGGGCATTAATGAGTGTGGGGGGTATTTAGAGCTCACATGTCTGAGGAGGTTGAGAAAGGGGGACAAAGCCCTTTCCCAGCAAATCAGGTATCAACCCACCTTGGGTTGGATTTAGTGCTTGTGGGGAGGTGTGGGGCTCCTGCATGCAAGAGGGGCTGCAGGCCTTGGGATTACAAAGGCCCATAAAGGCCTGGGTTGGCGTGAGACAGGCTCCAGCATTGAAAGGGAACCAGCTTGGGGGAAGCTGTTGTCCTCACCCCCTCACTGCTGCCAGGATGGGTCACTTTTAGGAACGATCCTGCCTGTTGTTAAATTTGCAGCCACTTGGATATAAATGAAATGCTTGGGCCCATCACTGGCACCTGCCGCCTCTGGCAATGTGGTGAATTGCCATGGGAATGGCTGCAAACATTACCATCGGCAGCCATCTTGGAGCAGGCAAGGGAATCTTGGAAGTGCTGTGTGCCTTGGTAACTGTTATCTTTCCTTTACCCACAGTGCTTTGCAGTGTGAAACTGACTGCACTTCTCTCCCTAATTGGGGCAGTCAGAAGAGAAGGAGAATTCACCAAACTATTTAACTTGGGACAGCAGCAATCAAATATTTACCGAGCAGAGGTACTGCTTGTGTTTGCAGAATCCAGCATGGCCATAATGGATGTGAGGGAGCGTTTAATACACCAATCAATACAGTCTGCTCAGACTATGCCTCTCCTTTGATGTATTATTTAATTGCTTGTAAAACGTAAAAGAGCTGTTTGTTCACCTCAGTCAATTGCAACACTGATTAGATCAGGTGGCCCTGGGATCCCAACATCGTTGAGGAAATGGCTCTCAAATGTCACTAGAACTTTTTCTCTCAACTAAAAAGCATAACCTCTTTCAAACTAAATGTTGTGAGCATACTGGCTCTTGGCCCCACTGGGAACCCCTTCTAATCCGAGGAGGTGAAGGAGTGCCCCCCAGGTCAGGGATTAAGAACAATCAGCAAAGAAGGGAAGTGGGGACTCAGCAAATATGGAGAGTGACTTCCTGTGATGCACTGTATCTCAAGACAGTGCCCTGTAACTCCCACATTCACTCACCACTTGTATATGGTTCCAATATTTTGTACAAAAAATGCCTTGTAAGGTATCATAAAGTCATGATCTGCTGAAACTCATTGTTCTGTCCAAATATGTATATCATTATTGTATATGGAGTTACGAGATTTTGGTATATGGTTGTTATTGAAATAGGTTGTGAGTCTCAAAGGAGGTGACTCACAGCCAGCAACCAGCCATTGACCAACAGGGGAATTGTAAACAAGAGAATTACAATTCAATCAGAGACATTTGCTCCAGCTACACACAATGGCACTTGCTTAACTCTGTGATTCAGCAAGGCCTCAGGACATGTGATGCTTGACTCCATGTTTGAGCTAATATTTTTTCAGGCACATGAACTGAGGGTATTAAATAAGGGACAGGGGCACCATGAGATTCTCTCCTCCCCGACCTATTCTGAAGGCAACAAGAACATTTGGAAGAAAAAGACACTGAACTGGCGAGATTTGTCCCAGGCTAAGCAGAAAATTCTGCCTGTGTATTAAGAACTGATTGCAATGCTTAGTGGGGTGAGAAAAACTGCTTGATTCAACTCTTGCTTGGTATGATAAAGTTTAGAATTTAGAATGTGTGGTTACTTTTTATTTCTTATGTAACATTCTCTGACCTTTATGCCTATCTCTTATAATCACTTAAAATCTATCTTTCTGTAGTTAATAAACGTATTTTAATGTTTAATCTGAACCAGTGAGTTTGTCCTAAGTGCTTGGAGGATCTGCTCAGTTTTCAAAGGCTGGTGTATGTCCACTATCCTTTGATGAAGTAGCAAACTAATTAATGAGCTTGCATTATTCAAGAGAAGGTCTTGAGCAGTGTAAGACAGGTACATTCCTGGGCTGCAAGGCTGGGGGGATTTGCTGGTGTTTCCCTGTGTATAATTCGTGAGTGGCTTAGAGAGCATTCAGGCAATTAGCTGGGTGTGTTTCTGCACGTTGTTGGCTGAGTGATAACAGCACCTGGAGGGGTTTGCTGCTTGTCACTGGCATAGCATTGTAAGAGACAACCCAAGCTGGAGAGTGAAGACAGCATAGTGGTCCCACAGTTCCAGGTTGTATCCCAGGGGTCTGTCACACGTCCCCTCTGGTTTCTTTGGTCAGCATCCTCCCTTCTCTTCTGCACAGGGAGACTTCTCCAGACACTCAGCAATCCTGCTCCCAAACACAGTCCCTAGATTCTTGCCCCTCAGAGCCCCTGGGCCAATAAACGCCATTTAGGGAATGTCTGTTCTCTTCATTAGCACAGAGAGGCTGGGCTTGGTACAGGACCCTGTCACTTTGCATTGGGTGGCTGTTGTTTTAGGTACAGATCTTACCCCAGTGTGGTTCACAGTGGACAAACCAGCGATCAAGAGAACACAGAGGACAGAATCCTCAGCGGGGCTGGACCCATCTTCTTGGGGTGGGGTGGGGACTGGACTGGCTACAGGACCGATGATGGCTGGAGCACCACCTGGGGGATTCCATGACCCCAAGGGAACCCCCAGCTGCTCCGGAGTCAAGGCAGCTTTCCAGCTGCACTGTGCTGCCTGGATTGCTCTGGTTCTCCCAGATAGTTCCTTCAGTCCAGCTGCAGGGCTTCCTCACCCCTTGGGGAGCTCTGCGACATCTACCACCTAGGTCCTGCTCCTTAAGGGCTCTCCAGATGTTCCCGGGACAATTGCTTCTCTGCCCTGATTGACTCCCTTTGGGTTAGGCCTTGCTAGTCGTCTGGGGCCAGCATCTGCTTTCCTTGTGCAATGACTATCATTGCAGCTGACACACTGGGGATCGAACCAGGGACCCTCTCAGCAAAATGAGTGACACCCCTACTCCACAGATCAGCAGCTGTGCTGTGAAGGCTGGGGACAGACAGGCAGCAGAGCTGGCCTCTGAGCACTAGCTGGCTGGAGGGCTGGCAGAAAATCTTGTCCCTGCTGCCAGCTCTTCTGCAAACGGGCTGAGGGATGCCACTTGAGACAGGACAACACGGATACTTCAGGGGCAAGCCCAAGGAGCAGCTGGAGCATGTGGCTACTGCAAGCCTGCCCCAGACATACGAACCAGCTACAGCCAAAGGGCAGGAGCCGCCGTACCTGGGAGTCAGGGGCCGCTGAGGCCATTTGTGACTGAGGGACGTACGTCTGCTCCCACTGCCTGTTCTTTGCAATGAAACTGAGGTCCTGTCCAGTCAGGGCGCTGGGAGAGATCTGGGTATTGGAGCAATCGCTGGGTGAATTTCTGCCTCCGCAGAGGGTGTCAGAGGTCAGACCAACCTAGCAAAGAGGGGAGACCCCACCACAAGGACCTGAGTCTCTACTGCTTATGCAAAGGAGCTGGGCTCTCTCGCTAGGGCGGGAACAGAGAGTCTCGCTCTGTGGATCAGGCACAGAGGGGGACATGTGACGCACACTGACCGGTGAGTTACACGCATGCTGAGCAGTCCCATTGACTTCCGCGGAGAACCCATGGAGCACAGTACCGGTCACCACAAGTGGGGCATCAGGGTCTGGCCCCTCGTGAGAGCTGTTCACGGTTTCATCACCATCAAAGGCACAGCCACTCCTCCCTAACAAAGGTGAACCCTCTATGTCAGGGCCGAGGTACCTTGGTGAAGTGCACAATCAGGGCAGCTCACACCTGCATACTCAGAGGAGGAGGAGTCCTACAGCCAGGAAAATGCCTCTGATGGGGTTCACATGCAGATGGGGGTTTCAGGCGATGTATTGCTTGAAAGGTCACACTTTGGCTCCTCTGCAATGGCAGCTGCCCGCAGACACATGTCATGATCGATACCATTCTCTCTCAGCTAAAGTACGCTTCATCTAGCTTGGGTCGAGCGCTTACCCCAGGGGCAAATCCCTCCTGAGAGAAACAAACCCAGGAAAGGTGAAGACGCAAGTGAAAGGGGAAGTCTAGATTGAGTTACATTTTGTTCATTGGCCCCAGGGGGATGTTGTTCAACCCACAAGAAAAGTAAATAAAGGCTGAGAAATCCGTTTGTCTGAATGCACAATGAAAGGAAAGAGAAACCCAGTCTGTGTCTTTGGGGTCCCAAGCTAATTCAGGAAGACTCTAGTGTACAAGGCAGAGTTAGGATATGAAGAACTTAGTCTTGATTCTCCTCAGCTTTACACTGACTTCAGTGGAGTTACTCCTGATTTACACCAAAGCAAGAAGAGAGTCAGGCCCCTGGCATTTTGGGAACAGCATCAGCATGGAACTTGGAAAGTCTGAGGCGATCACACAGCTGGTGTTTACTTCTCATTACACACCTAGAACTCAAAACAATTCCTTTGAAATTACAGACACTAGCTGCATAAAGTAGAGAACTCCACGAAACGTATAGACTGACTATGTCATGATGGTTGCAAAACGCGCCAATGCCAGCTACTGCGGGGAACGGGTAATGTAAAGAGTAGCCCAAGTGCACGCACATCATTCACCACTGGAAAGCCCGTTGGTAGCCAGTTTGCAATCCAAGTGCATGTGTTCACACCACTGCACCCATTTTGGGTTGCTAGGCAGAAGCGGTCCCCAGCAGACCCTGCTGATTTCATTCATGCACAAAGAATCGGATGCAAATATGTAGGCGCCATTGAAAATAAACAGCGCTACAGTCTAGATCTCAGTGCTGGGCTGTACAAGGAGTCGTAAGTGGGCTGTGTTCACGTGTCCATTTCCCACCTCTGAAGAAAGAGAGCTTATTTCTGCTCCAAGGTGGGTCCGATTCTGTGCACTGGGGTTAGTGTCACTCCAGATCCAGAAATGGAAAAAAGGGTCTCACCTGATACGTGTTGTCAAAACTGTCGTACATGAACCTTGTGATAAGGGACGTCTTCCCAACTGCAAGAGAAGAAGGAACAAGGGATTAGGTGAAGAAGTTCACAGTCAGGCCCTTCACTTTCTTTTAAAGATCACAGGCGAAAAGGTGACAAGAACAGCTCATGCTAACCCCAGGCACATCCCTGCACACCCACACAGCAGCGAGCAGCCCACTGACTGATAAGAATATTCCTGCGGGTCAAGAGGAGTAGGCCTAGGCCCATTATTCTTCTGCTTTACATTTTAGGGGGAAGTAAAACAGAGCATCTCTTTAAAGTCATACAGCTTACAATCCCCGTCCATAGGCAGAGGGGGGGGGGGGGTCACAGAATTTGTGAATATAAAGGCTGGTTTGGGGACAGTAGTGTTAGAAGAAAGGCATGTGTCCTAGATCTGTAGCTGTGGCCATGTAGCTGCTTGCAAGGTTTGGTTGGGCCAGTTCTGATAAAATTAGCCAAAGCTCTAACTCCTGTGATGTCGGAGCATTATTGTTCTGCAAAGTAACAAGCCTGTTCTTAGGGTATTTCCGCCTGTGTGATGTTCCCTCACTGCCAGCAGTACACAAGGTCACTGGAATGGAAAGTAACCAAACTTTTTTCCCCTGGGGGCTGTGCACTTCACCCCACCAACCGCAGAGGTTCAGTGCATGTCTGTTCAGCCTCAGTAAACCACTGCCACCCCTCTTCGTCAGCCAGCTGTACTCAGAGAGTGCCGCTGTCTTTACTCCACCTGATCTAGGTGTCATTTTCAGAGGATGCAACCACAGCTCTGGCTCTCCCCTCCCACACTCTCCCATGGCTGTATTAAGACCCTTACGATAGTTGTGGGGTTTTCTTTTGAAAGAACTTGGTCATGCTGGGCCAGGCTCTTGGGGGATGAAAATCAGAGTATGTTGATTTACACCAGCTGAGGATCTGACCTTCTCTATGTGATTGACTCCTCTTCCTTGATTGAAGAATAATGTACCCAATCTGGCATCGTTAGTGATTCTGATTAAATAACACAATGATAATTCCTTTTCCTATGCAGAGCTAGTTATTTTGAATGTCAAAATATTATTTTTCAGAGGGAATTAGGTCCCTAGCGTGCATTTATATGCAAAAGCCATTGGAGAATTCGGAATGGCATCTGCTGAGCAGGGACCCTTTCCAAGACAATCTCTCGATCTTTTAAGGTTCACCCATCATGATGCAAACCTCCCGCTATAAGTGCCTGGAGTCGACAGTGAACTTGGTCAGCTATTGGTGCAGGCATGACATTGTGTGGTGCAAAGCTGTGGGCCCATGCCACGTGAAATATGGATTTAGCAGATGACACACGCAGGGCATGTGGAGCGTCTATGGTGCTGAGTATTGTGTAACTCAGAGACCCTGGATGGATTGTTTTGTAACTCAGAAATTTAACACTCAGTTCCTGAGCCAATGGAAAGACTGCCATTGACTTCAGTGGTTTTAAGATTAGGCCCTAGATCTCCCCGATTTCCCGCTGCACCCCTCCCCAAAAGCACAGATTTGCTAGAGAAGGAGAACCATAGCAATGTTTTAGCCCCCAGAGAAAGCTACCCCCAAATTGCATTGGGCGAGCTGCTTGGCATTCATGCCTGAACTTCACAGCTTCTTTTCCACATCAGAGGGACAGCTGAAGCTCACTTGCTGCCCAGTCCGACATAACCTGGGCAGAGGCATGGGGATTTTCTCCTCTGTGACTGTTGCATGGCTGAGAGATCTGCCAGGCAAACTGGGGACACTGGGCCTGGAGCGACTGGGACATGCTGCATGCTCTGCACCAGTGTGGTGGATGCCGAGTGAATAGAAACGATAACAGACCCACAATGGCAGGGTGGGGGCTCTCGGAGCCACACTTCACAACATGCCGTGGCCCTTCACAGCGCTCTGACAGCATAAAGGAGCATGGAACCAGCCCCCAGCCAAGGCCTCTGGGGTCAGCAAGTCCCTGAGGTGAGATAGACATGCAGGGCTGCCAAGAGGATTCAGGGGGCCTGGGGTCTTCGGCAGCAGGGGGCCCCCACCGCCAAATTGCCGCCAAAGACCCGGGACTTCGGCGGCGGGTCCCGGGGCAGAAGGACCCCCCACCGCCGAACTGCCGCCGAAGACCCGGAGTGGAAGAAGCTCCGGGGTCCCGGGCCCCGCAAGAGTTTTCTGGGGCCCCCGGAGCGAGTGAAGGACCCCGCTCCAGGGGCCCCGAAAAACTCTCGTGGGGGCCCCTGCGGGGCCCAGGGCCTGGGGCAAATTGCCCCACTTGCCCCCCCCTCTGGGCAGCCCTGTAGACATGCCACCACAGGTCTCCACTGCCTCCTTTGCAAAGCTTGGTGTAAGGGACATGCTGGGGGCCTGGTCAGAGTGCACTGTGATCCAGCTGACCTTGGGGCTGTTAGCAACCAACATAAGGTAGAGCAGCCCTGAGGCAGGGCCCGGGATCAAGGAGGTGCAAAGGAAACTTAATGTATTGTCTCAACCGTAGTTTTAGTCAACCAGCAAGTTGGGATTGCCTGAGCTGGGATAGCCAGGGTGGATTCTAATGAGTAAGGCTACGTTTCAGTCACGGGTATTTTTAGTAAAAGTCATGGACAGGTCACGGGCAGTAAACAAAAATTCATGGCCCGTGACCTGTCCATCACTTGTACTATATACCCGTAACTAAAACTTGGGCTGGGGGGCCAGGGGTGCTCTGGGAGGGTGGTTGGGGGGCGCCACAGGTGCTGAGGGGGGTGGCCCGGGACCTTTGCTGGTGCTGGGGGGAAGGCAGGCGGTGGCACGCGGCTTGGGACCCCTGCTGGTTTGGGGCGAGAGGGGGCAACCCACGGCCCAGGACCCCCGCTGGTGTTGGGGGGGGCAGGCGGGCAGCGATGCGCGGCCTGGGACCCCCGCTGGTGCTGGGAACGGGAGGGTTGGTGGGGTTGGCAGACTCCCTACGTGGCTCCGCATGTCCCTGCAGCTCCTAGGGGGAGGGAAGGCCAGGGAGGTTCCACAAGCTGCCCCTGACATGAGCTCGGGCTCCGCAGCTCCCATTGGCTGGGAACTGCAGCCAATGGGAGCTGCAACAGCGGTGTCTGCGAGCATGGGCAGTGCATGGATCCCCCTGGCCCATCCGCTTAGGAGCTGCATGGACATGCCGGTCACTTCTGGGGAGCTCCCCCCGCCCCCCTGAGGTAAGCACCACCCTGCACCCAACCCCCTACAACAGCCCTGAGCCCCCTCCCACACCCAAACTGCCCCAGCAGTGGTCGGTGCTGCTGGCCCAGGGGCTGCCTGATCTGCTCGGGCAGCCCCAGAGCCAGCCACACCGGCCACTGCAGCAGTCACAGAGGTCCTCCATGACAGACACACAGCCTTACTCATGAGCAATCAATCACTGTTCCCTTCCTTTCCCCCATGGCCAGAATACAGAGCTCTTTCTGCTACCCACACGCAGATCTAGCCGGGCCAAGGTCTGGTGCCTTACTGACCAAAGATGAACGGAAACAAGGGTTCTGGAGCAATAAGATTTCTATTGATTCACAGTCAGTGCTAACAATGGTGAAGTAAACAACAGTTCAGGCATAAGCCAAGCAGTTGCTGATATCCCATTAGACTCACATAGTCTGATTTGAAAACAACACCTAACATCCAAGCAAACATTATAACCCAAAAAGCATTCTGCAGACTCCAAGCCCAAATCCCACTAAAGCACACTAAAGACCTGTGGAGTTTAAAACACAAGGCACAAAGCAAGCTGAAAAGCAACCGCACAAATATCAGCTGGAGGCTTGAATCTGAGTTGTGGGCTCAGTCTTGGGATAATGTTTAGATCTTCAGTTGATAAAACTGGAGCTATGGGTGTGACACTCTGTACCTTAGGAGGAACAGCCTGCACCCCCATGTTCATCCTTAGAATATGATTGTGTGGTATCCAATGCAAAGTTTGTCATGTCGGGTGTCTCTAGAAGGCTCATGATGCACCGAGCAGTGTTGTTATAGTAATGTTATAGGTTGTAATTTCATGTATATAGTTATGAGGCTGAAAATTTGTCCTCATAGCTTAAAACAAGCCCAGGCAAAAACTCTCCAGGAGCAGAGGCCAAGGCAAAACTCTCCAAGAGCAGAGGGGCAGTTCACACCTCATCAGGACATGTATGGGACAAACCCAGCCCAGTCTCACAGGAACAGAGGACATTGGCCTAGGCAGCAACAAAGGATCTGTTGGATTCTCGAGTGAGTCACCCCCTCTACCCTTGGTCAGTTTGGGACTACAATGAGGTAATGCTCACCTGACTCTGAAGGGTGGGGGCAAAGCCAAGAGGGAAGAAAGGACACGATAAAAGGGAGAGATGTTTGCCATGCTTTCTGGGCACGTCTACACTGGCAAAGTTACAGCGCTGGCAGTCACAGCACCGCTCAGAGAGCACAGAAAGAAAACTGCTGTTGTGTGTTCACACTGACAGCTGCCTGCGCAATAGCGTGTTCACACTTGTGGCACTTGCAGCGCTATTTGGAGCGGTGCACTCTGGGCAGCTATCCCACAGAGCACCTCTTTCTCTTTTGCCGCTAAGACTTGTGGGAAGGCGGAGGGGGTCGTGGGGCATCCCGGGTCCAGTACCAATGCCCCGTGATGCATTGGTTCGCATCCCGCAAACCCTGTGCTTCCATCCGCATTTGGCGCCATCTTTCAACGGTTTGTGTACTGCGCGCCCTGCCTCTTTCAGGCTGCAGGAATGGATCCCAAACTGCTGACCAGTATGCTGCTCGCTTTGACCAACATGTCATGAGTGGCAGTGGAGTTATTCCTTAAACTACAAAGTCAAGAGGAGTGTTGATCTCGCCACACGTAGTAGCTATGACATGAGACTGCTTGTGGCTTTCACGGAGGTGCTGACCACAGTGGAATGCTGCTTTTGGGCTCGGGAAACAAGCACTGAGTGGTGGGATCACATTGTGATGCATGTCTGGGATGACAAGCAGTGGCTGCAGAACTTTCACATTAGAAAAGCCACATTCATGGGACTATGTGATGAGCTCACCCCAGCCCTTGGGCGCAAGGACACGAGAATGAGAAGCACGTGGCGATTGCACTGTGGAAGCTGGCTACTCCAGACTGCTACCAATCGGTCGCTAACCAGTTTGGAGTAGGAAAGTCGACTGTTGGACTCATGTTGATGGAAGTGTGCAGGGCCATTAATCACATCCTGCTCTGAAAGACCGTGACTCTGGGCAATGTGCGTGACATTGTGGATGGCTTTGCACAAATGGGCTTCCCTAACTGTGGAGGGGCGATAGATGGCATGCACATTCCAATTCTGGCACCAGACCACCTAGTCACCGAGTACATTAATCACAAGGGGTATTTCTCAATGGTTCTCCAGGCGCTGGTGGATCACCGTGGACATTTCAAGGACATTAACGCAGGCTGGTCTGGAAAGGTGCATGATGCACGCAGCTTTCGGAACACTGGCCTGTTCAAGAATCTGCAAGTAGGGACTTTCTTCCTGGACCAGAAGATCGCCATAGGGGAAGTCAAAATGCCCATTGTGATCCTGGGAGACCCCGCCTACCCCTTAATGCCGTGGCTCATGAAGCCATACATGGGGCAACTTGACAGCAGCAAGGAGTGGTTCAACAACAGGCTGAGCAAGTGCAGAATGACTGTTGAGTGTGCATTTGGCCATTTAAAAGCCCGCTGGCGATGCCTGTATGGGAAGCTGGACATGGCTGATGACAGTATTCCTATGCTTACAGCCGTGTGCTGTATGCTCCATAATATTTGTGAAGGGAAGGGTGAAAGCTTCACTCAGGGCTGGACTGCAGAGGCTCAGCGCCTGGAGGCTGAGTTTGAACAGCCAGAGGCCAGGGCTATTAGAGGAGCACAGTGCGGGGCCATAAGGATCAGGGACGCCTTGAGGAAGCAATTTGAGGCTGAAAGCCACTAATATTTGTTGCTATGCTCGGGACTGCAGTGCTTGTAATGCTAGGAGGTGATGGTGCACATGATGCAAGAAGGGGCCTTAACATAATTGTATGTTGTTTTGCAGTGCTCTTTTTGCTTTCACTTTATAGAATAAAGATTGCTTTCAAACCAACACAATTCTTTTATTAAAAGACAACAACCAGAGGAGAGTCAAACAACAATAATACATCAGCAGGGAGGGGGAGGGGGGAAGGGAAGGTCTCCAGAGGAGGAGGGGTCCCAGGACGGCTACAGATTTGTGTATGTCCAGGGATCATACCCAACCTTCCTTTTTGGAGTACAATGCAGTGGGTGCTGTACTTCAGTAGGGCCAAACAGAGGGATGGGTATTGAGTTCAGTGGGTAGTGGGAGTCCACACTGCTGGACTGTGAGGAGGGAGGAGTGGAATGCTGCGGGTAGAGAGTGGAGCCAGGAGGTTGATAACAGTGTGTTGGCAGTGAGGGGAAGGGGGAGTGAACGGGGAAGAGTTTTGTGACAGTGGCTGCAGGGGAGGGCGAGCGCGGAGCTGCTTGGTTTGAAAAGCTAGTATCGCCTGGAGCGCATCCACTTGGTGCTCCATAACGTTTAAGAGCCACTCTGTGGCTTCTTTCTGGTGTGCCGCGTTCTCATAGAATCATAGAATATCAGGGTTGGAAGGGACCTCAGGAGGTCATCTAGTCCAACCCCCTGCTCAAAGCAGGACCAATCCCCAACAAAATCATCCCAGCCAGGGCCTTGTCAAGCCTGACCTTAAAAACCTCTAAGGAAGGAGATTCCACCACCTCCCTAGGTAACCCATTCCAGTGCTTCACCACCCTCCTAGTGAAAATGTTTTTCCTAATATCCAACCTAAACCTCCCCCACTGCAACTTGAGACCATTACTCCTTGTTCTGTCATCTGCTACCACTGAGAACAGTCTAGATCCATCCTCTTTGGAACCCCCTTTCAGGTAGTTGAAAGCAGCTATCAAATCCCCCCTCATTCTTCTCTTCTGCAGACTAAACAATCCCAGTTCCCTTCTCGCTGTCCCACCACTCCTTCAATTCCTGTTTCTCAGCGGTGGAGTGCATCATAACATCATGCAGAAAGTCCTCCTTAGTTCTTCGTGGCCGCTTTCTAATTCTGCGCAGCTGTTCTGCCACCGATAAGGGAGGCTGGCCTCCCAAGGTCATCTCTGTGAAGTTTAAATGCAACATTTTACAGAAGCAGTATTGTTTGCAATACAGACAACACTGATTCAGTGCTTTAAAACACAGCCAGTACTCACACACTAACTGGCTGACCCCAGGCAAGCACACATGAGCCACAAGACCCCCAAAATGCTGAGTAGCCGCAGGGGTGGCTTGATAATCATTCCTGTCCCCACACTTTCCACAGGATGTGATCATTATGGAAGATATCTCGCTACTGAGGATGAGCAGGGAATAAAGGAAGGGTCTTCTCCAAGCCTGCGGCTTCTGCCCTGGCCCCTATGTGGCTCACCTGTATGCAGCAATGGTCCCCTCCATCCCTGTGATGGCATAGTGGCACGGGAAAGTTACCATTAATGGGGCAAGAAACTAAGCAGCTCTGACAAGGAACCTGAGGTAGCAGATTTCCCAGTATCTCCACGAGAGTTTCCTGGAGATCTCTGAGGGAGATTCCTGTGAATCTATTAAACAGCCTATTCCGCCACTCAGAATAGGCATGTGGTGGGAGACAAGCCTGATTTCTGCAGCCCTCCTGCCCCCAACAAATTGCTTCAGCAATTCCCAAAATCAGATCCACTTACCAGGGGCCTCCTCTCCTGCTTCGCCAAAATCTGACTGCTGTGACTGGCTAGGTTCCTCTGGGATAGAAAAGAGCCCCTGACTGCATGCATCTCTGGCCTCCGAGCCATCCTCTGCCTCTGGGTCCCCCTCTTCATCCAAAATTTCCTCCTCCTGGCTCAGTCCACTCTTGACTGGCACATGAGCCAACAAAGTATCCACAGGGGCCTTCGCAGTGGAGGTGGGGTCACCACTGAGTATTGCATCCAGCTCTTTGAACAACCGGCAGCTCATGGGCGCAGCACCGGAGCGACGGTTTGCCTCCCGCGCCTTGTGGTAGGCGTTCCACAGCTCCTTCACTTTTACCCTACACTGCAATGTGTCCTGGCCCCTTTCTATCATGCATCGTGAAATCTGTCCATAGGTATCATAATTCCTACAGTTGGAAGCGCAGCTGGGACTGCACAGCTTCCTCTCCCCAAATGCCAATAAGGTCCAGCAGGGGGATCGCCTGGTGCATGGAGCAGGCATGGCCACCTGGAAAGATGCACTGAGACCACTGCACACATACCGAGCAAACAGGAATGTATGGGGTGGGGATGACAGTTGGTCACCTGAGGGCAGGGCAGTAGAGTTCAAACCAATGACCAGAGAGATGAGAACAGGCATTGTGGGACACCTCCCAGAGGCCAGTCACAGCACTGTAATCGCCATGGTGTCTACACTGTAGCCCCAGCGCAGAAAGCTCTATGCCTCACGTCAGGGGTTTTTTTTTAGAGCGCTACAACTGCGCAGTGGTTTGGCAGTGTGTACACCTCGGGAGTTACAGTGCAGAAAGCTGCTTTACTGTGCAGAAACTTGCCAGTCTAGACGGGGCCTCTCTCTCCTCCACCTACATCTACAGACACCACCACTAAGCAACTGAAGCGCTGATCAAAGGGGAGAGCATGGCTGAAGGGCAACCAGCCAGCCTGTGGTGAGAAGCATCTAAGTTTGTAAGGGCACCAAAAGTGTTAAGATCAGCTTAGAATGCATTTTGCTTTTATTTCATTTGACCAAATCTGACTTGTTGGCTTTGACTTATAATCACTTAAAATATATCTTTTGTAGTTAATAAATTTGTTTGTTTATTCTACCTGAAGCAGTGTGTTTGGTTTGAAGTGTGTCAGAGACTCCCCTTGGGATAACAAGCCTGGTACATATCAATTTCTTTGTTAAATTGACGAACTCATATAAGCTTGCAGCGTCCAGCAGGCATAACTGGCCACTGCAAGACGGAGGTTCCTAGGGTTGTGTCTGGGACCGAAGATATTGGTTAGTGTCATTCGGTTGCACAATCCAAGCAGCGGCTCACTCACATGACTGGGAGCAGCTTACGTGCCAGAGGCTGTGCGTGAACAGCCCAGGAGTGGGGGTTCTCACAGCAGAGCAGAAAAAGGCTGGCTCCCAGAGTCAAGGATTGGAGTGACCTAGCAGATCACCAGTCCAGATAACACCAGGGGAATATCACAATGGGTAGCTGCAGATAAGGCTAACCCCTCAATATTCTTAGAATAGGCAGACATTTTCAAAGGAGCTTGGCTGCTCCCCGAAGGAAAAACTATTCCTTTCATTGTGACCTGAGCCACTCCTATGCATCCAGAAAGGTAGTACTCGTGTGCCCCAAAGAAGGAATTAGATCACATGGCACATTCAGGACTCATTACTGGAGCATGACAGAGGGCAACTCTACACTACAGCTGCTAAAGAGTTCTGCTGCTGATCTCTGCACCAGGGATTGGGTTGGTCTAACTACGGTGCTCCGGGTATGAAATTTTTCACAGCCCTGAGCAACATAGCTAGGTCAGGCTAATTTTTAAGCATAGACCAGTCTAGAAACCACATTTTTGGTTAGCTCACTAGATGTAAAAAAGCCCCAAGCAGACAAATTCACTCAGTCTGGAACTGCAAAAATCTTAAGCAAAGGGTAAAAACATCCACATGAATCTTTCTCAGTCTTAACAGATGTTACACAAAGGGTCACTGGTGCTCCTGGCATCAGCATGGTAGATTCAAAGTCAGAATATTGAGCAATTAAACAGGAGTGAAAAAATGGAATCATACATGAAAAATTTTAATGTTTTGAAATTCCTTTAGTTTCCAAAGGTTTGAAACAGAACCATTTAGAATACCCAGAGTATTTTTCCTGAATTTTTTTCTAATTTAATTTTTTTTTTAAATAGTCTCAAAAAACATCAAAATGGTTAACTTCTTTTGTTTAGCAAAAACTGGATTTTCAGTAAACAAAACATTGCAACAACTATTTCGATACTTGAAGTAATTGTTTTCAATAAAATTTACCCATCCCCTCCAAAAAATTTTTTAAACGCAAGCATTTTGCATTAAATGAAAAACTTCTATGTCTTTTTTTTTTTTTTTTTGGAGGAAGGGGAGGAGATAAACACACCTCATTTCTGATTAAAAATGTTGACAGCTCTACTTCAGTCACCAGGACTAACCACTCTTAACAAAGAATTTTGCTAGTACAAATCCCTGGGTCTGATTTTGACGTCAGTACTGTATTAGATGCAAGCCTGATGAGATACAGGAGGGACTCAGTGAAGCTGGAGCTGCTGCCTAGATCTGATGGTTCCAAAGTAGAACACGATGTAACCCGTTCATGCTGTGTTCAGCAGTCACCTGTGAAAGGTGTGTACTATGTCTCAGCTCCGGCAACGGCGCAACCTGCTTTCCCAAAGTCAATTCTTTCAGACAGTACCTGGTTCCATATGAGGTCTGACCTGGCCTAGGTAAAATCAGCATGATAATGAATACGGAAATGCCCCAGAGTCACGCAGAGACAAATGCAACCATGCCCCACTCAGATCCATTCAGAATGTAGCTGCAAAGATAATTTTCCTAGCCCATTGCTTTGATTGTGTCAACCCTCTCCTTGAATCCCTCCACTGGCTCCCTCTTCTCCATTGCATCAAACATATGCTGCTTGTCTCCACTTACAAGGTACTTCACGGTCATTCCTCGCCCTGCCTCTCATCTCTCATTTGCTCTCGAGCCTCCGATTGGCCCATGATGCCGGCGTCCATCACCCTCTTGGTACATTTTCAAATAAGCCCCTTTGTCCTTTCTGCCAGGCTGCCCTTCACACTTGGGAGGAGTGCCCCATAATCATCTGCCAAGCCACCTCCCTAGCCTCCTCCAAAACCCTCCTTTGCCGTGAGGCCTACAGAACATTTGACAATGCTGAGGCTGTTGGAGTGCAGAGACCACTGCCTGTCATGCTGACCAATTCTGCTTCATTGTTTACTTGTACTCCCCTGTCTGTCTGTCTGAACTGTTGTCTCTTGTCTTATACCTAGATTATAAACTCCCTGGGGCAGGAACCATCTTTCTGTTCTGGCTTTGTACAGCACCTAGCACAATGGGGCCCTGGTCCATGCCTGGGGCTCCTAGGTGCTATAGTAATACAAATTAAACTAAATAATAATAATCACCCACTCCAGGAGGTGATAATGCCAGTCCCTTGTGATGCCTATAGCATGTTGGGTGAACCAGAAGCTTGGAGGCAAGTATGGCAGAAGCTTCAAGCACCACGCTCTGCCGGAACCCACCCAGGCCTGAACACACATTGTGCAGATAACATTCCTTTACTAGTGGAGCCAGAAATACAGGGTGTAAATACCCTAGGGCAGCGTTTCTTGCATGCGGCCACCAGGGACCTTTCTTGCGGCCACAGCCTCCTGGGCTGGGGGAGGGGGGCCAAAGTAGGGGCCCCTCTCCCTTCCTGTTGCTCCTGGATGCCCTGCCTTGGTGTTGGTTGCTGGGGCCGCCAGCAGGGGTTGGGCCCTGCCCCCTTTGGAGACATCCGGGGCACAACTGGAGGAGCAGGCACCCAGTGAGTTCCCCACATTCCCAGGGGTATTAGGGCTCAGGCTTTGGGGTTCAGCCCTGGGGTAGCAGAGTGGCAGGCTCCGGCTGTGGGGCTTCGGGCACCAGTCCTGGGCTCCAACTGCACAGCAACAAGCCCCAGGTGGTGGGGTTTCAGGCTCTCTCTGGCCCCCCATCCAGGGCTTAATTTGTCCTCAGGCTTGGCAGGGCTGAATAAGTCTGCTGT
Organism: Terrapene triunguis; assembly: GCF_002925995.2. NCBI lineage: Eukaryota > Metazoa > Chordata > Testudines > Emydidae > Terrapene > Terrapene triunguis. The sequence goes on along the minus strand of NW_020665188.1, from coordinate 3,980,266 downwards.
GAAAAGTGATACTTCTATGTTTGTTAATATCACTTTTCACAACTGACTTACTAGCTAGCAATAAATAAATTACAATGATTTGGATGTGTATATGTGCATATTTATTTATTTTTCTAAAGCTAAAAGTGTGGGAGCGGCCACCAGCAAGAATTGGTGGCCGCACTCTGAGGCCACCAAAAATTTTGTCCTGAAACCCCTGCCCTAGGGCACAACTATATAACAATTACAACAAATATCAGGGGGTAGCCGTGTTAGTCTGTATCCACAAAAACAACAAGGAGTCCGGTGGCAACTTAAAGACTAACAGATTTATTTGGGCATAAGCTTTCGTGGGTAAAAAACCTCACTTCTTCAGATGCAACATTTTAAACTTATGCCCAAATAAATCTGTTAGTCTTTAAGGTGCCACCGGACTCCTAATTACAACAAAAATTCTAAATGGCAGTTCCCAACCCGGCCCCTAGGGGCAGTATGGTACAGGGTTTTAAAGGTGACAGTGTCCTGTGCTCCTGCCTGCAGTCCCCAACCTAGCTCCTAGGGGCAGTGTAGTACACAGGTAATGGTCTTGTGTAATCCCGCCCCACTGTGCCCCTGCTGTGCTATTACTGGCCCATGCCAGAAGCAGTGTCTCTCCTTCACCTCTCAGCCTCTCAGTCCCAACTGCAAGCCGCCTGCTGCCCAGCTTTCCCATCCCAGTCGCTTCCCAGGCTGCTCCCCTGCTCTCAGGCAGCCCCCAGCTCCTTTCTGACCTCAGCTTGGACTTTCCATTGCTGTACCTTGGGGACTAAGGGGCTCTCTGCTGGCTGGGTGCGGAACTGCCCCACGATGAGCTGGCAGGTTCATTACAGTATGTTTACTCACCTGTCCAACTATGCACCAAACTTGCTTGAGATGCATTACTACAAAAGCTGCTAAACCAAGACACTGGATTTCTTCAGGCTAAGCACCAGAGCACGGCTTTCCAGAACATGGAGGGCTGGGACACAAGGGAATGATCAGTATCACCAAGTGTTTGCCTGCTTCAATTCTAACAAAGAGCTCTCTATGCAAGCATCTGAGAACGGACATAGTGGAGGAGAGGGCTGATAAGTACAGGCTGAGCAGGGGGACCTAGGAGAAGGGAACTGACCATGTCTAGGGAGCCAGGCATCAGGTGTTCCGGGCGTAGGTTCAGCCGAGGGCAAGCACAGAGAGGAAGGAAGAAGGTTGTGGCTGGTGGGGGTGTGTGTGTGTGTGGAAGGAGCAGCTATTGGTTGCAGCACAGGCTCTGTCACAGGCACAAAGGGACCCCTGAGAAGATTACCAGTGGTACCAAGGCCAGGACTGGACCTACAGACCAAGGTCTCATTTGCCCTGAAAGAGAGGGATGAACTGGAAGGTACTAAAGCCACAGAGCACGCAGGGCACTGTTACACTTACACTCCTCAATTGCACAGTTTATGAAATCAAAAAGCCCTACAACACTGCCGGGTTGTTGTCCCCCTTTCTGTAACCTCAGTCTGTCAGTTTGTCCACAGGTGACGAGGTCTTTGGAGAGCAGACCATCCCAGCTTCTCAAGTATCTGGAAATCACCTAGCCCTTTGTGGACACAACCATACATAAACTACTGTGAAATACCAGTACCACGACAAATTAATGCCTTGCTTTGGTGCACGCTCGCATGGATGTCTGGCAGAGGAATACCCACTGACTCAGCTCACCACAGTACATGGCAAATGGACGCTTCAGTTTGCCCGTCCTTTTACTCACAGGCTTGGGAAGTGCTGGTGCCCACCCTGCTAGCAGAGCCCCATGTAACAGGAGTGTGCTATTCACTCAAAGTATCTTGTAAATGGCTCCCCAAAGCAGACAGCTGCTGGGACTGCAGCTCTTCCATCTCCACGCTGCAGTGTTGAGGACTGACTGAAAATCTAGCTTTTCCCAGCCCCCACAATAATGAAAGTCTTCACGGTTGTACTAACTGCACAGTAAAAGGAGAAATGTTGAAAAAACTCTTTAATTTAAAGCCATCTCCTGAGGACATAGTTGTTAATTAAGAAACTATGTAATGCCATTCATCAGGCGCCTTAATTAAATATGCTAATTCCCTGCATGTTGTGCCTTCTGAAGAGATGGGATGCATCTCTGGGTTTCACAATTGCATCAGCACCCAACTATACCAGGGGAATGAGATCCTGTCAGGTTTTGTCACAGCCACTGATTCTAGTGTGAATCCCAGCTCACTGGAACATTATTCAGAGAGATGGATCAAATTTTGTCTCCCAGCTCGGCTGCCCTTAGTAATGGAGTGCAACCAGATGGCTTGGTGCTGCAGTGTTCCAGGACCTCCCTCAGAGAGGCGGTGGCTACATTGCTGAAATGATGCGTTTGGTCTCTGGAAGGGGGGTGCCACTTGCATTTCCATTTGGCGCCCCGTGCAGGTTGGCTCACAGAATGGCAATTGTGTGCCTTAGAGGGATTTTGAAGCACAGTCTCAGAATGATCCAGAAAAGAAGTTCACAGCAGAAAACTGAACAAACCATTTTACTCCCTGCCCTGCTTTTCAGTCCAGTTCTTAATGCTACCAGTGTCTAACACATTAGCTATGTGACAGAGAGATTCCAACAGCTGCAACCATGAGGCTAGGGAATCATCAGAGCACTCACACTGCCAGACTCCAGACTTCTACCCTGGCTTCAGAATCTTCTTCACCTTCTGCCAGGGTCAGTGAGGGACTCCTCCATTGGGGGAGGTGGCACGTGCCTGGACCATGGCCCCACCCCTGCTTAGCCTCCTTCCCCCAAAAGTCCTGCCCATGCTCCACCCACAGCCCCACTCAACCCCCTCCCTGAGGCCCTCCCTGCCCGCTGATCATCGCCCCCTCCCTTGGTCCTCCCTGCTCATGCACACCTCTTCACCCCCTCCTGCAAGGCCCTCATGCGGGCAGAGTGGAGATGGGAAGAGGCAGAGCCTGGGCGGGGGCGGGGGGGAAGAAGATGAGCGGGAGCAAGGCCTCGGGGCGGAGGAGTGCAGGTGGGGCCATGGCCAGGGCGCCCACCCTTTCAGCGGTGGCGTGCTCCAAAGGCAGCGGGTGGGCTGTCTGGGGAGGTTTAGTCTCCTCTGGCCTCTTTACCTATGTCTTCTGCCTCAGTAAACTGAGCATCCGCTCAAGCAATCAGGAATTACATCAGCTCAGGAATGGAGGCAGCATCTTCTGAACTCAGGAGAGAAAAACTTCACATGAGTGTTGGTCAAAACATCCACAGTAGTTTCTTCAAAAAATCTGGAAGGAAACGAAAAAAGAATTAATTTCCTTCCAAATTTTGTGGAAATTGTTGATTTTCTGACCAAAAGTAAAGTGAAACTAAACAAAAATGTTTGTTTCGAGTTGAAATTTTCCTTTTGTTTTTTGGGTTACTTCCTCTGAAGTCATTGGGAGGTGAACGATCTCTAATTCAACAGGTTAATCATTAATATTTGGAGGATTTTCTTGCCATGCCGTATTAGGAGGAGAACATCACCATACAGACATTTAAATTGTTTTATTTAACTAAAACAACAACGTTATGTATTCTGGATTTTTTTCTTCAACAGCAAACATATAATATTTTAACAAAACAAGCATATGAATTTTTGAATTTAGTTAAACATTCAAGTTTTTTAGAATCAGGTTTGTTTTTATTAAAATTGTTTTTAACTAAAATAGTTAAATGAAATATTAAAAAACAAACAAAAAAATTAAATCAACTATGTCAACCACGTCAACATGAGAAACTTAGAATATTGGCTTCTGCATCTAACTCAGTCGTCTTCACCTTCATTTTCCTGTTTGTTCATAATCTGGAAAAGAAAAACAAGCTTTCCTGTTTTTTCAGGTCCCAAATGATTTCTCAATTTGGAATGAATTAGTCCAAAGGAAGAAAATATTCTCCTACACCTGCAGAAGAAGCTACTGCTGTTAAAAGTGAGATTATCACTTCAACAGTCTCTGAATCCAAGTGCTTAAGTGACTTCCACCAGTTCACTGGTGTGACTTTCTTTAAAACATCATCAGCAAACATATATTTCTTGAATGGTTTACCCTTAGCTCTGAAGTTTATTATAGTTGGCATTATGGAAGGATGATTGCTGGATGTCTATGTCATAGCCAACTCCTCTTCTTCAGCAATTAAGGTTTGACCCTAGTACCGACTATTGAGAATATTTGCAAGAAAATGAGCTGGAGATAGTGCTTGTCCTGTTCGTTTTTTTAATGCTTGTAATTTAACTCTGGCATTGCATATTTCTCGTTTTAAGATCTCACTCAGTTCCTTCCAAATTTCAACAGCGTCAGCAATAAAACAGCTATTTCCCTGCATTTTGTTCAAGGCTACAGAAATAGGCTTCAGGGTACTCAGCATGTGTTCAACACTTCTCTTAAGCCCAATGTTGAGAACTTTGGCTGTGACAGTGCCATCTATTTTTTCATGATTTTGTTCACAAACAGTCATCAGATTAGGCCAGTTCTTGACATAGTGCTCAAAACAGTCCACTACTGAGTTCCGTCGCACGTCTTGTGGGAGAGTTAGCTTGGTTCCTCCCACTTTTTTCAGAGCAGCTGCTGCAAAGTGGTTGTTACAGAAGTATTTTGCAATTTCAACAATATTAGCCTTTATTTCTGGAACACTGAAGTCTTTGGCTAGGAAGTGCATCAAATGAGTACTGCAACCGTATGTTATTAGCTTGGGACTCTCTTCACTCTCTTCTAAATAATTTCTTCTCATCTTGGATACATTTGCAGCATTGTTTGTGTACTAGACATTTGCATTTTTTTCACAGTTTGTTATAGCTTTTACTGCTACTACTTGTAAATATTCTGCTGTGTGTGCATTTCCTGATGTATCAATTGTTTCTGTAAGGAAGACATTCCCTTCTTCTGTTGCCACACAAGTACATACAACAGGATCATCGTGGACATTGCTCCACCCATCAAGACTCAGGTTAACAATTTCACCCTCTAGACCTTTTGCACACTGCTCAATTTCTCTTTCATACACTTTATCCAGCAATTTGCCTGTTACATCTGCTCTGTTGGGTGGACTGTATCCTGATCTTAATGACTGAACCATGTTAATGAAGTGTGGCTTGTCAATCATACAGAAAGGAGAGTTTGTTGCATAAACAAACCGGGCAATTTTTTCATCAATTACCTCTTTTTGTAATCTGCTGGTTCTTACCACAAACTTATCTATGGTTGTTTCTGGATGATGGAGATTTTTTTCTCTTTTTGTTACAGGTGATATACTATGGCTATGTGCCATACATGATGTGACTGAAACACTATCATTGGCAGATAACTCTGAAACTATAGAAAATGATGGTGATCTTGATGGTGGATAGTCTTCAGAATCCTGTATGTTGTGGATGGATTCTCCTAAACAAAATAAGTCAATGCAGTTATTTAATTATTACCAAACTGCTCGTTTAGTATTACTCATTGCATTAACTGACACTCAGTATTACTTTAAAGGTGAAATTGTAAAAGGAAGATCTGCCTATTTCAGCTATTTATTTTTTATCACAACTGCATCTAAAATGATAGTACCATAGAGTAACAACTATATTTTTTGCTCAAACATGAGAATTCAAGAATAGTCCAGAAGGAAGACAGGCCGTCCTTAAGAAAGAAGTATGAAATAAAAAAGTTGACCAACCTGAAGATCCTGCATGTTCAGACACATTCCTTTCATCATCTTCAACACAGTTTCCTCCTGAGAAGGAACACTTCTTGTGATGTTGTTTCGTTCGGGCAACCAGGCCTTGCATTTCTTTGTTGCACTGTTTGCATTTTGCAGGCATGCCTGTCTTACCCACAGGTAGAGGAACTTCATTAAAATATTCCCAAACTGGGTAGCTTTTACGGCCTGCTGCCATTATAGGTTTTCCCTTCTAGTGAGAGAATGGTATGGTAGATCTCAAATTAATGAAGGCTACATTCAGAAAGACCTCAAGAGTTCTGGAATATGCTGCTTAAACAGTTTCACTTTTGTTTCTACTGCCTGTCCCTCCATTGTCACATTTATCTCCAGACTTCTTCTCCTTGTCCAGATCTATTCCACCCCCAACAATCTTCTATTCATTGAACTTTTTGAAACTTTGCACTTTTAGAGAGAGGTAAGGGATTGATTCTGTGTACACAAATTTGCGGAGGGACAATAGGGTTGAGGTCTGTTATTTCTCACCTCTATATATTATTTATTTATTTAAAAACATTTTTGCTGTTAACAAGCATGTTATCTCTGGAGATACAAATGCACAGTCTGAGAACTACAAAACTAAGCATCTCTGATGGTATCTTTTAGACTGAGCACTGAGTCCCATTGGGTAGATAGAAAGATTAACCTAAATAGTCTATACAGAAGCCCCTGGAATCCCATAAGATTGAGTCCCTAATCCATGAACTATTGGAACTCATTTACAAAACTTTTCTTAATCATTACATGAATATATTGTCTCATACTATAGAATTAGAATTTATAATCCCTATTCCATGATGAGATATCTTTGAGCTATAATGTATCTTAATTAAAACTATCTCTAGATAGGGTTTTTTCCTCAAAAAGCATTTTATCAAAAAAAATCTGATTTAAATTTAAAAAAATTCAATTTTTATTTTTTTTTTAAAATCATTGATTTTTATCCACCCTGATCCAAACGCAGCCTCTTCTAAGCTCTGCCTTGGGGGGCAGTGGACCCTCTTCTTTCAGATTCCACACCATACCTCAGGGTTTGTCTACACATACAGCGCTGCAGCTGTGCTTCCGTAGCACTTAATGAAGATGCTACCTATGCCAGTGGGAGAGCTTCTCCTGTCGGCGTAGGAACTCCACCTCCCTGAGAGGCAGTAGCTATGGCAATGGAAGAAGCCCACCTGTTGACATAGTGCTGTCTACACCAGGAGTTCAGTCAGTATACCTGTCACTCAGGGGTGTTGAGGCTTTATCAGTGCTGAGTAGAGTGGAAGAATTACTTCTTGAGTCTTGCTTACAACACTCCTGCTAATACATTCCAGAATGGTGTTAGCTTTTTCTGAAACAGTGTTACATTGTTAACTCAGACCCTCTTCTGCACCACGCCTTCCTAGGCACTCATTTCCCATTTTGTATTTGTGCAACTGATGATTCCTTCCTAAGTGTAGCAAATGTTTAATAGTTGACCTCATAATATCTAGCGTCAACAAGATCCAAAACCTAGTCTGCACTCTGTGTTTCCTTCCATCTGTTTTAAATGTGCAGCCCTGCATTTCATTGACTGGCCCCATGCGTGCGTTACAGAAAGTGGCTGTGGTGGTGGGGAAGTGCATGCATGCCTAGAAAGCATTTGGGGGTAGGGGCTTGCTTAATTGTGCCTGAGATTCTAGGGTGAAGTCCATGGGAATTTGGGGGGGGGGGGGGGTGTGGTGATCACATATGCTCATTTGGTGCTTGGCTGAACCTTTAGGGATTTGCCATCACTAATATGGAGTCTCTTCCACTGAACTCCCAGGCTACCAGATATTCCACTACTATTTTATCGAGGTGGCTGCTTTGAGTAAAATCACAGGAGTAGATAAACCAAACAAAACCTATGGTTCAACGGCTTACTATCCTGTACCAGACTGTGGTCTATATCAAATGCTGTACAGCAGCAATACTCAATCCAGAACAGTCAGAGAGCCAGCATGGAATGAAAAGTTGTTGCACAGAAAAGCTGGAGAATGGAACAGATTTACAAAACCAACTGTAAGCAGGGTCTGAATGAATGCTTCCCTGACAGCTAGCTGGGAGGGGGAAAGACTCTGGGTGTGGTTATGTAAATATAGTTTGCTCCTGCTTTGCTTAGATTTGCGTAGATATTCAGATGGAAAAGTGTTTTGTTCATTGTAATCAACTTGGCTGATGTTGGGTTACAAATCACATTAGTACTGAATGCAGGGGTAGTGAAATGCTGTTATCAATGTTGTGATTATTGTGGAAATGCAGAGAAGCAGGACTGTGCTTACCCTGTTCCATATGGCGGGGGGAGGGGGCGGGGGAGGTCACCCTTAGTGGAGAGGACCTCTTTGAGCCAGAGGCTCAACTGCCAAAGGCCTGTAAAAGAGGGATGGGGACAGAAGTTTTGGTCAGGAGGCTGTACCCTGTCAGGTCTTTGCTAGACTGGCTTAACCTGTTCTTCCCCACTGTTCAAAGAATGAAGCTACACAGGCTTCATTGGGAATCTTTTTTTGTTATTTTAATTACTCAATCAGGGCTGAAACTGGTTGTGGTAGGACTGTGTTTCTGCCTTGCCTGCTAAGTGCTAAAATCACTTGAGAGGGGGCAGTGTTTCTGTCCACCCTGCAAAAGAGCTGAAAATCACTGAGAGACTGATATGCAGAGATCACAGCAGATAGGCAGAAGCTGACTGACTGATAGGCAGCTGCTGAATGAGTGACCAGCAGGGTGGTGGCGAAGAGGTGTGATGAGGAGCCAGCAGGACGGTGGTGGAGAGGCGTGATGAGTGGCTAGCAGAGTGACTGGTGGAGGGGCACAGTGAGAGCAGTGAGCAGGTGGCCGGTGAGCAGCCAGCGAAGCGAGTAAGTTGCCTCTTTATCGCCCACCCTGGGGCGGGAGGTGAACTCTGCAGATGCACCTCTGAACTCTGGGTCTGCACCGACCAGGACAGCAACAGTGAGTGGGGTGCAGAGAAGGGTCGTACATGTGAAAGGGACTTTTGGGTTGCTGGACTTAAGAACCCAAGGGGAAAAGGGCACTGCCCAACCTATTTGGGGGTGGGTCTTTTACTCATGGTTTATGTTTATGAACCCTGTTTGCGGTGTTTTCCCAAATTAATTCCGAGTTACTTCCCTCCTTTTATTAAAAGTTACTTTTCTATACTCGGACTCTGTGCTTGCGAGTGGGGAAGTATTGCCTCTCCGAGGTGCCCAGGGGTGGTGTGTAAATTTCCCAAGTTACTGGGTGGGGGCACGAGCAGGTTCTGTGTTGTATCAATGGAAAGGAACCCCTAGATATTGAACCCGGCCCTGGTTGCTGCCGGCTCCACTGGGCAGAAGGGTTACACAGCTTACACATGAAAATGTTTTAATTATAAAAATAGCTATTTATTATCTTAACAGCTAAATAAAGGTTACAAGCTGAGCAGTATTCATCAGCAACCCAATGGACCTGCATCTGAAGAAGTGAGCTATAGCCCACGAAAGCTTATGCTGAAATAAATTTGTTAGTCTCTAAGGTGCCACAAGTACTCCTGTTCCCTTTCCAATGGACATGCCAGTTCCTAGACATTTGATTCAGCTGGAGTGATTGCTATCCATTCTGAAGAATGCATCAGTGAGAATGTTTGCACTTACTTTAGTTCTGTATCAGCCCTGCTCTTTGCATGCACACGCGCATACACAGTCTGCTGAATGCTTCTAATTATTTTTGTTGCAATTCTCTGTATTTTTTTTTTTTTTTACTATTTCTGCTCTGTCTCTTTTGAGATGATGCAACCAAACCTGAACTGACTATTCAAGGCGAAGACATGCTGTACCATCATTACACAACAGCCTAGCTATACTTTTCATATTATTTTCTCTTGCCTTTCTCATCCAGCCTAACATTTGATTAACGTTTTTGACTGCTGCTCTATACTGAGCAGGTTTCTACATTCAGCTCTCCCCAGTCTCACCTTGATTTTTTTCCTGAAGTTATAGCCAACTCAAAATCAGCCAGTGATGAAAGTGGAGCAGAACAATTGAGAATTCTGTTCCACCTTCTCCAAGCCCTATTGGGCAGGAGTAATTGACTAAGAAAGGACCCTGCATCCTTCCCCTCTGAGCTACCAACCTGCCTTTCTATTTCCTAGCCACTTTCCCCATGTCCTTCAATCTATCCATTCCCAGAGACCAATTTCTCCTGTTCCTCTCCCTCCCAGTAATAAGAGCACCAACCTACCGTTCCCTCGTTGACAAGCAGTCCAGTGTTATTCCCAAACTTTCCTCCCCTCTTGATTCCTCCATTAATAAAAGATCTAGCTAACCATCTCCAGCAGCCCAAACCCTCTTGACTCTCCAAGTAGCAAGTGACTCACCTCACTCTAGGGCTGCCAGTTGTCCGATTTTCGACCAGAATGCCTTGTCAAAAAGGGACCCTGCCAGCTCCGGTCAGCACCACTGACCGGGCCATTAAAAGTCTAGTTGGCGGCACAGCGGGGCTAAGGCAGGTTCCCTGCTTGCCGTGGCTCTGACGGCTCCCGGAAGCAGCATGTCCACCCTCTGAACCCCTCAGTCCCAGCCTGGAGTACCCTCCTACACCCCAAATCCCTCATCCCTGGCCCCATACCAGAGCCTGCACTGCCACCCTCCTGCACCCTGACCCCCTGCACCAGCCCGGAGCCCCCCTCTCACACCCTGAACCCCTCATTTATGGCCCCACCCCAGAACCCGCATCCCCAGCCCACAGCCCGTACCCCCTCCCATACCCCAACCCTCTGCCTCAGCCCAGAGCCCCCTCCCATACTCTGAACCCCTTGGCTCCACCCCCCAGCCCAGAGCCCCCTCCTGCACTCCAAACCCCTCCTCCCTGGCCCCACCCCAGAGCCCGCACCCCCAACCGGAGCCCTCATCCCCTCCTGCATCCCAACCCACTGCCTCAGCCCAGAGCCCCCTCCTGCAACCTGAACTCATTTCTGGCCCCACCCCGGAGCCCGCACCCCCAGCCAGAGCCCTCATTCCCTCCCACACCTCAACCCCCTGAGCCAAATCAGTGAAAATGAGTGAGTGAGTGAGTGAGGGTGGAGAGAGTGATCGACGGGGGGTGGTGGAATGGAGTGAGCAGGGGTGGGACCTTGGAGAAGGGGAGGAGCAGGGGCAGGGCCTCTGAGGGGTGGGGCAAGTGTGTTCATTTTTTTGTAAGTAGAAAGTTGGCAACCCTACCTCATTCCCCTCCTGGCTGCAAGCCACCCACCTACATCACTTGAGCCCTACCCCAGCAGATCAACTCCCCGCCTCATCCTGGTGACCAGCTGCATATGCTCGCTGTGACCTTCCACATGGTCCCATCCCTGAAAGGCCGGTTGTGTGCACTTTGCAGCCCATGCGGTAGTGTGCAGCCCCCCACCCCGTGGCAGGCAATGGAGGAGCAGGGCAGGCTCCCCTCTGGAGTCACTTTCCCAGCCCAGGAAGCACCAGCCCCGTGGTCCAAAGTCTGCTCAGGCCCTTTCTTCAGGGCACCCTTTTATTTGCCGAACACAAAGCAACACAAACAAAGCGATTGCCCTGAGCTGCCAGGCCCAGAGGCCTTTCCCCTCGTGTCTCTCCCCTTGTTCCAGGGCAACCTCCTTCCTGCACCTCTCCTCTGCCTGAGCTGGAGCGCTCTAAAGGAACCACTGGGCCCCTCCCAGCTATGTCTGATAATCTCCCGGGGCTGGCTGACCCCCAGCCCAGTGAGGGGCAGAGCGCCCTAGTACAGTGCCCACTTCCAAGTAGGACGAGCCACTGCAAGATTGTCAGTGGCACTAGGGACAGAACAGAGAGGAAGTGGGGTAAGGGGAACAGACACAGGGTGCAAATGCTGCCAGCGTCTGTCCCCAGATTCTAACCCAGGAATGGGCGACAACATGGACAAAATGTGCCCCTCCTGTTCCAATGCATGCAAAATGGGCCTCTCTCCACCAACTATGCTAATGTTATCAGCATAGGTGCTGACTCCGTGGGTGCTCCGGGGCTGGAGCACACACGGGGAAAAATTAGTGTGTGCTCTGCACCCACTGACAGCCAAGCTCACCTCCCCGCCTGCCCCGCTCCAATTCACCTCACCTCCGCTCCGCCTCCTCCCCTGAGCGCACTGTGTCCCCACTCCTCCGCCTACCTCCCAGTGCTTGCTGCCGCCAAACAGCTGTTTGGCGGCGTAGCAAGCTCCGGGAGGGACGGGGGAGGAGCTGGAATGTGGCACACTCAGGGAAGGAGGCGAGGAAGCGGCGGAGCCGGGGTGGGGATTTGGGGAAGGAGTTGGAATAGGGGCAGGGAGGGGGCAGAGTTGGGGTGGGGACTTTGGGGAAGGGGTTGGAATGGGGGCGGGGCAGGGCGGGAGGAGGCTGGCACGGGTGGGGGCAGGGCGGGGCTAGGAGTAGAGGGGGGGGTCAAGCACCCATCGGCGCGAGCAGAAGTCGGTGCCTATGTTTATCGCTGAACCATGTTCTGAGGTGCCTCCTCTGCCCCCACCCCCTCTCTGTTAACTTGGCTCCTATTATGGCTCCCATTAACTTCTTTGTGCTATGGGAACCTCCTGCTGGGAGGAAGAGGGAAGGGTCCGGGGCAGCAGTGGAAGGGAAGAGTCCCTGGAAGTGCATCTCTTTTGCTCCCCAGGAGAGGGAGTGGCCAGGAGCCCTCAAAGCCAGGACCAAGATACAAGGCCTCCGAGAGGTGGCTCTGGCCTCTTGGCCAGCAGTGAGTTCTGGGGGACGATCCCCCTCCCTGCTGCACTGGGAATTTGTTTCCTGGATGATGAGCTGAGCTGCTCTGATGACCTGCTCAGGGCTGGGGTTACACAGCATGGGGCAGGGGGGGAGGGTGATGCACGTGGAAGCAGCAGGTAGGGCAATGAGCCCAGGAGCTGGGATGGGGCAGGCCTGGCAATGAAGGGGATGCCTCCCTCCCCAGCTCTTCACTTTCCTGCTGCGGCCTCCCAGACTTCTTCCTGCGATGGCTGCTGTGAGCCCAGGCGAGATCGCCTGTGTGGGCACCATCCCAGCTGCACAGGGCTGGTGTGCACATTGCACTGCCTCCTAGGACCCTGCCCCTCCTCCCTGGGGTGGTTTGCACCCCAAAGGCTGCTGGCAGGGAGCAGCCCCTATCCTCCTCCATGCACTGCTTACTGGCCCTCACCCAGGAGGCACGTGGGGAAAGGGGTCCTTGTCCCCTTCCCTTGCACACAGGCTAGGGACAATCTATGCACTCACGAGGGCTGCCATATGGTTGCTCTCATTCCTGCCTACAGGCAGCACTGAGGCCTCTCTGTGTGGTTTTTATCATCCTCAATTGCTCCTTCAACTTCCTGCCTGGCCCAGTGACTCTGATTGAGGCTTCCTACTCCTGTTACACTCATAGCGCATCCTGGTTTTATGTTCTTGACTATTTGCTTCCTTTTCCGATTCCCATCCTAACGGGCTTTTGTCTCCTCTCCTGCCCAAACCAGCTCCGGTGTCCCACATCCTGCTCACTTAGTACCCAATCATATACCGAGTCAGTGCCCTTCAGATCACCCTCTGGTGAAACTTACGTCAGTGAGCGTGACCCGCCAATAACCCTGCCTATGCTTTGGGGCTGCTCTTTTGTTCTCCTCCCAGCTTACAACACTGTTGCCAACTCTTAGGATTATTTTTTGCAGTTCTCCCAGTATTTGGCATTGAACATAAAGCCTCAACTTCTGGAGTCATGCCATTATGTGAGAATCTCAGATAACTACTTTTTTTTTTTTTTTAATACAAGGTTTTAGCCCTCCTGGTTTAGAAGCAAAGCTTGAAACGTGATCCATAAAAAGTCTCAAAACTCAAACATTTATTACTGTAAAACTCCCATGGTTTTTAAGCCAGTCCCATGAATTTTTTTGGGCCTGACCCCTGGTTTTCAAATGCTTGAGACCGGCAATACAGTAAATACTGTTCTGTTCATGTCAGTTACACAAACCTATGTAAGGAGTGCGAGCCACTGAAGCTGGAGTGTAACCCAGTTAAAAACTAGGTTAAAAATCAATGGTAAAATTCCCATGGATTTCAGTGGGGCCAAGATTTCACCCTACATGTCCAGATGCTGGTACTTGCTGTATACAAATAATGCAACAGCCACGCACGTTCCTCCTCTAAATCCCAAAGCTGCCGAACGGAGTGGCCCTGTCTCAGAGAGCCTCTCTAGTCCAACCTGGCTTTCTCTCTGCCCCAGGGGCTGGTGGGATGGTCAGGAGAGGATGTCAGCTCCTGGCAGCCCTGTGGGCTGTTCCTATGCTGTGAAAGTAGCTGGAGCTGGACCTACAGGGGGCAGCCTGAGAGAGGAACAACACAATACCTGCTCCCAGGTAGATGAGCCTCCCCTCCTTTTCAGATGAGTTACCACTGCCTCTGCATTACACACCTGCAGCTCTCTAGACTTGGACCATCCACCCCAAGCAAGTCCAGTGCTGTTGGGCTGGGGGACCATGAGCAACGCTGTTGCAGGAATTGCCAGTAAAGAAAGGAAGGAAGGGTGGCCCAGCAGTTAGGGCACTAGCTAGGCCTTAGGAGGCATGGGTTCAAGTCCCTGCTCCATCACAGGTTGCTTGGTGATCCTTGGCAAGTCACCTACCCACTCTGTGCCACCATTCCCACTCTGAGCAATAGGGATAATAGCACTTCCCTATCTCACGGGGAGACAGGAGCGCAAATCCATGAAGACAGGTGCTCAGATATTGGGACCACATAAGGCACGTAGACAGAAGCCGTCCAGAACAGATGGGTGCAGTCCAAGCCGGCATGTCACAGAATCATAGAATATTAGGGTTGGAAGAGACGTCAGGAGGTCATCTAGTCCAACCCCCTGCTCAAAGCAGGACCAACACCAACTAAATCATCCCAGCCAGGGCTTTGTCAAGCTGGGCCTTAAAAACCTCTAAGGATGGAGATTCCACCACCTCCCTAGGTCACCCATTCCAGTGCTTCACCACCCTCTTAGTGAAATAGTTTTTCCTAATATCCAACCTAGACCTCGCCCATTGCAACTTGAGACCATTACTCCTTGTTCTGTCATCTGCCACCACTGAGAACAGCTGAGCTCCATCCTCTTTGGAATCCCCCTTCAGGTAGTTGAAGGCTGCTATCAAATCTCCTCTCACATTTCTCTTCTGCAGACTAAATAACCCCAGTTCCCTCAGCCTCTCCTTGTAAGTCATGTGCCGCAGCCCCCTAATCATTTTCGTTGCCCTCCACTGGACTCTCTCCAATTTGTCCACATCCCTTCTGTAGTGGGGGGACCAAAACTGGACGCAATACTACAGCTGTGGCCTCACCAGTGTTGAATAAAGGGGAATAATCACTTGCCTCGATCTGCTGGCAATGCTCCTACTGATACAGCCCAATATGGCGTTGGCCTTCCTGGCAATGAGGGCACACTGCTGACTCATATCCAGCTTCTCGTCCACTGTAATCCCCAGGTCCTTTTCTGCAGAACTGCTGCTTAGCCAATTGGTCCCCAGCCTGTAGCGGTACATGGGATTCTTTCTTCCTAAATGCAGGACTCTGCACTTGTCCTTGTTGAACCTCATCAGATTTCTTTTGGCTCAATCCTCCAATTTGGCTAGGTCACTCTGGACCCTATCCCTACCCTCCAGCATATCTACCTCTCCCCCCAGTTTAGTGTCATCTGTGAACTTGCTGAGGGTACAATTAATCCCATCATCCAGATCATTAATAAAGATGTTGAACAAAACCAGATCCAGGACCGATCCCTGGGGCATTCTGCTTGATACCGTCTGCCAACTGTATTCCACAAAGGGCAGTGATCATTGCCAAC
This sequence comes from Terrapene triunguis, assembly GCF_002925995.2. NCBI lineage: Eukaryota > Metazoa > Chordata > Testudines > Emydidae > Terrapene > Terrapene triunguis. Next base: position 3,964,748 of record NW_020665188.1, on the reverse strand, counting down.
TGTATTCCACAAAGACTGCCAGGATGCTGCTAAAGCCAAGCTACTGACAGGTGCCTGGAGTACAGGTTACATTGCTGTGTCTGACTGTAATCTGCCAATCCAGCTTGTGAGAGGAGTCAATATACTGAGGGCACTGGACCTGAGCTATTTTATGGTATTTGCGTTGTCATTTCATTTATTCTGTGTAACGTTCAAACCTCTACTCCCATTTCCCTCTTTGCTGGTCCTTTGGCAAAAGCTTTATGGCCCCTGCTTAACAAGAAAGTGAATGACACAAACAGCAAGTCACCAGCTAAGTCAGCAGATTACAGCGTGACAGAGCATATGTTCTTCAGCACTGGTTTTCAGCAGGGCTGTCAAGCGAATAAAAAAATTAATTGCGATTAATCACATGATTAATCGCATTGTTAAACAATAATAGAATACCATTTATTTAAATATTTTGGATGTTTTCTACATTTTCAAATATATTGGTTTCAATTACAACACAGAACACAGTGTACAATGCTCACTTTATATTTATTTTTGATCACAAGTATTTGCACCTTAAAAAAACAAAATAAATAGTATTTTTCAATTAACCTAATACAAGTACTCTAATGCAATCTCTTTATCATGAAAGTTGAACTTACAAATGTAGAATTATGTACACCCCCCCCCCCGCATTCAAAAATAAAACTATGTACAATTTTAGAGTCCGCAAGTCCACTCAGTCCTACTTCTTGTTCAGCCAATCACTCAGACAAACAAGTTTGGTTACATTTGCAGGAGATAATGCTGCCTGCTTCTTGTTTACAATGTCACCGGAAAGTGAGCACAGCGTTTGCATGGCACTGTTGTAGCTGGTGTTGCAAGATATTTATATCCTAGATGCACTAAAGATTCATATGCCACTTCATGCTTCAACCACCATTCCAGAGGACATGCGTCCATGCTGATGACAGGTTCTTCTTGATAACGATCCAAAGCAGTGCGGACTGACGCATGTTCATTTTCATCATCTGAGTCAAATGCCACCAGCAGAAGGTTGATTTTCTTTTTTGGTGGTTTGGGTTCTGTAGTTTCCGCATCAGAGTGTTGCTCTTTTAAGACTTCTGAAAGCATGCTCCACACCTCATCCCTCTCAGATTTTGGAAGGCACTTCAGATTCTTAAATCTTGGGTCTAGTGCTGTAGCTATCTTTAGAAATTTCACATTGGTACCTTCTTTGTGTTTTGTCAAATTTGCAGTGAAAGAGTTCTTAAAATGAAAACATGTGCTGGGTCATCATACGAGACTGCTATAACATGAAATATATAGCAGAATGTAGGTAAAACAGATCAGGGACATACAATTCTCCCCCAAGGAGTCCAGTCACAAATGTAATTAACATATTATTTTAACGAGCGTCATCAGCATGGAAGCATGTCCTCTGGAATGACAGCCAAAGCATGAAGTGGCATATGAATCTTTAGCACATCTGGCACATAAATATCTTGCAAAACCAGCTATAACATTGCCATGTGAACGCCTGTTCTCACTTTCCGGTGACATTGTAATTAAGAACAAGAAGTAGGACAGAGTGGACTTGTAGGCTCTAAAGTTTTACATTGTTTTGTTTTTGAGTGCAGTTATGTAACAAAAAACCTACATTTATAAGTTGCACTTTCATGATAAAGAGATTGCACTACAGTACTTGTATGAGGTGAATTGAAAAATACTATTTCTTTTATCATTTTTACAGTGCAAATATTTGTAATAAAAATAATATAAAGTGAGCACTCTACCCTTTGTATTCTGTGTTGTATTGAAATTGATATATATTTGAAAATGTAGAAAAACATCCAAAAATATTTAATAAATTTCAATTAGTATTCCATTGTTTAAGTGTGATTAATCACAATTAATTTTTTTAATTGTGCTTACTTTTTTTTTAGTTAATTGCGTGAGTTAACTGCGATTAATCGACAGCCCTAGTTAAATGTACTCCAGTTAGAACGAGGAACATGGGCCAAGAATCCGAAATGGAGCACCTGTGATCTTGCGAAGGTGGGGTGTTTTGTTTTGTTTTTGGTATTGAAAGCCCTGCAGACTTAATCCTCTGCTGAGCACTGAGGGGCATGAAAAGTGACTCTCCCCCACTTTTTCTCCTCCCTCTGACCCTGCGGGCAGCCAGTGAACAAACTGCCCCAAGTACAAGTCAGAGCACTGTTATGAAGCTCCCTGCTTACAGCCTGACTGTATTCTCCTTTACCTTCTTATTTAGTCTTTAAATACTTTTTAAAAGAAGCATTTTCTTTGTCTCTGCAGCACATGTTCATGACTGCATGGCAGCCTGATGCCACAAAGCAAGCAGGCTGCCCGGGCTGCCCAGGCTCTTTCATTAGCTCACCAACAAAATGGACTAAAAGAAGAAAAGAAAAGAAAAGAAAAGAAAAGAAGGAGAGGAAGAGGGGTCATTGATATTTATAGAGCAGCTCTAGCCAGTTCAGCAGAGGACATGGTGCTGGAGCTGAATTCCAATTGGCTGTGGGATCGACAAGGCATTGCATAAAGTCTGTTCCCTAGAGATGCTCTGGCCCTTTGGGAGGAGGCCATGGACCAGTTATACTTTTTGAAATTCTCATGTTGCTTTTGAGGCTGTGACAGGTCACAGTGATGGAGAATAGGAAAACGTACATGGGGCACAGGTTTAACTAGACAGCCTAGTCCGGGGGGGAGCAGGGTTCCTTTCTGCTAGTGTCTAATGAGGAGTTTAGAAAGGGATTTCAGACTGTCACCTTGTCTGTATGCATGTGGAAAGCCAGATCCTCAGCTGATGTAAATCTAGGGGCTGATTTACACCAGCTAAGGAGCCAACTCTTTGCTTTTTATTCTAAATTTTATTTCCAATTCTCCCTCTGTCTTCCATCAATATGGCAGAATCCTTCTAAGCAGGGCACCATCCCACTAACCTCAAGCCAAAATGTATTTCATGCCCATCCACGTCAACCCAAATGGTGTCATTTTATTCCTGTCCATTTATCATCTCCTGGGGATATTTCACAATCTAAATGATCTATTCCAATTTCGTTTAAAGCGTAGCTCTACTCTGAAGAAATGTCTCGGTAACAAAAATGGCTGTTAATTACCCCAAGTCAGAGCTGATGACTTAAGAGACAAAGCAAGTGTTTCCTTTTTTTTTCCCCACTCACATTACCACTTAGACAATTCTGTTAAGAGAAGAGAGTGAGTTGGATTTTATTTCTAGATGCCCCAGATCAACTGAATTCTTTAACCTCTATATGGCGAACCCCAAGCATTCAAAAATCATGAGGCAGGGCTCAACATTCATGAGTTTTTATTTTTTAAACAAAATAATCAAATCTGGGGTGTTTTGTTTTGTTTTATTTCGCCTCCTGGAGTTTGAAGCTGTAGGATCACGCAGTCACATTTGTGAGCTTTTCTCTGCAACCATGAGACCTACAAACTTACTTTTTAAAAAAACAATTAAGAAAAGAAAGCTGAGAGTCTCACATGTTCATGGCTCCAGGAGCTGATGCTCTTAGAAAAACACCAAATATCACAAGACCCCCCCCCCCCCCCCCCCAAAAATCACAACAGTTTGCAACAGTCTAAGCTCCGGTTAGTTACCCCAGGGCAAACCTATTAAAGACAGTGTCTCTCTAAGGCAGTGGTTCTCAACCTGCAGCCCAATCAGCCCACAGCTGTGGCCCATGTGACATTCTCAGGGCCATACAAGTAGTATTGGATGCAGCCCACAATGGTAAATAGGTTGGGAACTACTGCTCTAAGGGCATAATCTGAAAACAGTGGAGTTGCACAGGAGTGTCTGCTGCTGTAATTTGACCTGCAGAATCCAGGCAGAATTTGGAGACCTGGCAGTTAACAGTCTTTCATCGTGTTACTTGTAAGCTGAGCACACTTTATTTGGAAACAAACAGGGAACCCCACAGTACCATTTTTATAGTCGTATTTCAGAGGTCTGCACTTCAGCATTTAATATTAGCCATGAATCAACATAGGTTTATATTGCAAAAACTCCAGAAACAGTAACATCCTAAATTAGAATCCGCATATCATTTGAGATTGGCACTTTCAAAACAGCCTAATGGAGTTGGGTGCCCACCTTGAATCGGAGACAATGGGGATGGGATCTTACATTCTCTGTGCGGACTTCACACCATTTAACAACATTGTTTAGCTCTTAAAAAATAATTGCTAACATTGTAAAAGGAACTGCCATTTTGTTTTTCAAAGAATACATTTGACGATCTTTGGTGAGAGCAGCTTTTCTATGGTACACATTTGAGGAACACTGACAGGGCTACACAATTCCAGGCCCTATACCAAAATGCAGGGCAGTGGCAACTCAAGCCCAGCATTTTTTTTTTATTTTTTTTTGTGGTGGAGGCAATGATCTTTTCCTACAAGAGCTGGACTACCTGGTGGATTCCACCCCCCAGTGTAGTTGTACCGGTATAAAAAGTGACCTTCCATCAGCGTGGCTTATTCTGGCTTCAAGCCGGCAGCTGTACCACTGGAACCCCCCCACCCCCGCCTTCTTGGTTTTTATTACTTCTTTTTAGTCGTGTGTCCGTCCTGTTGCCCCTTAATCATCATTGGCCTAGTTTCTGACATTCTGCTCATGGTAAATAATCTTCATTTTCTTATCCTGAAGCTTTCTTCTCCTTCTGGCTTTTGCTGCTTGCCAAAATCCTGCTTCCTTTTCTTCTGTATTTACTCCTTCATCTTCTTTTGCTGCCCTCTTTTCTGAGTCCAGAAGAGCTTTGGCCTTTCTTAGGGTATGTCTACACTACGAGAGTAGTTCGATTTTAGTTAAATCGAATATGTGCAATCGATATTAGAAAGTCGAACGTGTGTGTCTACACTAAGGACAGTAATTCGACTTTGTCAGTCCACACTACCAGGGAAAGCGTCGACATTGGAAGCAGTGCACTGTGGGCAGCTATCCCACAGTTCCCGCAGTCCCCGCTGCCCATTGGAATTCTGGGTCGAGCCCCCAATGCCTTCTGGGTAAAAAAATGTGGCGAGGGTGCTTTTGGGTAACTGTCGTCATCCGTCAGTCACTACCGCCCTGCCTCCCTCCCTGAAAGCGCCGGCGGGAAATCAGTTCGCGCACTTTTTGATCAGTGACAGCGCGGACGCCACAGCACTGCGATCATGGATCCCGCTGCGACCATCGCTGCAGTTGTGGCCGTTCTCAACACCTCGCAGCTTATCATACACCTTTCCCTGAGGCAGATGCAGAGAAATCAGGCGAGGAGGCTACGGCACCGCCGTGAGGGCCTGAAGTCGGAGAGTAGCACAGAGCTGTCAGAAACCACGAGCCCCAGCGCCCAGGACATCACGGTGGCAATGGGGCATGTGGATTTTGTTGAACGGCGATTCTGGGCCCGGGAAACAAGCACGGACTGGTGGGACCGTATAGTGCTTCAGGTCTGGGATGAATCCCAGTGGCTGCGAAACTTTCGCATGCGGAAGGGGACTTTCCTGGAACTTTGTGACTTGCTGTCCCCTGCCCTGAAGCGCAAGGACACCCGCATGCGAGCAGCCCTGACTGTCCAGAAGCGAGTGGCCATAGCCCTCTGGAAGCTTGCAACGCCGGACAGCTACCGGTCAGTCGCGAACCACTTTGGCGTGGGCAAATCTACCGTGGGGGTTGTTGTCATGCAAGTAGCCAAGGCAATCGTCAAGGTACTGCTGTCAAAGGTAGTGACCCTGGGAAACGCGCAGGCCATCATAGATGGCTTCGCTGCGATGGGATTCCCAAACTGCGGTGGGGCTATAGATGGGACTCACATCCCTATCCTGGGACCGGGCCACCAGGCCAGCCAGTACATCAATAGAAAGGGCTACTTTTCAATGGTGCTGCAAGCACTGGTGGACCATCGGGGACGGTTTACAAACATCTACGTCGGATGGCCGGGCAAGGTTCATGACGCTCGCGTGTTCAGGAACTCTGGTCTGTTTAGACGGCTGCAGGAAGGTATTTACTTCCCGGACCACAAGATAACTGTTGGGGATGTGGAGATGCCTACAGTGATCCTCGGGGACCCAGCCTACCCGCTAATGCCCTGGCTCATGAAGCCCTATACTGGCGCCCTGGACACAGAAAAAGAACTGTTCAACTACCGTCTGAGCAAGTGCAGAATGGTGGTGGAGTGTGCTTTTGGCCGTCTCAAAGGGAGATGGAGAAGCTTACTCACTCGCTGTGATCTCAGTGAAACCAATATCCCCATCGTTATTGCAGCTTGCTGTGTGCTCCACAATCTGTGTGAGAGCAAGGGGGAGACCTTTATGGCGGGGTGGGAGGTTGAGGCAAATAGCCTGGCTGCTGATTACGCCCAGCCAGACAGCCGGGCGATTAGAAGAGCCCAGCGGGACGCGCTGTGCATCCGGGAGGCTTTGAAAGCCAGTTTCAAGGCTGAGCAGGGTACCCAGTGACTTTTAAGTTTGTGGACACAGAAGCAGAACTTGCCCCCGTTTCTTTACCCAGTTGCCGTCGACTATCCTCTCCAATTACATACCCCCTTCACCCCCTTCCCAAAAAATAAAATCTGTTCTGTTTTGTTAATGGACACCGTTGTCTTTATTACTGTTTTCGCGGGAATGTTTTAAACCTGGGACGCAGACTGTGGCGGGGGGCGGGTTTAGGGTTGTGATGCAAATGATGCTTCTAAACTCCAGGAATGACAGGCTCCGCGGTGGTGGACTGGTTGTTTCAACGGAGCCTGCCAGCCCTCCTGGCCGGGGCTGCGTGTATGTGTCGGCTATGTGACTGTCTTGCAGGGGGAGGAGGGTTACAGATCCCCTGCTGCGCGGCTCTGTGATGCAGGGTAAGGACCGCTGCATAAGATCTGTAACTGCCCTCCCCCGCCACCAAGTCACAGAGCAACACCACCCCCCCCACCACACAAAACATGAAAACCACCTCCCAGACTGACCAGGATAACCAGTCACTGCACTGTATATGTGCCCTGCTGCTGCACCTGCCCCCTGCTAAAGGTGACTGTCCTGTCCAATGACCAAGCCCCTTCCCCCCCCCTTCAGACAGACTCCCCTCCAAAAGAAGAGGATGGAAACAGAAATGAACAGAAACGTATTCTTTATTAACAACCGCACATGGAACGGGGGCGTGAAACTTGGACGGGGTCTTGTGTGAGGCGGGTAGGAAAGGACTTTTCAAATTTTGGGGAATGAGAGCCTTCTAGTGGTAGAGCAGTCCGCAGGGGTGGAGTGAAATTTTTCACGGCCCCTTCCACCCCTCCGTGTTTGGACTTTGGGTGAGGGGGGTATGGGACTTGGTGGCGGGGCAGGGCAGTTACAGAGAGACTGCAGCGGGGCTCTCTCCTCCTGCCTCCGGTCCTGTAGAACATCCACAAGGCGGCGGAGCGTGTCCGTTTGCTCCCTCATTAGTCCAAGCAGCGTTTGAGTAGCCTGCCTGTCCTCCTGTCGCCACCTCTCCTCCCGTTCAATGTTTGCCCGGTGCATTTGGGACAAGTTCTCCCTCCACTGTGTCTGCTGGGCTGCCTGTGCTCGGGAGCATGCCATTAGTTCAGCAAACATGTCTTCCCGTGTCCTCTTCTTCCTCCTCCTAATGTGCGCTAGCCTCTGGGCAGATGTGGCTGTGGGAATTGGAAAAAGGGAGTGAATTCCTGAGACAGAGCAATGTATCTGTGAACAGAGAACATAGTCTTTCTCTGTGAACAAGACCATGCAGAGCACCTATCACACGCGCACTGAGGACAAGGTCGAATTTTCGGCCCTCTTCTACAGTGCCTGCGGTCTTGCTGTGGCGAGCTGAGGAGCAGGGCTGGACACCGGACTTTGTCTAGCTGGCAAACATGGTAAGCCGTAGACTTGTGGCCGCTTAAAACTTTAAGAGTGGCACTGGCCTCCTTTCACATAGAAAGCAATGCGAGTCTCTGCTGGCAGCAATCCTGCAAGCATGAACTCTGGCCCTGTCCCACCCCCTCGCGGCTGTAAACCGCGTGGCTGTAAACCGGCGGTTGCAGTTCTGTAAAGGGACGGGCAAGCAGTCCCAATACTAACTTTCCCCTACCTAATTCACAGCAGGGAGTCATGCCAGACATCACCCTCCTGAAGGTCTCGGAGAGCCAGAAGGAGAAGATGCTCCGGGACAGCCTGCAGAAACCGGGTCCATTTGCTGCAATGCTCTGCAAGGCCATGATCCCGGAGTACCTGCTGGCGTTGTGGCAGGGAAACGTGTCCTACCACGGGGGGCCTAATAAGCTCTCCCTGCCCAGGAACCTGCTCATGAGGCTGGAAAAACACCTGCAGGAGGCGTATGAGGAGTTCTCCCCGGAGGATCTCGCCTCTATCCCCGGTTACATTGACCAGTTCTTGGCTTAGGTGCCCTTGGAGGGACAAGTGACTGCAGGGTTTTGGGCACTATAATCATGAAGCGGACATTGTGAAATTTTTTGAAAATGGTTCGGACTACATATTGAGGCGCCCAAAGACAGACTAATCATGATACACTTTGCACAGATTCCCCTTTTGTTTGACTTTCCTGTTTACATGTTTTGAAGCACTTTACCCACTGTTAATATTTTAAATCTTCCTGTTTTGTTGTAAATAAATGTTTACATGTTTTAAAGCACTTTAGCTACTGTTAATATTTTAAATATGCCAGTTATGTTGTAAATAAATGTTTAGATATTTAAAACACTTACTGCTTGATCCTTCCCCTGAATCTGTGTCTGGGGTAACGGCGGGGGACGGTTGGTAGGGGATCTCTGTCAGGGTGATGAAGAGCTCCTGGCTGTCGGGGAAATCAGCGGTGCCAGCGCTGTCGACTGCCTCGTCCTCCTCATCTCCTTCTTCATCTTCCCCGTCCGCTAACATGTCGGAGGAACCGGCCGCGGACAATATCCCATCCTCAGAGTCCACGGTCAGGGGTGGGGTAGTGGTGGCGGCCGCACCTAGGATGGAATGCAGTGCCTCGTAGAAACGGGATGTGTGGGGCTGGGATCCAGAGCGTCCGTTTGCCTCTTTGGTCTTCTGGTAGCCTTGTCTCAGCTCCTTGATTTTCACGCGGCACTGCGTTGCATCCCGGCTGTAGCCTCTCTCTGCCATGGCTTTAGAGATCTTCTCATAGGTCTTTGCATTCCGTCTTTTGGAGCGCAGCTCGGAAAGCACGGACTCATCTCCCCACACAGCGATGAGATCCAAGACTTCCCGATCCGTCCATGCTGGGGCCCTCTTTCTATTGGATTGCACGGCCATCTCTGCCGGAGAGCTCTGCATCGTTGCCACTGCTGCCACTGCTGCTGAGCTCGCCACGGTGTCCAAACAGAAACTGCGCTTCAAACTGCCCAGACAGGAAAATGAATTCAAATTTTCCCGGGGTGTGGCTGGTCAGAGCATCCGAGCTCGGACTGCTGTCCAGAGCGTCAACAGAGTGGTGCACTGTGGGATAGCTCCCGGAGCTATTAGCGTCGATTTCCATCCACACCTAGCCTAATTCGATATGGCCATTTCGAATTTAGCGCTACTCCTCTCGTTGGGGAGGATTACAGAAATCGATTTAAAGAGAGCACTATGTCGAACTAAATGGCTTCCTGGTGTGGACGGGTGCAGGGTTAATTCGATATAACGGCGCTAAATTCGACATAAAAGCCTAGTGTAGACCAGGCCTTAGAGATCTCTCACAATAGAGCTGTGTCTTTGATGGCTAAACAGGAGCTTAGAGGGAAAGCCCCATATATAATGTATGTCCTTCTGTCTGAGCTCTTTGGTTATTTCTCTTTCTGTAGCCTCAGATTTAAAGTAGAAAGATCTCAAAATGTTTGTATTTTCTGATGTTGCACAACTTCCTTTTGATCTTTTGCTTTTCTTACCATTGCTGCTTTTTGCTGAAAGTAACGCAGTTTACCTATGCTGTCCCTTGGACGGCTGTCACACACCATTACTGGACTATTGACAAGGATACCAGCATAGCAGGAGTCTTAGAAAGCAAATAACAGCACTAAAACCACAACAAAATCTGACACACAAGCAGGAATAACCCTACCCCCCAGGATTACTCTCTTTTTATCTAACCTCCTATTTCTTGGGATTAGAGCACTCCCCTCCTGGGGTGAAATCTTTGCCCCCTAAAATTGATGGATGTTTGGCCATTTATGTCTATGGTATCAGGATCGCCCCCTGGTCTAGAGGCCTGATGTATCACATGCAGGTTCTCATTCTTTAGAAGGACTATCCAGTCCTTTTAGGCTGAGTACTGACACATTTAATGCACCTACTGGAAGAACCTGAGATTTTCCATCCCTACTCTCAGGCTAAGCCCACAACAGCACTTCTCAAATCTGCATCCTCGGTAACGATGTGAAACCAGCAGAGACAAACTCAGGCTGGCAAAAGGGAGAAGCAGCCCCGCCCCCAAGCACTGAAGACTGGGGAGTTGGCCAGGCAGCTGGAAAGATTTCTGTGCTAGTCCTCATGTAAGCAGGGTCTGAATGAATGCTTCCCTGGCAGCGAGCTGGGAGGGGAAGAGACTAGGGTGTGTTATGTAAATATAGTTTGCTCCTGTCTGTTTACATGTTCATCAGATACAGCTGTGTCAAAGGATCAACTTTGGCTGGTGTTGGGTACAAATGACCTTAGTACTGAATGCAGGGGTAGTGAAATATGGTAGGAAATAGGAAAGCAGGACTGTGCTTAACCTGTCCCAAATGAGGGGGGTCACTCTAAGTTGAAAGAACCTCATTAAGCAGGGACCCAAATGTCAGAGCCCTGTGAAAGTAAGAGGGGATGGGAGTAGAAATATCAGTCAGGAGGTTATATGCTCTCAAGGGTTATGCCTAGGCTGGTTTAACCTGTTCTTTCTCACTGTTCAAAGACTAGAGGTAAATAGGCTTTACTAGGAGCCTTTTTTGTTCTTTTAATTGCTCAATCAGAGCTAAAAATCACTTGAGATGGGGTAATATTTCTACCCAGCCTGCAAAGAGCTGACAATTATTAAGTGACTACTATGCAGAGGTCATAGCAGAAGATGATTGATAGTCAGCTGGGAAATGAGTGGCTGGTGTGAGGGAGAGGTGTGATGAGCTGCCAGCCAGGTGGCTGGTGGAGAGGCATGGTGAACAGCTGGGCAGCTAGTGGAGAATGGGGTGAGAGCAGGAGCAGCCAGCAGGCTGGATGGCAGAGAGGGGCAGCGAGTCAGTGCCTGAGCAGCAGAGTGACTAAGGTACCTCTTTACCCCACCTGGAAGAAGGTGAACTCTGCAGCTGCACCTCTGAATTCTGGGTCTGCACTGACCAAGGACAGCAACTGTGAGAGGGGTGCAGAGAAGGGTCAGGCACATGAAAGAGACTTCTGGGTTGCTGGACTTAAGACACTGAGGGGAAGAGGACACTGCCCAACCTACTTGGGGGTGGGTCTTTTACTCATGGTTGATGTTTATGAACCCTGTTTGCAGTGTTTCCCTCAATTAACACCCAGTTACTTCTTTCCTACACTCAGACTCTGTGCTTGTGAGTGGGGAAGTAGGAGCAGCCCAGGGGTGGTGTGTAAATTTCCCAAGTTACTGGGTGGGGGCTTGAGCAGGTTCTGCGTTGTATCAATGGAAAGGAACCCCTAGATATTTAACCCAGCCCTGGTTGTGATGGCTGCACCTGGCAGAAGGGTTACACTCACAAGAGCCAGGGAATTGGTTTGAGGCAGGTTCTCTCCCCTCTCCTCGCAGGAGGGCTAGACAGGGTCTTTCCCTTCCATGCTGACACCAGGACAGAGGGCTGTACTTCTCTGCCTCCTCTTCCTGGCACAGTCAGGAGAATGGGGCAGGCTGGCTGCCAAGCAACGAGGCTGGCTGCTGCAGCATCTAGCTGTGCAGTGTCAGCAGCAGCCAGGCAGGGAAGGATGGACGTTCGTGAGCTGAATATCACCGACATGATACCAGGCAGCACTCAGCTAATTGACTAGCCCCAATATTCACGCTGTCCAGCAAAAGCAACCTCCTTTAGTTGCCTGTTGCAGGCAACTGCCTGAGCGCTTTGTAGCACAGGCACTTAACGGCAGGGAGAAAACCAAACACACACACACTCCCCTCCTCCGGCATGCTGATGGGTGTGCCAGGAGCGTGTCCCACCCAGGGACAAGCAACACCCGTTGGGAAATGAGGGAGGAAAGATGGGTTGGTTTAAAGCATTCAACAGAGACTCAAGAGACCTGACTTCTACTCCTGGTTCTGTCACAGCTTCCTTCTGGGACCCGGGCAGGCTGCACAGCGACTCAGCTCCCCGTCTGTTTATTTAGCATGCAAGCTCTTCAGGGCAGGGTCTCTTAGTACATGTATGCCAGGAGCATGCAACTGGAACCCTCAAACCGCTGACAACAGCAGGTGAGAAAGGAACACGCTCCAGTTCCGACAGGTGCAGCAGGTATTAAGAAGGATCTTTATTCAGATTTCCCCAGGTCCAATGTTACCTCCCATCTGAGACTCAGAAGTTATTTTCTGCTGACTCCTTTAAACTGAGATGTTCACATAATTTTCCCCTTCTAATTGGCTTCTCCTGGTATTCCTAAATGCCGACGTGTTTTAAATTCCTCTCAATAGAACGGAGTCATGCTGCAAAGCTGTGGACTCCTACCTCTTTAGTTTCCACATCCCCACTCTGCCAATGATACAAGCGAAGCCCCCTCATCCTTACTGAGGTCAGACCTGCCCATGAAGGATGACTCGGGTGCCTTCAGAAAGGATGAGAACGGTGCTAAGCACCTAGGAGAGGGTCTGTAAGTCCCAGGCAGGGTAATCGCAGGGTGTATGTCTACTATAAGCATGCTGGCATCTTCATAGCAAAATTCACAACCCTCCCTCACACCCCGGGATGGGGCTTCTGCCCCTTCCCAGGAAGGTTGAGTGGTATGGTAAGAGAGGTGAGAGACAATTCATCATGTTACCTTTGCAGGGACTTTGCAAGGTCCATGGCCCTGCAGCATGCAAGGATGCAGAGAGAGCGGCTCCGCCACCCGCAGCCTAGCCCATCAGCATTTAAAATGTTCGCACAGACCCCCAGCATTGACTCCATTACACTTAGCTCAAGGAAGGTGGGTGGTTATTATTTGGAAGTGCCAGACCCAAAACTGAAGGGGAACGATTCCCCTCCCCCATTATAATGAACAAACAGCAATTGCCATATCTATTGTGTTAGCAGCTCAGGACCTCAGTTAGGGATTGGGGCTGCAATGCACTCAGGACACTGTACTACCTGCCCCAAAACAGGCCCTGCTCCAGAGAGCTCAGACTACAAGGTTTCCCCCACTTGCTCAGACAGAGCCCCCTTCACTAGGTGCATTTCAAATCAAGGGGAAATTTTGAAGATGGGAGACACCCCCAGGAGCGTGGCAGAGAGGGTGAATAAAGCAGAAGGGAAGACAAGATTATGATGATTTATAGGACAATGGCATCTAATGACCCCCGCCAAGATGAGGGCTCCATTGTACATAATGCACATACTGGGGTGAGAGGCAGTTTCTTCCCCCCCTCCCCACAAGTCTGCTATCTAAATAGACAAGCCAGACAAAGGATGGGAGAAATAATACATCAGCCCTATTATATAGAGGGGGAACAGAGGCACAGAGAATTTATGGGCTGGATTTTCAAAGGTTAATAATAAAAACTACAGTCAATGCCAGCTAGCTGTTACCTAGAGCCTTCAGCAGGCGATCGCAAAGCACCGTACAAAGCAGGTCGGTATTATTATCCTCGTTTTACTGATGGGGAAACCGAGGCACAGAGTGAGTGTGTGACTTGCCCAGGTCACCCAGCAGGCCAGTGGCAGGGCCAGGAATAGACTGCATGGCTCTGAGTCCCAGTCCAGTGCTTTGCCTCTTTAGGTACCAAAAGATGCAGATACAAAGGCACCGTGGCAGGTTAGGCACCTAACCTCCTTGGGCTCCTCTGAAAATCCAACGGGTGCCTATTTGCATCCTTAGGTGCCTAAATCCCATTGGAAATTTGGCCCCAAGGATACATAGGGAGTTTGTGGCAGAGCCAGAAGAGGAAGCCCAATCTCGTGAGTCCCAGTCTGATGCCCTAGTCACAAGAGCACAGAGTAAGGAGGAGAGAATCCTGCAGACTGGAAGGCAAGATCCCAGTGGGCTTTACTGGAGCGATGCACAGAAACAGAGCCAGTCTCCAAGGGGGAACGGACCAATGGGTGAGCTGCTCAGGGGGCAGCACGGGAGCCTCTCAGCGGGAGGCAGAGTTTATTCTAGAGCAATGCTTTCTCCATGTGGCATTAATTCTTCAAACCCTTGTTTGAGGGACAGCAGTGGGGAGTTAATGGATGCTGTGACCCTGAGAAATGCAATGCAATACGAGGAATAGATTGATGCTGTAACTGTATCCCATTTCCTACCGAGGGATGGCAAGCAGCTCATCAATCACATCACACAATTGTATGAAGCCATCCGCTGGTAATAGGTGCACAGAATTAGCTCCCCACTAATGCACCCGGCTGCTACTTGTCACTCACCCTGGCAGTTAGGGAAAATGTTCACTTCCAAAGCAAAAAGCTTCAACCACTAGAGAGGTGGTTTCTGGGCCTTCCCCACCCCCCAGTACAGAACCCCAGGACAGATCTGCAGGATGGGCATATGGCAGGGGACTGCCTGCCCCACAGACTGAGGAATACACCTGTGGGGGGCTAAACAGGTTGACCGTGTTCATTTAAACCATTGCAAACCCCCTTGGAATGGCTTCCAAACACAAGCAAGTACTCCAGGGAGGTGAGATTCAGGGGAACCCTCAGTGGGAGCAGAGGTTATTTTACCTCTCTGGCACTGGTGTGACCCCTGTTGGAATGCTGTGCCCAGTTCAAAGCAGATGTTGATACACTGGAGAGGGCTCAGAGCAGAGCCCTGAGACTGATCAAAGGGTTGGAAAACCTGCCTTACAGCAATAGACTCAAGGAGCGCTGTGTATTTAGCGTGACACGGAGATGGTTCAAGGGCGATTTGACCACGGTTTGTAAGTGTGACAGATATTGCCATTGCATGTGATATCTCTGGGGCCATAGTGTGTTAAGTGTGTGAATGGTTTACACATCACCATGGGCCAGGATTGTATGCAACTCCATGGGGAGTGGGGGGGGAGGGAGTTACCACAGCTCCCCCAGGAACCATCACCAGTGGGGGGTGATTAAAGTGAGCCTCTCAGGCTGCAAACACCTCCATGGGCAGAGCAACCCTGCAGATACTGGGTCAAACTGGGTTTTTCCTCAGACCAGACAAAGAAGGGCTTTTGCTATAAAAAGGCTGTGTTCGAACTGACACGGCTTCTTTCTGAAACAGCAAAAAGGCAGGCCCTGTGATGGGTTGAATTACAGAAACCCCTTTGGGAACTGCCAACCGATGTGCCAAGACTATTTCTGCTCCTGCTTTTCCTGCCAGCTCGGGACCCCAGCACCCTGTCTTGCTGAGCCAAACACGCCCGTCTGCTCCAACAAAGACCCAGAGTTTGAATTACTTGCCCCAAAGCTGCAGACTTAACTGAAAGCAGCTAACAGAAGTGTTTTTGTTTTTAACACTCAGATGCCCAACTTCCAATGGGGTCTAATCCCAAATAAATTCGTTTTACCCTGTATAAAGCTTATACAGGGTAAACTCATGAATTGTTTGCCCTCTATAACACTGATAGAGAGATATGCACAGCTGCCCCCCCACCCCGGTATTAATATATACTCTGGGTTAATTAATAAGTAAAAAGTGATTTTATTAAATACAGAAAGTAGGATTTAAGTGGTTCCAAGTAGTAACAGACAGAACAAAGTGAATTACCAAGCAAAATAAAATAAAACACGCAAGGCTACGTCTAATTCAGTAAGAAACTGAATACAGATAAAATCTCACCCTCAGAGATGTTTCAATACGTTTCTTTCACAGACTGGACGCCTTCCTAGTCTGGGCCCAATCCTTTCCCCTGGTACAGCCCTTGTTCCAGCTCAGGTGGTAGCTAGGGGATTTCTCATGATGGCTGCCACTTTTTTTTTTGTTTTACCCACTTATATATCTTTTGCATAAGGCGGGAATCCTTTGTCCCTCTGGGTTCCCCCTCCCCCCCTTCTCAATGGAAAAGCACCAGGTTAAAGATGGATTCCATTTCAGGTGACATGATCACATGTCACTGTAAGACTTTATTACCCACTTGCCAGCACACATGTATACAGGAAGACTCACAGGTAAAACAGAGCCATCTGCAGTCAATTGTCCTGGTTAATGGGAGTCATCAAGATTCCAAACCACCATTAATGGCCCACATTTTGCATAATTACAATAGGCCCTCAGAGTTATATGTCATATTTCTAGTTTCAGATACAAGATACAAATAGGATGATCACACTCAGTAGATTATAAGCTTTGTAATGATACCTTACAAGAGACCTTTTGCATGAAGTATATTGCAGTTACATTAGCATATTTTTATAAAATCATATAGAGTGCAATGTCACAGGCCCCTTTGCAGAAGAGTTAGGGACACTCTGGTCTGCTCAGGCCTGATAAGGTGCCCTTGGATAAGCTTTCAGCAGGCGCATGAACTGGTTACGTTTTCTCTGTAAAAAACTTTTACCCTAAAAATAAAGGTGCTTTGCTATGTGATGGCTGGTTGGTACCTGGTGGACATTGCTGTAGCCCCTGGGGAAAGGTCCACCACAGGGGCTGGACCCCGGTCAGACCTGCTGGGGAAATCACAGTGAGGTGCAGGCAGACTCCAAACCTAAATGCCAGTCTGGAGGGAGAGAGATAGGCCTTTGCTGGAGTGACAGCTGGGAGCCGGGGGAGAGAGCAGGGGTGGGGGGCTCAAAGGTGCAATTAACCCTGAAACTGTGACCACAAGTACCCACCTAGAGAACAAATATTTGACAATGGGTTTCAGTCTGGCACAGAAAGGTGAAGCTGGATGGATTCAGACTGGAAATAAGGTGTAAACTTCTAACAGGGAGGGTAATTAACCATTGGAATAATTACCAAGGGTCATGGTGGATTCTCCATCACTGACCATCTTTAAAATCTAGGATAGATGTTTCTCTAGAAAAGACCTGCTCTGGGAATTATTGTGGACCAGTTCTCTGGCCTGTGTTACACAGGAGGTCAGACTAGATGATCACAATGGTCCCTTCTGACCTTGGAATCTGTGGGTCTTGGTGGGAAGTGGAGGGACTACTCTGAGCAGGATCCTTGACCCTGTAAAGCTGGCACAGAGTAGGAGCGACAAGAACCCCCTCCCTCCCCTGTGGGGCGTACAGAGTTTTATCTACAACTGCATGAGGTTGGTGCTAATTATCCCATTGCAAATCCACACACAGTCAGCCACACACAAATCACAGCAGACTCAAGCTCTTCTCTGCACAGGTTTATGAGTAGGGAGCTCTAGTGCTGTGTTATTAAGACTTCCCTACTATTACAGCATACACGTTTACTGGCGTACTAGGAAGTATTAGCATCAATAATTCAAACTCAGCGGCACTTATCCAAATAAAGGAACAAAGTGTGTTTTGCGATGCAGGCTCCTTGGACCAGATTCTCAGCTGGTATAAATCGGTGCAGCACTATTGCTGTTCTGCTGCGTTCCCATCCTCACAAGGTCGGATCCTCCTGTCACATTGCTATTACCCTGATGGAGCGCACGGATTCCTGCAGCGTAGCCTCTGCTTTACACTGGATTTTAGAGAGAGCAGAATCAGAATCTCAAGGGTTTAATTCTTGTCTTGCTTTCACCAGGATGACTCAGGAGTGATTCCACTGAAGCCAATAGAGGGGCATCAGACTAGAACCAGTGTAAGTGAAAGGAGAATCAGGTCTCAAGCATTCTCATCTCCTCCAATCCTGTTTTCCAAATACAGGACTCTACAGAACCGACCCTAAGCTGGTGTGGATGAACATAGCTCTGTTGACTCTGCCGAAAATGGGTCAATTCACACCAAGTGGTGATCTGACACCCAGCAGGGAATGGGATGGAAGCAGATGTGCAGCTAGCCCAGTTCAAGGTGCTCTGCATTGATACAAGACTCAGGCCCCATCTACATTTACAGGGCAGCTGGATTTGAAAACTGTGTTTCAACAGGGTTCCCACTAAACCAGATTGTGACATGGTTTAACAGGCCATTTAGGACATTCAAAACAAAAGCCATAGTAGGTTAGGAAATCTATTTTTAAAATGGCTTCAACCTGGCTTTGGCCCGTCCACACCAGCCCTATTCACCATATCAGAATTCAGTTCAGCATCAGGCTAGGTCTACACTACAGCGGACTTCCGACCTAAGATACGCAACTTCAGCTACGTGAATACCGTAGCTGAAGTTGAGTATTTTAGGTCGGCTTACCTGGCGGTGAGGACGCGGGAAAGTCGACCGCTGCCGCGCTGCCGCCGACTCCGCTACCGCCTCTTGTCGAGGTGGATTTCCGGAGTCGACGGTAGAGCCATCAGGGATCGATTTTACCGCGTCCTCACGAGACGCGGTAAGTCGATCCCCGATAAACCGATTGCTACCCGCCGGATCGGCGGGTAGTGAAGACGTAGCCTCAGACACATTCAAGTGTCTTTAAACAGAAGGACAGGACCGCTCAGCAAGGTGCTGGGGTGGCTGCGGAGTGGTGGGGCAGGTGATGACTCCCAACCTTAAGGAATCCAGGGCCCAGGGAGGCCTAGATCTGCAGAAGCAGGAATGGTCCAGGATGGCCCCTGCCTCCCTGGCTGCTGGCTCTCCTAGTGGTAGCTCTGCAGCAGCTGCAGCGCCAAACCAGAGAGGCAGCCATGACTTCCAGCTGCAAGTCTGCTGGGACGTGATGGGGTTCACTAAAGATGCAGCCATGGGGAGGGGCCAGTCCCCTTCTCCTGTCTCACCTGCCCCATCTTTGGAGCCCTTTCTGCAGCAAGTCCCCACAGAGGGACATCCGAGTGGTGAGGGGACAGGAGTGGTGGCATAGGTGCTAGAACTAGGGGTGCTGTGATGTAGTCTCCATTATATACAGAGTTACAGTTTGGTTCAGTGGCTCTCAGCACCCCCACTATACACATTGTTCCGGTAATCCTGGGTGGCAGCACAGAGGTCCCATGCGGTCAGGCAGGAGACCTGCATGAGGCCAAGGATCTGCTCCAGGCGCTGATCCCATGGACATGCCCTGGCTGTCTGTGCCGAGCAGCGAGAGCTCTGCAGGACCATATGAATGCCAAAGCCATAGGGCCAGAGTCCCATCTACACTAACGCCCCTTGGCATTAGCAGAGCCGCAGAAAGGTGTCATAGTATGAATGAGAATCCGGCCCAGGATCTGTGTGTGCGTTTCAAGCACAGACTGATTACGGGGGAATGGCAGGAAGAACCTGAGCTGCGCTGAGCTACCCACTGACACTGTCTGAGAAATCCAGCCACCACTCAGCAAACACTAACCGCGTCATTTATATTCTGAGCCCATGCCCTGGCGTCCTGTTCAGCATCTCCTCAGAGAAAGACCAGCCTTAAAATAACTCGTGAAAAGTCGCTAAAATATTGCTACTTTCATTGTTCCCTTAATACGGTGTTTTCTTAATAACAGGGTCTCTGCTCCTCTGGGCGAGCTCTGTGCATGGCAGGAAGCATTCGGAGAGGAGGGTGGATATCTCCTGCTAGTGACACCTCTTTCCCGGACAGCTGTACCAAGCAGTGGGGCCTCTTGCTTGGGGGAACCGAATTAAACACCTCGCCACTGAGGGTTTAGCGTGAGAGACGATTTCACGCTGGAGTGGAGAGGTCCGCCTCGATGCAGAACTCCACCGCCTCCCTGGACCTCAAGGGACAACGCACTGGAGTGGTGACACTCCAAAAGCATTATGTTATCAGAGCCACGCACGGACTGATCAGACCCCGAGCCCAGATCATTGTTATTAGCTGCTTCTGAAAGCTGCATGCAGATCACAGGTCCCTGAGGATACCCTATATCTTCCTCCTAGGCACCGCTGTTTCTCCTGGAGAGTTCTCAGCTTTACAAGGATTGGGGCCACGGGTGGCCTAATCCAGAGCCCACTGGAGTGAACAGAAAGGCTCTGGGGGACTCAATCAGCCCCTCAGCCAGTGGCCATCGTGCTAAAGGGGAGGCAGGAAGAGTATGTTAATACAGCAGCAATGCTGCCGCCCCCACTCCGCTCCCTGAAGCTCTCCTGCAGAAGCTGTTCCAATAATGCAGTCACTGGAGCAGGGGGCTGGATGCTGGCTCTGAACCCCAGATCGCAGAATGACTCTCCTACTGGCTCTCTCTGTCCTTCATTATCCCCAAGGAGTGACTTAGCGAGTCCCATGGCAGAAGAAAGAAGCCAGAGCTCAATGTCAAGCACCCTCCTGAGAGGTGGCCAGGCTCTGCCAGTCCCTTCTCCCGATAGTAGGCAGGGGGACTTGGCCTGGGGGTCCCACAGTACCCTAACCCCTGGGCTGAATAACAGGGGAGCGCATAGGCCAAGAGAGGGTTGGCTGCTGAGCACCCC
This sequence comes from Terrapene triunguis, assembly GCF_002925995.2. Lineage (NCBI taxonomy): Eukaryota > Metazoa > Chordata > Testudines > Emydidae > Terrapene > Terrapene triunguis. The sequence continues at coordinate 3,944,265 of NW_020665188.1, read as the reverse complement.
AAGCAGAAGGCGGCACCCCCTGCAGCTGGGATTCAGGCATCTGTCTCCGAGAGAGGGGCAGGATTTAGTGCAACCCCCCCCCCCCAGAGTGGCAGCTCCCATTGGCACGCTGGCTTGTGTGAAGCCCATTTGAAGGCACCCAGCTCCCCCAACCCATTGCAGAGGGAGCCTTGGCACCTGACTCAGGCTTTGGGAATCCCAGGGATTTCCTAGGTGCCTAAAGCTCGGCGTGGCCACACCAAAGTACCTGTGTGAATCTAGCCTCAAGTCCACAGCAAAGTAAGGTAGACTGGGATCACGTGGGACATGGGGGTGCGGGGGGGAATAAGGACTGAAATGGTGGGGTGGAAAGAACACATGGTGGGAGCAGGGATGCCAAATGGGTGGGCTGGGGGGCTATGTCCCCCCCCCCATTTTTACCAGCTGTAAGGGCAAACGACTGGGGAAGGGGGAGGGGCCACAATTCAGGCACCAGTGGCCCCCCCACTTCTAGGGACCTTCTGCCACTCCTGGGTGGGAGAGTCACACAGTAATGGGGTCCGGAGAGATACCCAGGTGATGGAGCAGCATGACTGGAGGGGAACATTCCCCAGTTTTGGGCTCACCCGAAGCTAACACGGTCACAGGCTTTCACCGGTGCCTCCTCCCAAGCAGCAGGGAGAGCAGCGCCCGGGCGCGCCAAGTGCCTGGTTGCCTGAAGCGTGGCCAAGAGCTCTCCCCAGGGGCCTGCCCCAGCTCCCAGCCGCGGTGGTGGGACGCCTGCACTGAAGCTGCGCTTTCCCGAGCTTATTTCTTTTGGGCTTCGTTTCTTACCAGTCGTTTTCCCCCTGTACCCCCCCACCCTAAATCTGTGAGATGCTGAGAGGGAAAAACCCTCAGACAGGCGCTTTGACTATCTCTATCCATTAGCAGCCAACTCAGCCAGGGAGAAGACAATCTATGCAGTCCATTGTGGACTCCTGGCTCTGTGCCCCCCGCCCCCATGCATGCAAATACACTTCTGTGCTGCCTTCAGGGCTGGGCTAGAGGAGGGTCCTGGAGGTGGGTAGGTGCCCGGGGCTCCTAGGTGCTAGCCCAGGCCAGTAGCAGATTTAGGCAGGGGCCCCCAGCCAATTTTGGGGCCCCCGAGAAAAATGGGGGCCCCAGCCCTAGAAGAAGCCCCAGGGGCAGAAGCCCCAAACAGGTCACCCCGAGTCCTGGTCACGGGGGGCTTCAGCCCTGAGCCCAGACTCAGGGCCATCCCTAGCCCTTTTTGTGCCCTACACAGCCCCCCCACGGAGGGGGGGGAGAAGCTGGCCCCAGGCCTCTGCGGGGTGGGAGGAGGGGAGGAACGGGACTGGCCACTTCCTGCGGGAAGTGGAGTGACCCAGCCCCAGCCTGCTCTGCTCCCCTGGCTCCCAGGCTTGGGGGCAGGGGGGAACTGCCCCCCCAGCACTCATTGTCGGCACGGCTGGGAACCAGGGGAGCGGAGCAGGCTGGGGCTGCGTCACTCTACTTCCTGCCGCCGGTGAGTGCAAGGAGCCCGATCCCTGCAGCAGTCCTCGGGGAAAAAGCTGGAGTGGGAGCGGGGCGGAGCAGGGGAGAAGAAGCGGGGCTGGGGTGGCGCAGGGGCAGGGGCTTTGGGGAAGGGGTGGAGTGGGGGCGGGGCTGGGGCCATGGGGAAGAGGCAGAGCAGGGGTTGGAGCAGCACGCAGCTGCGTAAGGTTTTGGGACGGCCCTGCCCAGACTTCTCCAGCTGGAGCGGCGGTGGGCAGAAGTCCTTAGCCCGGGCTGCTCCAGCTGGAGCAGAAGGAGTCTGGGCAGTCAGTGAACCACAAGTTAAGGGAGGCTAGTCTCTATCCTGGCCCATCCCTTCTGCCTGAGGCCCCACCTCTCCTACCCCCACAGAAGCCCAGAGGCCCCCCTCCCACGGCTGCCAGTCCCCCCCATCCCTGGGCCACTGGAGCACCTCCAGCCGTAGAGCAGCCGGTGGGCAGCGCGTGGACCTCCAGCCCCAGATCACCGGGCGGCACAACCCCAGCCACCCCAAGTCCCAGCTGCCCTAGCTCCAGCCCCAGCAGGCATGCCAGAAGAGGAGCAGCCTGCCTGGGCTCAGGCCAACTAGCAGCAAGTAGGAGGGGGCCTCGGGGCAGAGCGGGCTGTTTGGGGAGGCACAGCCTTCCCCTGCCTATGCTACCCGCTGCCCATGGGCAGGAGGGGGGCTGTCCTGAACCCCAGCTGCAGCTGCAGGGCTGAAGCCTTGAGCCTGGGCAGCCCTGGCTGGAGCAGAAGCCACCAGCCCCGGCAGAAGCGGCCAGGGGAGGAAGCCCTGAGCTCAGCGCCTGGAGCCGTGCAGGAACTGTGGTGGGGTGGGGCAGAAGCCCCAAGCCCGGGCTGCCCCAGCTGGAGCCTTGAGCCCGGGCAACCCCCAGCCCGGGCCACCCCGAATCCTGGCTGGAGTGGCAGGAGGTGGAAGCCCTGAGGCCGGGCTGCCCCGAGTCCTGGCTGCGACTGAGAGCGGAAGCCCCCAGCCCTGGCAGGAGCCGCTGGGGAAGGAAGGCCCAAGTTCTGTGCCCGGAGCCACAGCAGGAGCCGCAGGTGGCGGGGAGGGGGGGGGGAAGTCTGGAGCCCAGCTCCTGGGCTGGTGCAGCACGGATGTGAGGGTGTACCAAGCTCATTTCTGCACTGCCTCAGGAGGCAGGTCTGATCTCCCCACCAAGAGTGGCCGTACAGGGGAAGGCCAATTCCTGCCCCTTCCCAGCCTGGCCAGACTAGCAGCTAGGAGCCCCAGGCTCCCAGCAGCACGGGGAGATCAGATTTCACGGGGAAGGGCTGATTTCACGGTCTGAGACATGTTTTTCATGACCGTGAAATTGGTAGGGCCCTACTAATAACTCTTGATGAACCTATCCTCCAGGAACTTATCTAGTTTTTTTTTTGAACCCTGTTAGTGTCTTGGCCTTCACAACATCTTCTGGCAAGGAGTTCCACAGGTTGACTGTGCGTCGTGTGAAGAAATACTTCCTTTTGTCTGTTTTAAACCTGCTGCTTATTAATTTCATTTGGTGACCCTACTTCCTGTGTTATGAGCAGGAGTAAATAACACTTCCTTATTCACTTTCTCCACACCAGTCATGATTTCATAGACTTCTACCATATCACATCTTTTCCAAGCTGAAAAGTCCCAGTCTTATTGATCTCTCCTCATACGGAAGCCGTTCCATACCCCTAATCATTTTGTTGCTCTTTTCTGAACCTTTTCCAATTCCAATGTATCTTTTTTGAGATGGGGCGACCACATCTGCACGCAGTATTCAAGATGTGGGCGTACCATGGATTTATATACAGGCAATATAATATTTTCTGTCTTCTTATCTATCCCTTTCTTAATGGATTCCCAACATTCTGTTCGCTTTTTTGACTGCCGCTGCACATTGAGTGGATGTTTTCAGAGAAAATATAATGGCTCCAAGATCTCTTTCTTGAGTGTTAACAGCCAATTTAGACCCCGTCATTTTATATGTATAGTTGGGATTATGTTTTCCAATGTGCATTACTTTGCATTTATCAGCATTGAATTTCATCTGCCATTGTGTTGTCCAGTTTTCTGAGATCCTTTTGTAGTCTGCCTGGGACTTAACTATCTTGAGTAGTTTTGTATCATCTGCAAATTCTTCTAGGAATATTAGGCTGCCACAACTCAGACAGGCCCCCACTGCTGTCAAAGTCACCTGGGGCTGCTCCAGTCCCCTGGCAGCTCAGTATTGGGAGGGTGCCATCCTCTACCACAGCCTCTGGCCCCAAACACACACATGAAAACAAATGGCTGGCTTGCAGCGGGATGCATTTCAAATAGATCTGCCTGTGTTACCTGCCGACAGCTGGGAATCGAGAGTCTCACTGGACACGCACTCGCACACACTGTCATGGTTTCAGTGGGTGCTTCTGAAGAGCCTATAAGCTACTGTGTCCCTGCAGAGGAGCACAGATACCAGCTAGCAGGCCTCAGTGCATGGTTTTCTCTTGCTACATGAAAGGGAACAGCCAACAGAACTGGCAGCCCAAACCTCGCCATTGCACGGTATTTGCAAGTGTCAATACTGATGATGTATTTCCCAGCGCTCTGCTGGTAAAGTTTTATTCCCCATTTCTACCCATCAGTTTACTTGGGGAAGCATGATGAATTTTGAAATAATTTTGAAAATGACTCTTTGCGTTTCATTTCCTGTGTGTTACATTGGGCAAGACACCAACCCCGGAACCCACAGGCTTCTATGACAAAGGCAGGGACGACAAATTAAGTAGACAACACATTTTTAAGGGCATGACAGTGAAGAACATTAGAAAGCCCCGATCCTGAAAACATTTACAGATAGAGGGTCATCTTTATCCACCTGAGTAGTCCAGTTGCTCTCACCAGAATTCCTCACACACTTAGAGTGTCTTGTGAGGACTTAAATCATTCTGGTAAACAATGTAAATAAATACAACTTAGACATGTCTGAGTCACTATCAAATACAGATCCAGGAAACAACTTACTCTTAGAGGTGGACATTTGTCCCAGGGTAGAGGATCGATGCACTATGTTCCTGGAAATCTTGTAATAGCCCATGCACTGAGGGGGAGGGGGAGATTTTACCCAAGGAGAGGAGTACCAACTTCAGACTATATCTGGGTGCTCGTGAGAACCCGTTTTTGAGACTCCAAATCTTAAAACCAGTTGGAAAATGTCCCATAGATTTTTTTTAAAAACAGGCATTACATTGAGGCTCATCAATCCACGTTTCAGCACCTAAATGAGGCACCTGACATGCAGGCTGTCTACACTTGTGTAGTGCCTGGACTCTACACACTGACCTATGTACCTACATGTTGCAATGAAAGGCAGGTTGCATCCATACTTGGCACTATGGTGCATAGCTACACGCTACAGTGAATGGCTCCAGCAGCAGGGAAAGGTTCTGGTAGGGAGGAGACAGCAGGGAAAAGCTCCGGCAGCTCCTTTCCCCACTGATGGAGCCTTTCACTGCAGCGGGACAACACACTGCTAAAAATATCAGCATAGTTGCAGGAGGCACAGCTTGGGCGTGTAGACAGCCCTGTATATAGCTGGGGGTTCAGGCACGTAGGGCACTCTGCTCTACTCGCCTGAGCCACGTCTCACCGCGTTACACTGCTATTTACACCCATGCCAGCTGGGCATGGGTGTCTGTACTCTACACACCACCGGAAGTGCAAACCTAGCCTCAGAAGTACTGAGCCACCCCAGCTCTCATTCACGTCAGTGGGAGCTGCTGGAGGTTCTGGACTATGCAGGGATGAAGCAACCCAGAGAACATGCTAAAGAGAACCCAATAGCGTAGCAGCGATGGAAGGCCAGGTGGCACAGTCCTCTACAGCAATGTGGTTCTGATGTCACAAGAGGAGACCTCCTAGCATCAGAAATCTTCTATGCATAGGTATAAAATGGCACTGGCCAGAGATCAACAAGAGTGACTCGTTTTCCCTCTTAGAGACACTATTTAAAAACTTCTCAAGCAGGAGGCAATTTGGCATGTGTATTGCAAGGCTGTTTCTTCTCTTTGGCCCCTTTAGTTTCCTTTCAGTCCTGCTTTTCCCAGGGAGGCGAGTCAGTGTTGCTGATTGGCAGCTCCTTTGTGATATTCCCCCAGGCACCATCCAGTTGTCTGCAAGGTTCCCTGTTAGCCTCCGGTGGTTATTAAAAACTAGGGTAATTACAGCCAAGGCTTCGTTATTATTCCACTCACCAACTAAACTCCACACGGTGTCAGTTTCCCAACATAGGCGGTGAGTATGCAGAATTAGTAGCAGGCCCCAGGCACCCAAAGGATGGTACCAGAAGATGCCTAGTCCAGAGAGCAAACAAGGACATTGTATGGGCCAACTTGTGCTCAATGGTTACTGAGCTAGTACCAGGGCAGGAGGGAATCCCCAGTGACTGGGCAAGGCTTGGAAAGCAGGATGCATGGTGGGCTGTAAGTGCTAAGCAGGATGACCTTGCTTTTGTCCCCTTGAAAACCTGGGTTCCCAAGCTAAGGATAAAGCAGCGGCTCTTGGGCCACGGTGTCATTGGACCACAGTGCACACAGGAGAGCAAGGCTGAGCCTTCTGGACATAAAAGGACTATCAGAATGATCCGACACGTTCCGGTTCCACCCACAGGCATGGCACTCTCTGAACAGACAAAGGGCTGGTATCATTGGCAGCAGTATGGGGCCCCGTTATGCTGGGCACTCTATTGTTCTCCCAGTTTATAGATGGGGATCCAAGGTACAGTGAGATGAGGTGACTTGCCCAAGGGAGGCGGTTATGGAGCTGGGACTGCAATCCAGATCTCCCGAGTCCCAGTACAGCACCAGACCCCGCCCCCCCCTTCCTTGCCTGGGCATGTGGTATTTGCAGTACAGGTGGATGCTCAGAAAGCATCCCCCAATCTCACTGCCCAGGGGGACGGGGAAATGCCTGCTAGCCCTTACTCCGCATCTGCCCTGTGGTACCAGAGGGGTGGCATCCTGCCATGCTGGAAGACTGCAGAGGCCCCTCACTGAAAAAGCAGCAATGGAAGTTTGATGGAAGATAAGCTGCAGATAAACATTTAAACATTGGGGTGCTGTTGTGCTGTCTTTACTCAGCTGGGTTCCACTCTGGCTTCATTCACAAATGAAATGAGTCCAGTGGTCTCAGCTCAACCAACCAACCTGGCACACTTGACAACCTCTGCTCAGGGGGTGTCTTGAGATCGGCACTGTGGGTCGGGAGCGAGCCACATGGAGATGCTGGATCGGAACCACAGGGAACTCCTGGAGGTGAAGATTGAGGTGCTGTGGTAGAGCTGGGACAGGACTAAGGATGCAAGTAACTGGGTGTATTGCAGCTCAGGATTCAAGCGTATTGGCTGAGCCATTTGAGGGAAGCTTGCACAGCATCCAGCCCTATGTAGAGCTGCCAGGCTGTCGTCTTCCCGAGCATCAGGGTGCACCAGAGTTATTTGAAGGAGAAAAATTTTAAAACGGCATGTAAGACAGCTCCTATTCTAATTGCCTTCTGCATGCACAGGAGGGGACTTGGATTCCAAGGGGATTACATGAAAAGGAGGAGTCCAAACTGACAGAGACCAGAGAGTTATGGAAGAATGCGGGGATGGGGGAGGGAAGGGAATGGTAAGAAAGCGGAAGATCAGTTACTAACAAGATGAGTGAGATGGAAACAAGAAAAGCTGGAACAAAGAAAAGAGAAAAACCCAACAGACTGAGCGAACAAAATGAGAAAGGGAACTGTCAAGTATCTTGATGTATAATTAAAAACCGTTCTGGTTCCCCTGCTGAGTGAAGCTGGTCCTGTCCACATCTGCACTGCTAAATTAGCCATGCTCAGGCAGCTGGAGCATACATCATGCCTACCAATGCCTGCAGAATCAGCCACCCCACAGGAGAGTTCTGCCCCCGGGGCACCTTCTGGGACAAGATCTCGCTGGCAAGAGGGAGAGATGGTGGCTGGGTAGGTGGGACAACGGTCGGAGGCGGGAGGTTCTGGGACTGCAAAGCAATATTCAGCTGACTCCCTTGACCCTGGGGTGGGGCTAAAGTCTGCTGCATGTGAGTGGGGTGTCTGGCCAGGGTATGAACACAGCGCATCGGGCCCCTCTTGGCTTCCCACCCATTTCACATGGCTCCGCCAGCTCCCAGCAACACCTGTAGCCGGTCTTGGGACAAAAGCCTCAGGACTGGTTTGTTGTTCATCACTGACCTTTTTAAGGTTTCACATGCAATCCTAGTGGCAGGGGAACACATGTGGAGCACATGGGTGCTGGAACAATTTCGATAAAGGGGGTGCTGAGAACCATTGAACCAAACTGTAAACCCTGTATAGAATGGAAACCATTTCAAGCCAGGGGGTGCTGCAGCTATGGCAGAGCAGCGCTCTCACAGATGCCTGCCAACCAGCAGCGAAGCATGCGAGTAAGCCAGAGAGGTCAGGAAGAACAAACGGAACCACCAGTGCTGGGCTCCTGACCAGCAACACTGATGTACTAGCATGAACACTCAGAGTTCTACAGCTCCCCTGAACCAGCACAACAGGGGCTGGTTCCTACGCAGAACTGGTGACCCCCAGAAGGGCTGAAGTTTGGGTGGGATTCAGAGAATCACCCCAACATTTAAATGTTTATCTGCAGCTTATCTGAACCTTTGGTGCCCCTTCCCCCCAAGCCATGTGACTTCTCTCCCCTCCCCATGCAACTCCCACCCTCCAAACAGTTTAGACTTCCGAACCTCTAAACTCCTGGGCCAGGAAGACAACCACTGGCATGAAATGCCAGAGACAAGAGACAGAGGGCAAAGAGTAGTGCCAAGGACAATTTTACCACCCCAAGAGTCACTTCCCAAAGAACAACTAAGGAACAAATGTCCTCAAGGGAAGATCAAGGAATCCAACCACATAACTGCAGATGCATGAGCTCTGGTGGAAATGGGAAATGACTGTGAAATGTTCATGAATTGACAAAGGCCATGTCAGAACTTCTTCCAGCACAGATACCTAGTGAGGACAACCATCAACTGAACCAAGGGACACCACATAAACCCATAGATAATGGAAGAGCAGTTAAACTGCATTATAATTTGAAAACTTCATCCATTAGATTCATTTGTAGGGAGATGCTAGGAGAGTGCTGTGTAATTACACACAAAAGGTACATTTCAAAAAGCACATTATTATGGCTGCACAACACCTATTTCTTGTATCACACTTTTCATCTGGGGATCTCAAAGCACTGCAAAATCTTTAATGTTTTTATTCTCATAATATTCCAGGAAGGTAGGGAAGCATTATCATCCATGCTTTGTGGGACAGCAAACTGAGAGGCTAAGCAACATATCCAAAGGTCACACAGGAAGTTCATGGCAGAGGAGGGAATTAAACCTGGGTCCCCACATCCTAAGCCAGTGCCCCAGTCTTTAGTCACATGATCACCCGCACTTTTTTCCATGGCATCCCTGCCTCATTCAGTGCATAGGATGGACTGTGATCACTGAACAAGCTCAATAGTTTGTTTTCTCATTGATATTCAACATGTGGCCCCGGTTTTATTTATTGCCCACTATGCAAACCCGGCTCTGCAAACAAAATGATGAATTTCTTCCTGGGCTTTCCTATGGTGCTATCATGAGAGTAGCAGACTGCTTCACAGACATTAATGAATTTCTTTTCCCAACACCCCTGTGATAGGACGGCGTACTACCGTACCCATTGTACCGGTGGGGCACTGAGGCCCATGAGATTAAGGCCAAAAGTATCCACTAACTTTGGGTGTCCAATCTGCGGTGCCTAGGACTTGGTTTTTCAGAGTACTCAGCATTCTATAGCACTTTCTATTTGCACAGCACAGCTCCCATTGACTTCAATTGCAGCTGTGAGTGCTCAACACTTCTGCAAAGCAGGTCCCAGGTCTCACGTCAGGCCCCCAGAAAATGAGGAACACACAATTGGTGAGCACCTGTGAAAAGTCTGGGCTAAGTGACTTGCCCTGCATCACACAGGAACTCTGGGTTGAGTGTGGGGGTGAAGTCCCAGTTCTCCAGGGCAGCATTAAACTGCCGTCACCATGGCACCCTCCTTTTTCTTCCTGCAGTCTATCTGCCTCGTTCACGACACGTCTTCCAAGGCAGTAACGGTCAGCACTCAGGGCTTGGAACATCAGGCCTTCGGTAGGGCTCCAAGATATCTCGCTGCATTGAAATACTTGCACGTGCCCTGAGGGAGAGTGCTCCCCCTGGCCCTCTGGAACCTGTCATCATAGAATATCAGGGTTGGAAGGGACCTCAAGAGGTCATCTAGTCCAACCCCCTGCTCAAAGCAGGACCAATTCCCAACTAAATCATCCCAGCCAGGGCTTTGTCAAGCCGGGCCTTAAAAACCTCCAAGGAAGGAGACTCCACCACCTCCCTAGGTAACGCATTCCAGTGCTTCACCACCCTCCTAGTGAAATAGTGTTTCCTAATATCCAACCTGGACCTCCCCCACTGCAACTTGAGACCATTGCTCCTTGTTCTGTCATCTGCCACCACTGAGAACAGCCGAGCTCCATCCTCTTTGGAACCCCCCTTCAGGTAGTTGAAGGCTGCTATCAAATCCCACCTCATGCTTCTCTTCTGGAGACTAAACAATCCCAGTTCCCTCAGCCTCTCCTCATAAGTCCTGTGCCCCAGCCCCCTAATCATTTGTTGCCCTCCGCTGGATTCTTTTCAATTTTTCCACATCCTTCTTGTAGCGTGGGGCCCAAAACTGGACACAGTACTCCAGATGATGCCTCGTCAATGCCAAATAGAGGGGAATGATCTTTCGTGCCAGCTTTCTATCCACCTTATAGTCCATTCATCCAGCCCATACTTCTTTAACTTGCTGGCAAGAATACTGTAGGAGTATGTATCAAAAGCTTTGCTAAAGTCAAATAATAACATGTCCACTGCTTTCCCCTCATCCACAGAGCCAGTTATCTCATCATAGAAGGCAATTAGGTTAGTCAGGCATGACTTGCCCTTGGTGAATCCATGCTGACTGTTCCTGATCACTTTCCTCTCCTCTAAGTGCTTCAAAATTGATTCCTTGCAGATCTGCTCTAGGATTTTTCCAGGGACTGAGGTGAGGTTGACTGGCCTGTAGTTCCCCAGATCCTCCTTCTTCCCTTTTTTAAAGGTGGGCACTACATTAGCCTTTTTCCAGTCATTCTGGACCTCCCCCGATCGCCATGAGTTTTCAAAGATAATGGCCAATGGCTCTGCAATCACATCCGCCAATTCCTTTAGCACCCTTGGATGCAGTGCACCTGGCCCCATGGACTTGTGCTTGTCCAGCTTTTCTAAATAATCCTGAACCACTTCTTTCTCCACAGAAGGCTGGTCACTTCCTCCCCATGCTGTGCTGCCCAGTGCAGTAGTCTGGGAGCTGACCTTGTTCGTGAAAACAGAGGCAAAAAAACCATTGAGTACACTAGCTTTTTCCACATCATCTGTCACTAGGTTGCCTCCCCCATTCAGTAAGGGGCCCACACTTTTCCTGACCTCCTTCTTGTTGCTAACATACCTGTAGAAACCCTTCTTGTTACTCTTAACATCCCTTGCTAGCTGCAACTCCAAGTGTGATTTGGCCTTCCTGATTTCACTCCTGATTTCATGCCTGAGCAATATTTTTATACTCCTCCCTGGTCATTTGTCCAATCTTTCACTTCTTGTAAGCTTCTTTTTTGTGTTTAAGATCAGCAAGGATTTCATTATTAAGCCAAGCTGGTGGCCTGCCATATTTACTATTCTTTCTACACATCAGGATGGTTTGTTCCTGCAACCGCAATAAGGATTCTTTAAAATACAGCCAGCTCTCCTGGACTCCTTTCCCCCTCATGTTATTCTCCCAGGGGATCCTGCCCATCAGTTCCCCGAGGGAGTCAAAGTCTGCTTTTCTGAAGTCCAGGGTCCATAGTCTGCTGCTCTCCTTTCTTCCTTGTGTCAGGATCCTGAACTCGACCATCTCATGGTCACTGCCTCCCAGGTTCCCATCCACTTTTGCTTCCCCTACTAATTCTTCCCTGTTTGTGATCTGCAGGTCAAGAAGAGCTCTGCCCCTAGTTGGTTCCTCCAGCACTTGCACCGAAATTGTCCCCTACACTTTCCAAAAACTTCCTGGATTGTCTGTGCACTGCTGTATTGGTCAGCTGGTCTGTCTCTGTGCCGTGCCCAGAGAACTTCTGCACATGCTCAGGCTTCAGACAAGCCAATTCCTTGACCTCATGTCCCACCCTAACATCACAGGTCCAACCACTTGGAGGGCAAGAGACCCCGGTGGGTCAGTCTGTGCCCTACCATGGTTCCATGGTCCACCAGGGATATTAGTGGGCGGCTCCTCCACAGAGCTATAAGCATGGGTGTGTACCTGGCACGAACTCCCGAACACCTATTCTTTCTGCAGCGAGAGGGAGACCCTGGTGCATATCTACGTGGAGTGCATCAGGCTGCAGCCCCTCTTCTGGATCCTCCAGAACCTCTTACTGAAGTTCTGGCTGCACTTTTCCCTGCACCTCCTGATTCATGCACACCCCATCAATGGCCCCATGAAGTCGCAGGACCTCCTTGTCAGCCTCCTCCTGGTGCTGTCCAAGACGGCTGTCCATCATATCAGGAAGCTGGATGCGGGGGTTGCTCTGTGACCCTAGGGCCTATTTCTGATCCCTCATCCAATCACGCCTCTGGGCAGAGTTCCTCTGGGCAGTGTCCATGGACTCCTCAGATGCCTTTGAGGAGCAGTGGGCACTATCGGAGGTTCTCTGTTCCATGTCCCCTCTGGATCCCCGAGTTTAGCTTTCACTCCCATCCCTGTTTTTTAATTTGTTGTCCCTAGTACTCGCTTGCAGCCTGAGTCCAATGGCTCCTCCTCTTTGGTGGAGGAGGCGGGCCTCTAGCTTTGGGCAGGCCTAGTACCCACAAATAGTAAACGTTTAGATCCCCTGTCCCAGTACCCACAAATACTACATGCTTTCCAGCCTCCACAAGAAAGGAGGCAGGGTCCTACAGACAACAGCCTCCTTCATTACACAATGCTTACTGAGTCCCTGAGCACCTGTGCACTAAATGAGGCAGAGGTCTTGCGGAAGAAATAGCACGTGATCACGTAATTAAATACTATATTATAATATATTGTTCACCGGGGGAAGGAGACCAAAGCCCTGAGGTAAGTGGGGAAATGGGATCCTGGGAGGAAGCACAAGCAGGAGAGCGCAAGAAGGGAGGACTCCTGTCTCATACTGAGAAAGAGGGACGATCAATGAGTTATCTTAAGTGCCTATACACAAATGCAAGAAGCCTGGGAAACAAGCAGGGAGAACTGGAAGTCCTGGCACAGTCAGGGAACTATGATGCGATTGGAATAACAGAGACTTGGTGGGATAACTCACATGACTGGAGTACTATCATGGATGGATATAAACTGTTCAGGAAGGACAGGCAGGGCAGAAAAGGTGGGGGAGTTGCGTTGTATGTAAGAGAGGAGTATGACTGCTCAGAGCTTCGGTATGAAACTGCAGAAAAACCTGAGTGTCTCTGGATAAAGTTGAGAAGTGTGAGCAACAAGGGTGATGTCGTGGTCGGAGTCTGCTATAGACCACCAGACCAGGGGGATGAGGTGGACGAGGCTTTCTTCTGGCAACTAGCAGAAGTTGCTAGATTGCAGGCCCTGGTTCTCATGGGAGACTTTAATCACCCTGATATCTGCTGGGAGAGCAATACAGCGGTGCACAGACAATCCAGGAAGTTTTTGGAAAGCGTAGGGGACAATTTCCTGGTGCAAGTGCTGGAGGAACCAACTAGGGGCAGAGCTTTTCTTGACCTGCTGCTCACAAACAGGGAAGAATTAGTAGGGGAAGCAAAAGTGGATGGGAACCTGGGAGGCAGTGACCATGAGATGGTCGAGTTCAGGATCCTGACACAAGGAAGAAAGGAGAGCAGCAGAATACGGACCCTGGACTTCAGAAAAGCAGACTTTGACTCCCTCAGGGAACAGATGGGCAGGATCCCCTGGGAGAATAACATGAAGGGCAAAGGGGTCCAGGAGAGCTGGCTGTATTTTAAAGAATCCTTATTGAGGTTGCAGGAACAAACCATCCCGAAGTGTAGAAAGAATAGTAAATATGGCAGGCGACCAGCTTGGCTAAACAGTGAAATCCTTGCTGATCTAAAACGCAAAAAAGAAGCTTACAAGAAGTGGAAGATTGGACAAATGACCAGGGAGGAGTATAAAAATATTGCTCAGGCATGCAGGAGTGAAATCAGGAAGGCCAAATCACACTTGGAGTTGCAGCTAGCAAGAGATGTTAAGAGTAACAAGAAGGGTTTCTTCAGGTATATTAGCAACAAGAAGAAAGTCAAGGAAAGTGTGGGCCCCTTACTGAATGAGGGAGGCAACCTAGTGACCGAGGATGTGGAAAAAGCTAATGTATTCAATGATTTTTTTGCCTCTGTCTTCACAAACAAGGTCAGCTCCCAGACCGCTGCACTGGGCAGCACAATATGGGGAGAAGGTGACCAGCCCTCTGTGGAGAAAGAAGTGGTTCGGGACTATTTAGAAAAACTTGACGTGCACAAGTCCATGGGGCCGGATGCGCTGCATCCGAGGGTGCTAAAGGAGTTGGCGGATGAGATTGCAGAGCCATTAGCCATTATTTTTGAAAACTCATGGCGATCGGGGGAGGTCCCGGATGACTGGAAAAAGGCTAATGTAGTGCCCATCTTTAAAAAAGGGAAGAAGGAGGATCCGGGGAACTACAGGCCAGTCAGCCTCACCTCAGTCCCTGGAAAAATCATGGAGCAGGTCCTCAAGGAATCAATTATGAAACACTTAGAGGAGAGGAAAGTGATCAGGAACAGTCAGCATGGATTCACCAAGGGCAAGTCATGCCTGACTAACCTAATTGCCTTCTATGAGGAGATAACTGGCTCTGTGGATGAGGGGAAAGCAGTGGATGTATTATTCCTTGACTTTAGCAAAGCTTTTGATACGGTCTCCCACAGTATTCTTGCTGCCAAGTTAAAGAAGTATGGGCTGGATGAATGGACTGTAAGGTGGATAGAAAGCTGGCTAGATCGTCGGGCTCAACGGGTAGTGATCAATGGCTCCATGTCTAGTTGGCAGCCAGTTTCAAGCGGAGTGCCCCAAGGGTCGGTCCTGGGGCCGGTTTTGTTTAATATCTTTATTAATAATCTGGAGGATGGTGTGGACTGCACTCTCAGCAAGTTTGCCGATGACACTAAACTAGGAGGCGTGGTAGATACACTAGAGGGTAGGGATCGGATACAGAGGGACCTAGACAAATTAGAGAATTGGGCCAAAAGAAACCTGATGAGGTTCAACAAGGACAAGTGCAGAGTCCTGCACTTAGGACAGAAGAATCCCATGCACAGCTACAGACTAGGGACCGAATGGCTAGGTAGCAGTTCTGCAGAAAAGGACCTAGGGGTCACAGTGGACGAGAAGCTGGATATGAGTCAACAGTGTGCTCTTGTTGCCAAGAAGGCTAACGGCATTTTGGGCTGTATAAGTAGGGGCATTGCCAGCAGATCGAGGGACGTGATCGTTCCCCTTTATTCGACATTGGTGAGGCCTCATCTGGAGTACTGTGTCCAGTTTTGGGCCCCACACTACAAGAAGGATGTGGAAAAATTGGAAAGAGTCCAGCGGCGGGCAACAAAAATGATTAGGGGTCTGGAGCGCACGACTTATGAGGAGAGGCTGAGGGAACTGGGATTGTTTAGTCTCCAGAAGAGAAGAAGGAGGGGGGATTTGATAGCAGCCTTCAACTACCTGAAGGGGGGTTCCAAAGAGGATGGAACTCAGCTGTTCTCAATGGTGGCAAATGACAGAACAAGGAGCAATGGTCTCAAGTTGCAGTGGGGGAGGTCTAGGTTGGATATTAGGAAACACTATTTCACTAGGAGGGTGGTGAAGCACTGGAATGCGTTACCTAGGGAGGTGGTGGAGTCTCCTTCCTTGGAGGTTTTTAAGGCCCGGCTTGACAAAGCCCTTGCTGGGATGATTTAGTTGGGAATTGGTCCTGCTTTGAGCAGGGGGTTGGACTAGATGACCTCCTGAGGTCCCTTCCAACCCTGATATTCTATGATTCTATGAATGCAGGCTCCCATGGAGGCCAAATTCAGATGGCATGGGCAACCTTAATTCTGGCAGTTCCTAACCTCTGAGCGCTCGACTCTGTAATCTGAACAACATCCTTTGAAGGCAGGGTTTCTCTAATTGTACTTTCTTAGGTTTTGAAAAAAGCAAACTGAGAAAACAAAAATTCCATAGTGTGGCCTCGTACTGACACCCACATGGGTCAGCAGCAGCGCTGGAACTGTCAGAGCCACAGCACAGACTTCTGCCACTTGAGCCTTCAGAGCAGTAGTAGGTTGTGCACCAGTGGGGGATGGGACACTTTGCCAGTGGGTTTCACACACATTTGCTGATGGTGGAGGAACGATGAGACTCAGGAACCTCTCGTTCCAGTGTAGGCTCTGGGGGGGTGGGGAGTGCTCTACTGGGCAGACTCTTCTCCCTGCTTGCCCAATATTTGACCCTTTCTGCCCCATCCCTTCCAACCTGTCACAGTCCCGTGTCTGCCCTGACTCCTCATCCCATTCCCATTCTCCTCATCCAGCCAATCCCAGTCTCCACTTTTCAGAATTCTCACTCCAGCCCCCTTGCCCAGCCAGTCCCAATTTCCCCCCTTGGGTTCCCAGTCCCAGTCTCCCCACTACCACTCTCAGTCCCAGTCCCATTGCCTAGCCAGTGCCAGTTTCACTTCCATGCATGCCCAGCTCTTTGCCCCCCTCCCCATCTCCTTGCCCATTCAGTTCCAATTTCCCCCTCTGGGCTCCCTGTCCAGCCTGCCTCTCCCCCCTGCCTCAGCCTCCTGTCACTCCCACACCCATGCTCCCTGTACCCACAGAGTCCCAGTTTCCCTCCCTGGGCTCCTTGTCCAACGCCCATGTCCCCCTCAGCACAGCTCCTTGCCCCAGTGTCTTTGCCCAGATTTTCCCAAGTCTTCCCCTGCATCCTGGCTTCTTGTCAGATCTGTCCTTGCTCCCATGCAACCTCCTTTCCTCTGCCCCACTGGTTCCCAGTCTCTTCCACCTCCCAGAAAGCACCTTGTCCAAGTGTATACCCCCCTCCCCCACGGCCAGTTCTTGTCCTCACTGCATTCAACTGAGGTAGCTTCCTCCTCTATGCAGCAGGGTGAGCACAGGAGAGAGAGGCTCCCTCTCCTCAGTTCAGGTGCTCAGACTCTGGTCTGGTCTACACTACGAGTTTAGGTCAAATTTAGCAGCGTTAAATCGAATTAACCCTGCACTTGTCCATAAAGGGCTCTTAAAATCGATTTCTGTACTCCTCCCCGACGAGGGGAGTAGAGCCGAAATCGACATTGCCGGTTCGAATTAGGGTTAGTGTGGACGCAATTCGACGGTATTGGCCTCCGGGAGCTATTCCACAGTGCACCATTGTGACCGCTCTGGACAGCAATCTGAACTCGGATGCACTGGCCAGGTAGACAGGAAAAGCCCCGCAAACGTTTGAATTTCATTTCCTGTTTGCCCAGCGTGGAGAGCTCAGGTGACCATGCAGAGCTCATCAGCACAGGTAACCATGCAGTCCAAGAATCCAAAAAGAGCACCAGCATGGACCGTACGGGAGGTACTGGATCTGATCGCTGTATGGGGAGAGGATTCCGTGCTAGCAGAACTACGTTCCAAAAGACGAAATGCCAAAACATTTGAAAAAATCTCCATGGGCATGATGGAGAGAGGCCACAATAGGGACTCATATCAGTGCCACGTGAAAGTTAAGGAGCTCAGACAAGCGTACCCGAAAACCAAAGAAGCAAATGGAAGGTCCGGGGCAGAGCCGCAGACATGCCGCTTCTACGCTGAGCTGCATGCAATTTTAGGGGGGGGCAGCTACCACTACCCCACCCCTGACCGTGGATTCCGATGAGGGGTTACTCTCAGCCATGCCTGAGGATTTTGCGGACGGGGAAGATGAGGACGACGACAAGCTTGCGGAGAGCACACAGCACAACGTTCTCCCCAACAGCCAGGATCTTTTTCTCAGCCTGACTGAAGTAGCCTCCCAACCCTCCCAAGGCGGTATCCCAGACCATGAAGCCATAGAAGGGACCTCTGGTGGGTGTACCTTTGTAAATATAAAACATGGTTTAAAAGCAAGCGTTTTTTAATGATTAATTTGCCCTGAGGACTTGGGATGCATTCATGGCCAGTACAGGTACTGGAAAAGTCTGTTAACGTGTCTGGGGATGGAGTAGAAATCCTCCAGGGACATCTCCATGAAGCTCTCCTGGAGGTACTCCAAAAGCCTTTGCAGAAGGTTTCTGGGCAGGGCAGCCTTATTCCGTCCTCCATGGTAGGACACTTTACCACGCCATGCTAGCAGCAAGTAATCTGGTATCATTGCATGACAAAGCCTGGCAGCATATGGTCCCGGTGTTTGCTGGCATTCAAGCAACATCCGTTCTTTATCTCGCTGTGTTATCCTCTGGAGAGTGATATCGTTCATGGTAACCTGGTTGAAATACGGGAATTTAATTAAGGGGACAGAGGTGGCCATTCCTACTGGGCTGTTTGCCTGTGGCTGAAAAGAAATCCTTCCCTGCAGTTAGCCAAGTGGTGGGGGGGGGGGGCCCATTGGCACTGAGCTGTTCGCGTTTGGCTAGCAGGGATCTTCTCTGATACCAGCCACGCGATGGGGGGAAGGGTAAAACGATCATCCCAGATAATTGGAGGGGGGGGTGCGGGGTTAGTTTGGTTTCTGCTGCTGCACATTAACACAAAAACCGCAGCACTCAGTGGGCTTTGCTTGGTATGGGAAAGGAGGGTGCTACTTTTATGAAGGTTGCAGAAGCCGAAAGAGAATGTCTTACCACGGCCGCATGCAAGCCGAATTCTGTTGCCCGGCCCTGTGTCTGATCTCTAATACCAAAGTCACAGGCACTCAATATTAAGATGCAAAATGCGACCTTGTACCGAAATCACATGTGCTATGTAATGTGAATAGTGTTGTTCACCACGAAAGAGTATAAGCATTGTTCTGTAAAATGTATCTTTTTAAATACTTCTCTCCCTTTTTTCCCTCCCGCGGCTGCAAATTTTTCAAGCCTCCCTCCTCCGTCCCGAAGGCTATCTCAGGTAAGGTGGCGAAAAAAAACGCACGCGAGACGAAATGTTCTCTGAGATCATGCAGTCAACCCGCAATGAAAGAGCTCATCTGAATGAGTGGAAGGACATGGTATGAAAGTACAGGAAAGCTGCCAATGAACGTGAGGACAGGAGGCATGAACGTGAGGACAGGATGGACGCTCGAGATGAGAGGTGGCGGCAGGAAGATCAGAGGAGGCAGGATGCAACGCTGGGGCTGCTGCATGATCAAATGGACATGCTCCGGCATCTGGTGGAGCTTCAGGAATGGCAGCAGGATCAGAGAGTGCCGCTGCAGCCCCTGTATAACTGCCCTCCCCCCTCCCCAAGTTCCATAGCCTCCTCACCCAGACGCCCAAGAATGCGGGGGGCAGAGGCTCAGTGCACCCACTCACTCCACCCCAGTGGACAGCCTAAGCAAAAAGACTGTCATTCAAAAACTTTTGAAGTGGCTTTTTCCTTCCCTCCTCCCAAACCCCTACCTTGTCAGTTCTCTCTCTATGTTTATAATCAATTAATAAAGAATATATGATTTTTAAATGATAGTGACTTTATTTCCTTTGAAAGCAAGCTGTGATCGAAGGGGGGAGGGTGGGTTGCTTACAGGGAATGAGTCAATCAAGGGGGCGGGTTTTCATCAAGGAGAAACAAACAGAACTTTCACACTGTAGCCTGGCCAGTCATGAAACTGGTTTTCAAAGCTTCTCTGATGCGCAGCGCTTCCTGGTGTGCTCTTCTAATCGCCCTGGTGTCTGGCTGCACGTAATCAGTGGCCAGGCGATTTGCCTCAATCTCCCACCCCGCCATAAACGTCTCCCCCTTACTCTCACAGAGATTGTGGAGCACACAGCAAGCAGCAATAACAATGGGAATATTGGTTTGACTGAAGTCTGAGCGAGTCAGTAACGTGCGCCAGCGACCCTTTAAATGTCCAAATGCACAGTCTACCACCATTCTGCACTTGCTCAGCCTGTAGTTGAACAGCTCCTGACTACTGTCCAGGCTGCCTGTGTATGGCTTCATAAGCCATGGCATTAAGGGATAGGCTGGGTCCCCAAGGATAACTATAGGCATTTCAACATCCCTAACGTTTATTTTCTGGTCTGGGAAGTAAATCCCTTGCTGCAGCCGTTTAAACAGACTAGTGTTCCTGAAGACGCGAGCGTCATGAACCCTTCCCGGCCATCCCACATTGATGTTGGTGAAACGTCCCTTGTGATCCACCAGGGCTTGCAGCAGCATTGAAAAGTACCCCTTGTGGTTTATGTACTGGCTGCCCTGGTGCTCCGGTGCCAAGATAGGGATATGGGTTCCATCTATCGCCCCACCACACTTAGGGAATCCCACTGCAGTAAAGCCATCTACTATGACCTGCACATTTCCCAGAGTCACTACCTTTGGTAGCAGCAGCTCAGGGATTGCTTTGGCTACTTGGATCACAGCAGCCCCCACAGTAGATTTGCCCACTCCAAATTGATTCCCGACTGACCGGTAGCTTTCTGGTGTTCCAAGCTTCCACGGGGCTATTGCCACTCACTTCTCAACTGTGAGGGCTGCTCTCATCTTGGTATTCTGGCGCTTCAGGGCAGGGAAAAGCAAGTCAAAGTTCCATGAAAGTGCCCTTACGCATGCGAAAGTTTCGTAGCCACTGGGAATCGTCCCACACTGTGGAGACGCATAGCTCCCGAATCGTCAGCCCCCGGGTGCGGCAAACTGTTCCCATGGCAATGAGGCAGGAGTGGCCTTCACACCAGCGTCTGTGATTTGGGAAACTTCTTGGCTGGCCTGTTTGTCTCCCTCGCAGCTGGCTTTCACGTGCACAAGATATGGGTTTGTTATCTCA
This sequence comes from Terrapene triunguis, assembly GCF_002925995.2. Classification (NCBI taxonomy): domain Eukaryota; kingdom Metazoa; phylum Chordata; order Testudines; family Emydidae; genus Terrapene; species Terrapene triunguis. The sequence continues at coordinate 3,923,678 of NW_020665188.1, read as the reverse complement.
TGTGGCAGTACACTGTATGCTTCTTTTATGCGCAAGAATTTAACCACTTAGAAGTGTTGTAAATAGGGAAGTAGAAGATAATAAAAACCTCAGGGAAAATTCCCTGAGAGGCTTTTTGGCTTGAGGCTTTTGGGCTTTCTGGCTACCACAGACCTGGTGTTCTGTTTCCTTTCCTCTGTCGTCGCCACAGCTGGTGACCCCGACGTGATAACCCCCTGCTCACCGGCTGGATACGCCGAGCGCACCCCGCGGCCGTTTGCCGCCCCTGATTCGTGAGTATGGGGGGGGGGAACTTTCCAGTGCCCAGAAGGAGCACGCAAGAGAGTTACAAAAGATTATACGGCAACGATCATGTGTCGTTGTCCCGGTCGCTCATATTGAGGACCTTCTAAGGGAAATAGATCGCCAGTGCCCCTGGTATCCGGACTGCGGGTCGTTACGGCTTCTTGATTGGATACGGATTGGGACCATCTTGTATAGTGAACCCCGTGCCCCAGTTCAGCACCTGCTGCTCTGGCAGCGTTGTAAGGAGGCGCTGGAGGGGGTCGGCCCCGACGGCCCCAAGCCGGTCTCCCTTGTACCCCCAGGTGATGGGCCACCCCCCTCCTACCCGCAGCTGACCCTCCCTGCGCCGCCGCCCACGGCGGCGCCCCCCTGCCCACCAGTCGGGCGGGAGGGCGCTGTCGCCGCGGCGGTGCGGCGAGCGCGCGAGGCCGGTCTCTTGACCGATGAGGAATCCAGCCGTGGGTTCGAGGCGTTCCCCGTCTCTTGGCGGGATAATGGAAATGGGGGGCAGATAGTGGACTGGGAGGCTCTCCCTTACTCGGTTCTGTGCGAGCTCCGCAAGGCGGTTCGTGAGACCGGGGTGCGGTCCACTTTCACCCTGGGGATCTTGGAAGGTGTGTCAAATGGTTATTTCTTGCTCCCCCAAGATTGGAAAGACACGTGTCGCATGGTGCTGTCTCCCGCGCAATATGTTGTGTGGGATAGCGAGTATCAGCGAGAGGCGCTCGTGGCGGCAGCACAGGGTGGGGGGGCCTATCTCGCTGAGCAGTTATATGGCGCGGGGCAGTTTTCGGGCATCCCCCAGCAGGCGGAGGGCACGCCACGGGCAGCTTATCCCTGGTGGTCTAGTGGTTAGGATTCGGCGCTCTTACCGCCGCACCCGTATCCGGCCTATCATTCTCCCTGTCCACTTTAACCTGTGGGGCCGTGATTTATTAATACAGTTCACTGCCACCATCCATACTGATGATTAGGCGTACGGCCCTCCCCCTCCGTTGGCTTACTGACGAGCCCGTATGGGTTGTGCAGTGGCCGCTTCCTCTGGAAAAGCTGGAGGCCCTCCAGCACTTGGTTAATGACCAGCTGCAGGCAGGGCATTTGGAGGAGTCCACTAGCCCCTTTAATACCCCCAATCCCAATCTTATCCCCTGTGATTACCGATTATTTGTAATAGATTTAAAAGATTGTTTTTTTACCATCCCCCTGCACTCTGAGGACCGGGCACGTTTTGCCTTTACCGTTCCGGTCTTAAATTACTCCCAGCCTACTCCACGCTATCAGTGGAATGTGCTTCCTCAAGGCATGTTGAACAGCCCCACCTTGTGTCAGCACTTTGTCGCGCAGGCCTTACGGCCCTTTTGCACGGCACACCCAGATGCCTTAATTTACCACTATATGGATGACATCCTTGTGGCTCACCCCATCCTTCCTGATGACTGGCTGGACGAACTGTGCCACCAGCTTGCGGCGTGTGGCCTGGTTATACCACCGGACAAAGTCCAGCGTCAGCCACCCTTTTTGTATCTCAGTCACCGTATGCTCCAGTCATATGCCTGCCCAGTTTGTCCCGAGTTGGTATTGCCCAACCCTCTTACGTTTGTACAGCTCCAACAGTTATTGGGGTCCCTCAATTGGATTCGTCCTTTTTGCCCTCTGACTACCTCCATGCTGTCCCCTCTTTTTTCTGGCCTTCGGCAGGGCCGCCTCCCCAGGGATGTTATTCCCGTTTCCCAGGAACAGCGCCAAGCGGTCACCCTCATTAACCGGACCCTGGCCCAAGTGTGGGTCGACCGCCGAGAAAGGGAACAGCCTCTTTTTGCCATTTTGCTTCCCACACTTTCACAACCGACAGCTGTCCTCGCCCAGGAGGGGGCGGCAGCGCGTCTTCGTTTAATTGAATGGATTTATTTGACCCACTCCCCTCCGCATACTATTCAGACACTCCCTCAACAGGCCGCCGAGCTGATTTTTAAAGTGCGGGAACGGTCCCGCACCCTCTTGGGTTGCGACCCCGTTGCCATTATTGTCCCCATCCCGGCTAAAGACTGGGAACGCGCTGTCTCTTGCAGTGCCACCCTCCAATTGTCTCTTGCTGACTATGTCGGGGAAATTAAATATCACATTCCCCCTGACCCCCGTCTTTTACTCCTACAACAACGTTACCTTCACCTCCGGCCGTCTTTGTCAACCGTCCCCATTGAGAATGCACTTACCCTCTTCACAGACGGCGGCCCAACGCAGGGTGCGGTCAGCTGGCAGGCGCAGGGCACTTGGCAAGTCCGCTTTACCTTGCCTCAGCGCTCCCCCCAGCGCGCAGAATTGGCCGCTGTCATCCTGGCCTGCCGATGCTTCCAGGATGACCCTTTTAATCTGATTACTGATAGTCTTTATGTTACTAATGTTCTTAAGTCACTTCCAGGTTCCTATGTGTCGCCCTCCTGTGATGACAATCTGTTGGCCCTTTTTCTCACCCTGCAACAGCTCCTTTCCTCCCGCTCTAGCCCACTTTTTGTGGCACATATTCGCAGTCACACCACACTACCGGGCCTCTTGACAGAGGGTAACGCGGTGGCCGACCAGGCGGTCAAATCGGTGGCCTTGATTTTTTCCTCCCCAATCGAAAGCCACGCCTTTTTTCATCAGTCCGCCAAAGCCCTTGCCAAGCAGTTCACTCTCCCATTGCATCAGGCGCAGGCCATTGTTCGCCAGTGTGACCTTTGCGCTTCTCTCTCCAATAGCCCGGAGGTGGGGGGTCAACCCTCGTGGAACTTTGGCCAATCAGCTCTGGCAAATGGATGTTACACATTTTCCTCCTTTTGCCCCCTGGTAGTATCTTCACGTGTGTGTAGATACCTTTTCCCATTATGTGTGGGTCACCCCCCAAAAGGGTGAGGCCTCTCGTCATGTTATTAATCACATGATTCGCGCTATGGCAATCATGGGTCACCCGTCCCATCTTAAGACCGACAACGGCCCCGCCTACTGCAGCTCAGCCTTTGCCTCCTTTTGTACCACGTGGGACATTGTCCACACGTTTGGTATCCCGTATAACCCCACAGGCCAGGCCATTGTGGAACGGGCCAACCGTGCGCTCAAACAGGCTCTGGCCCGCCAAAAACAGAAAGGGGGGATTCCAGTAGGCCTTCCTCCCCGCCAGGAATGGCTGGCTGCAGTGCTCTTTACCCTGAATCATTTGAATTTGACCGACAATTATTCTGCGGCAGAACGTCATTTTCGCAGCCACCAGGCTTTGCCCCGCCCCCTTGTTAAATATCGCAAGGCCCCAGATCCTCAGTGGCATGGCCCAGTACCCCTTATAACGTGGGGACGGGGAATGCTGCCGTTTCTCTTCCTACAGGTCCGTTGTGGGTCCCGGCGCGTAACGTCCGCCCGTGGCACGGCGATGGCCTGGCACCAGGGACTGTCGAACCCCATTCTGCAGTTCAACCTACATCTACAGGATCCCGAGCGTCCTCACCAGCGCCCCCCGCGGGAGCCCCCGCAGTGCATGACCTGGGGACAGGTTAAAGCCCTCTCATTGCAGGCCGAGCAGCTGCGGGTGCAGCAGCAGCTGGAACCTACCGCAGAAAACTACCTTGTGACATTGTTAGCTTGCCTTAATGCTAATTCACTCCTTATTTTGTGTGTATTGGGAGGTTTCCTGTTGGCCCCTGGTTGCCAAGGCGAACCCCAGATGGAGCAGCGGCTGCAGTTTAACATCTGGGTCCGCCTGGCACAAGTATTAAATCAATCTGATTTCTGCCTGGCCGTTGCCCCGGACATGCAAGGTCTGTTAAGTACCTGCCTTGTTCCTGTCTGCAAACCACCCAGCAACATCTGGGGTGTGAGACAGTAAAAGAAATGTGTTGTTTTAAGCTTACTGATAATAGTAATTGCATGCAATAGCAAATTGATATGCTGAAATGTTATGCTCAAGCCATCCGCCAGGACGTTTTCCCTCCTTAGTGGAATTATATTTAGTCATGGCTACCCTCAGGGTGGACAAAAACCCTCTTATAGTATGGGGTCTTAGTCCTAGTCCTTGGTGTTTTATTTTGCTGCTTTGTCCAGTGTATACCCAATCTAGTGGCATTGTGTATGCAACCCTGCGAGGGTGCTCCGTTTAAACACCGCATCTAAAATAGAAAAGGGGGGGATGTGGAGACGCATAGCTCCCGAATCGTCAGCCCCCGGGTGCGGCAAACTGTTCCCATGGCAACGAGGCAGGAGTGGCCTTCACCCCAGCGTCTGTGATTTGGGAAACTTCTTGGCTGGCCTGTTTGTCTCCCTCGCAGCTGGCTTTCACGTGCACAAGATATGGGTTTGTTATCTCATGTGGCTGTACACTGTATGCTTCTTTTATGCGCAAGAATTTAACCACTTAGAAGTGTTGTAAATAGGGAAGTAGAAGATAATAAAAACCTCAGGGAAAATTGCCTGAGAGGCTTTTTGGCTTGAGGCTTTTGGGCTTTCTGGCTACCACAGACCTGGTGTTCTGTTTCCTTTCCTCTGTCGTCGCCACACCACACCTGCAACACTATGCAGTCCCACCAGTCTGTGCTTGTTTACCAGGCCCAGAATCGGTGTTCCACGGCTTGAACCTGCCCCATTAACAGCATGATCTTCAAAGCGCCGGGTCTGATAGAATTCTGTGTCCATGTCCTCATCACTCTCGTCGCCGCGCTGCCGTCACTGCCTCCTCCTTGCCTGGTTTTTCAGATTCTGGTTCAGCATAAACTGCACGATAATGCGCAAGGTGTTTACAACGTTCATGACTGCTGTCTTGAGCCGAGTGGGCTCCATGCTTGCCGTGGTATGGCGTCTGCACAGTTCATCCAGGAAAAAAAGGCGCGAAACGGTTGTCTACCGTTGCTTTCATGGAGGGAGGGAGGGAGAGGGGGGCCTGATGACATGTACCCAGAACCACCCGCAACAATGTTTTTTGCCCCATCAGCCATTGCGATCTCAACCCAGAATTCCAATGGGTGGGGGAGACTGTGGGAACTATGGGATAGCTACCCACAGTGCCACACTCCGGATGTCGACGCTAGCCTCGGTACTACGGACGCACACTGCCGAATTAATGTGCTTAGTGTGGCCGCATGCACTCGACTTTATACAATCTGTTGCCAAAAATCGAATTCTGTAAAATCGGAGTAATCACAGTGTAGACATACCCTCAGACCAAGTACCGCCTGCAGCAGCCAGGAACTGCAATGGCAGGGAATGCCCTGCTCAGCCCGGGCTGGAGCATGCTCAGCGCTGACAGAATCTTTGGGGAATTTAGCTGCTAAAAATCAACGAAGGCTATGTCTACACTCATAGGTGCCGACTCCGTGGGTGCTCCGGGGCTGGAGCACCCCCAGGGAAAAATTGGAGGGTGCCCCAGCTCACCTCCATCTCCTCCCCTGAGAGCACGCCGCTTCTCCCCCTAGCTCCCAGCGCTTCCTGCCGCGAAACGCGGAAAGCACTGGGAGGGAGGGGGAGGAGGAGGAGGAACGCTGTGCGCTCGGGGAAGAGGCGGGGCTAGGGCAGGGATTTGGGGAAGGAGTCCAATAGGGGCAGGGACTTTGGGGAAGGGGTTGGAATGGGGGTGGGGCAGGGGCGGGGTAGGGGTGGAGTCGGAGCGGGGCGCAAGCACCCAGCGGCGCCAGGAAAAGTTGGCACCTATGTCTACACCTACCATTTAAAGTGCAAAAAGTTCCTTTTTTGCGCTAAAAACTGCAGGAGCGTCTACACTTGTTAATGACTTTTTGCGGTGAAACTCAGAAGGTTCACTGCAAAAAGAAAACCACCTTCACGAGAGACATACAGCTCTTACCGCTGTTCTTTTTGTGCCGTTGTGAAAGTGAAGACACATTCTACCAGTGTAAACACCTTTTGGCCTCCAAAGGCTATCCCACAGTTCCAAAAGTGACCACTCTGGCCAGCATCTCTGCTGCTCTGATGCCAGGTAAACGGATGTCCGCCCCTCCCCCTGTAAGCTCCAGGAAGTTTGAAACTCCCTTTCCCTTTGCTTGTAGATGTGGCAGGGAAAGCAGCCAGACAGCAGAGGGTTTTAAAAAAAATGCCACGAAAGAAACAAGGAAGTAATGGGGCTGCTGGGACATGAAGCAGTGCAGCACGGGGCACTGAGCAGGGACCCAGAATGCCTTCCGCTCACCCTCTCTTCCCACAAAACCTATCAAGAGAGCTGCACTGTGGGATAGCTGCCCAACAGTGCTGCTCTCATCTGCGATGGAAGTGCTGCTAGTGTAAACACGCTCTGACACCTGAGGAATTGAGTACACAAACCAATGTTTTTCTTTCACCAGTGCCCTATCACCAGTGAAACTTACAGCGCAAAAACTCTGCAAGTGTAGACATACCCAAAGTCTTTGCTGAGCATGTGCAAACTGAGATTATTCAAAGGGTTGTAGTTTGGCCAAATGTGGGCAGATTTTCCTGGGGATGACAAAAGGCATGTCCCTGCCACACAGGCCACCCCCAGTTCCAAAGCATGCGGGCGCTAGAGCTTTTATTTAAAAAAATAGCCATCCAAAATAATCTGGGTAACACTACATGGTTTCCCACAGCCTCACTCCTGGACCCTGCAGAAAGGTTTTAGATGAAATCTTCCAGAAAAATTCAGAAACCTGGAATGAAACATTTCAGCCTGTACAGATAAAGGCTGACAAAATTACTGCCAAAGCTAATGCATTCTAGGGCACGTGAGCCCAGAGCATTAGAGGGTCACGTGACAGCAGCTGCAGCCAGCGCTTATGGACGGTCTCCAGGTACTGCTGCAGAAGAATGGGGATGATGGCAGGTGAACCTGAGGTGTGGATCCTCCCCATATCTAGTCCCCCTGAAAACGGTAGTAGGAAGGAATGGATCCTCTGGACACCTAGTGAAGATCTGGGGTGAGGGAACAGGCCAGTCTGAAGATGCTGGAGGGGAGGAGGAGACCCCTGGCCTTGCCCCAACCTCCAGGGAGGTGATGCAATGTAAGTGGGGCCCATGCTTGCTGTGGGGAGCGAGGGGTCATGCAGCCCGTGCAGGGGGAGGAAGGGAATGGGCAGGATATCCTCTATCTCATCTAAGCGAGGGCATGGGCCTAAAGACGGAGCCTCATGAGCAGGCACAGCTGAAGGAATGGCTGCAGATGCTGGAAGAGGTGGCCATGCCACCTTCTGCCCTTATTTTCACTTGATTTAGACCCAAACCGAGGCCCACCGTAACAGCACTTTGATGGAGTTTGAACTGTGGATCAGACCCGAATGTTGCGGCACGGCCCCATCTCTAATTTTATCTGATTGGCCTTGCTCATTCAAAGAGCTATGAGGAGTGGCAGAGCGGGTGAGGGAGGAGAGGGTTTGTGTGGGGATGTTGGAGGGTACAGAACTCCACCTTGCTCTTTGCCTACACTTCAGCTAGTGAGATCTGCCTGGGGCAAGGCAGGAGAAGGACATGCTCAGTGTGGCAAAGCACTAAGGAGAGAAGTCCCTGAATTTAATCCCTCTGCTCACATGGGACTGACTCTGGGCCCAGCCCCATATGCAGGGCTCAAAAACCTAACTCTCTTTGACCTTCTCTTGCCAGGTAACATCAGGCGTCGCTGGGAATCAGGCAAGATCCTACATTGCTGGCCTGTCCCTATGGTCAGAGTTCTCCTGCTATCCAAGGACCTGCCTCCACAGCCAACTGTATACTAGCTCCTTCCTTCCTTTCCCTTTTCCCAAAGGTGTCGACTAACCAGACCCAGTAATGGAGGCACAAACTGGAGCCTTTGCTTGCCCTAGGTGAAAGGGGGAAAAACCACTGACAAACATTCACTGTCTCAGATCTACAAATCAGCCAGCCAGCAGCCATCCCCTTCCCAACGGGCGACTAGAACAGCAAACCTGGTGGCTCCCTGCCTTAGTCCATCTCAGCCTCCTCTCAGCATCCAGGGAGGGACTAGCAGAGGGCTGTGTCAATCACAGGTGTAAGCAGGGACCCAGAACTCTCTCCCATCCAGGAGCCCCGTCTTGCTCTCACAGGGAAGTGAACGCTCATGGGGAAGAGGCAAGGTTTTTGTAGAAACTCACAACTCTCTCACTAGTAAATGGGAACCACTCTGGCTGCCCACAATGCTCACTGCACTGCCCCAAGAATTCCCTACCTAGGAAACGAAACAATGGCCCTTCAGCTTTAACTCCAGTGATTCTCAGTAACCTCTCCTCGGAAAGGCTCAGGCTTATGCTTGGCCGGTCTCTTTCATGGGCTGCAGGGTCAGCATGGAGTAGGAGCTTTGATCTACATTCCCCAGCCCTATCTGCTCCAGTTTCAGAGCAGGCAGTGAGTGTGCCCCGAGCTCCTACTTTCCCTGAGGTCCAAAGACCCGAACCACTGACTGAACCCCACTCTCAGGAGGGGACGGAAAGAAGAACCCTGTATTGTTTCCTCAACCCTGGTCAACCATAGGAGGAGAGAAGATGAACCCTTGGTGTTTCTTCTTCGTGGAAACAATATTTCAGCACCCCACCCCAATTTTAGACAACTCTTGCAATATTCATTATTTTTGTTAAAGGCCCAGCTCCTGGAGTCATGTGAATCTGAGATTGAATTAAAAAATAAACTCTTTAAGCAAACAAGCTTTTACCCTCATGGCTGTGGCAAAAATCTTGAAAACATGAACACTAGAGGCGCAAAACCCAGATGGCAGGAATCCAACATTTATTATTATTTTAAAAACCCATCATTTTTAAGCCAATCATTAATTTTTTGTGGCCTGACATAATTTGTGGACTCTTGGAGCTGGCAATCCTGGACTGCTTTCTCCTGTGCCCAGGACAGGGCACAGGAGCTGGGGGGAGGCTCAGACAGAAGACTCCTCCAAAGTCAAACTCATTTTCCGTAAAGCCACTGTGCTTAGGACCATGCCTAGTTGTCAGCATTTCAGAGTTTCAAGGTAAAGCTCTGTCATAAAGTGGGAGAATCTGGGGGCCACCAGGTCCCTACCCACCAGAAGTGAATGTTAGGGTATTTTCCTTGTCTTGTTCTCTCATACCCAGAGCAGCAAGCCATATTAATATAACATAAGGGCCTGAAATAGTCATCCCATTTCTTTCCGCCAAGCCTACATAAACACAGGCTGTCTGCCAAGGAAAGGCCATAAAATAAAGGCTCATAAATAAATGAGAGTTAAACTCACTGACCTCTCTGCCATAGGTCTTTTCTTGCCTTTTCCCTACCTCCATTTGTTTGTCCCCCTTTTCTTTCATTCTGCGCAAGTCCCTTCTTGCCAATGTTCCTTTTCTTGCCTCTTTTCTCAGCTCTGTCTGCAGTTTTCTCTTTTCCTTTCATTCCCCTGTTCCCACTCCCCCCATCCATCATTGTTCAGCCCTGGCTCTCTGCCATGTTGCAATGACCATTTCCAGGGGCTTTGGAATGGGGAGGGGGGAGCAGGGGGCCATGGCCCTCCCACTTTCTACCAGCTGTAAGCACGAACAAGGGGGGCGAAGAGGAGTGAGCAGGGGGCAAGGTCTTGGGGGGGAAGAGGCACCACGGGAGCGGGGTCTCAGGGGAAGGGGCAGTGTGAAGGCGGGGCCATGGTTCGGGTGCCTGTGCCCCCCGCCCCCACTTATCTGGAGTTTCCGCTGAAACTGCCCATTTCCCCTCACTCTTCTCCTTCCGTTCTTGGGTCCCTTTTCTCCCATCTCCAGGGAAATCCTTTCTCAAAGGCTACCCCCAGAGGGGAGTGCTGGACTCCTCTCCCCCCAGACGCCTTCCCTGGGGAGTTCCACAAGGTTCAGTTCTTTCTTCTGTCCTACTCCTGCAGTGCTAGGAGAGGTGACGGGTTCCCATGCATTCCTCTCGCTCCACTGGTTCCCTAGAGATCAAGTGACATTGAAGGTCTCTGTCCCTATTATAAGGCTCTGAACAGACGTGGCCCAGGTTACCTAAATGACCACTCCCCCTCAGCTTCTCTGAGGGCCCTCAACAGCCCTCCTCCTCGGGAACAATGGGCTTGCCCCCGGCAGGGGTTTGAAGTGCCTCTGTGCAGGAGACAGGGCTTTCTCATGGGATTCTAGCGTGGCATGACAAGGAGTAAAAGAAAGGTGTCAGATTAAATCAAACAGAACTTGGGGGTTGCTTGTTACACAGTGGAGTTGATATGTGTACTACCAACTTTCCCTCAAACTTAGTCAAGTGACTAAGAACTAGTCATTTGGTCAAATGATTGACAAGGAGGACAAGACATTTAACCAAACGCCCAGTGCTGCTCAATGAGCTAAACAACCAAAGAGACCAAAGTATCGTATTTTATTGCAGAACGTCAAATACAAAAGAACATCTATCATCCAGAAACTGCAAATGTTGCAGGAGTTTTGCACCGCTATGTACCAGCGCCCGGCGTTCAAGTAACACCCATTGTTACATTCCAGTTTCTTACAGAAGTATTTCCACCTGCAGTTTCATTCAATGAGACCTCACCCAAAAGAGGAAAATTATTGATACGTAGATTCTCTCCCAGAGGCATTCTCAGGGTTTGCACTATTTTTCCTCAGCACAATGGCTTCTAGGGGTCCAGGAGTTATGGGAGAACTTCCCTCCAGTATTGCTGCCATGTAAACAACAACAGTGTTTGAAACAGCACCAAGAACACATCTTGGATTCCTCCCACTGACCTCTGCCTGCAGATGACCTGGGTGCAGCTAAGCTGTCTGCCACTCTCTCAGGATTCCTTCTGCATGCAAGCCTCAACCGCAGGGTTAGGTTTCTTTTCCTCCAGTGGATGAGTGCACAGCTGCTTCTGACAGGAGCGCTCACACGTGCAAACAAAAACGTTACGGTCCCACCAATACTCACATGTTCACTTCCCAGGCCCGTCTGTGGTCAGTAAAACTGGACACAGGGCAGCATGTGGAAAGCAAGCAGAGAATGGGTGTAGCACAAGCAAAGGGCAAGCATTCAGAATGCCACTGGCTATTCATGAGGGCTTCTTTCAGCTTCTAAGCATACGCTACCATGGCCAGCCTCCTTTAGCATCCAAACATAAGCGAACAAAACAAACAGGAGCAGTCCCTTAGCTCACCCTTTGTCCTAGGCTGGCACGGCCTCCCCTCCCAGGGATCTCTGCTGATCCCACTTCCTGCAGCTCCTCAGTCCCAGCCAACTCTACTCCTTTGCTGGAACACTAGCCCCAGGGCTACCACCCTGAGCACCTGGCCCCTTGCTCCAGGGACCTAACCCAGGGTGAGCACCCTGCCTCTTCCCAGGGACAGCTTGTCCCAATGACTCCTCCTCTTCCTTCCTGCCCTCTGACTGGCCTTTATAGGCCCAGGTGTAGCCCCGCCCCCTTTAATTGGCTCCACCTGCTCTGACACAGGGGCACTGGGCCTGGCCTGCTCCCAGGGACCAGCAACCCTGTGACAAGGACTTTATTATTATTTGTCATTTGCATTCCCATAGCATCTAGGAGCCCCCGGCATGGCCCAGGAGGACACCGTGGTGCTAGGTGCTGTACAAATCCACAACAAAAAGATGCCCCTGCCCTACGGGCTGCCAATCTAATGGTGAGAGCGCTAGCACATGGGAAGTGTGTATGCATGTAGCCCATTGGTACGGTCTTCACAGGTGTGCAACGTTCCCTGAGAAAGCATGCATGCAAAAAGAGGAGGAGGGAAGGTTGAGACATCCTCTTTAGCAGGATGCTTGTGCATGTGGGTGTGGGGGAAGTTCGGCAAGCTTGCAGGGGGATGGAGGAGCAAAGGGGTGCGGCTGTAGGAGAACACATACATCAGGAGGAGGGTATATCTGGATCTCTGCATGGGCTTTGCACCAAGGAGGTGTTGCACCCAAGAGCAGCATGCCAAAATAAAAATGGTGCAGCTCAGAAATAATGGTGGCATAAATATGATTCCTAGATCTCCTTGCAACGACTAAGGGAGAAGTGGCAGGAACAGTTAATGCCAGTCAGTTCGACCCACCGCCCACTCCCAGGACTTATCTTATGTCCCACAACTACTGCTCTGGCTGACTCTCAATGAAATCCTAGGGGTACATGGAACAAATGAGAGCTGCCAAAATACAGGCAATAGACCATCACAGAAACCCCATTTTCTTCAAAACGCCGAGTGACCTACAGTACGGTAAGTAGCTCATCATTGCACTGAGTCCAATCTTGTAAGTCCCACCCCAGAAACCAGCAAGCACCAGGCAAGCAGCATGTTTCCAGCTATACTGGCATTCCAGGAGAGGCTTTGTCAGTTAGCGTAGCCCCTTGGGGAGATGTATTGCTCTATTCTGCTCTTTGGGGGCAGGGGCCTGCTCTTATCTGTGGGTCTATACAGCATGCCCAATGGGACCATGACTGGAGCTTCTATGTACTATCTCCCTATCAGGGCAACTGCTTCTAATACCCAAACATCTTCCATTTGAGGTAGTGGAGCTACCAGACAGTAAACTAGCCAATCTGTCAGAGACACCACATGTTCTCATATCAATGGATCTGCAGTGAAAACGATGTGAATTCATTGTTTGGATATTTACAATAAAGTGCATCTATAACCTATTTCTGGAATTGCCCATTACCTGAAAACTTTAGCACTAAATGTTAAATTACCATGACACTCTGCTGGAGGCAGACTGTGCTAAGTGTCGCCAGGAAAGCTAAACTGATTTTTCATGAACAGGAAATTAATGTACAAGACCGCAGGTAAGGAAAACAGGGAGTGTGTGGAGAAAAACGTGCTCAGAACACTTCTGGTGTCAATTATCCAACCCTTCTCCACTGCTCCTTCTCACTGCCCCATGCACAGTAAGGGCTATCCAGTTTATTCAGGAAGCTGCCTTCTTTAACTCATTTTCTTAAGAAAGACTCACATGGTCTTCACCGGAACCAGTGCGGGAGGTTAGAACACGAGACTCTCACCCTGGAGTCAGTGCACAGGCTTAGACAGAACAATGCCCATGGTGAGGGAGCGGGATTCTCATGCCGGAGTTGACACACAGCGTTATTGCACAACGGACTCTAAGTTAGGGGGAGTTGAGGCACACGTCTGCACAGAACAATGCTCGTGCTGGAACTGGATTCTCACAAAGCACAGATTTCTGACTTGTGATGCAAAGCCACAAAGCAGGTGATTGCACGTAACTGGGCTGGATTCTCCTCTCAAGTGGGTGCAAATCAGGAGTCATTCCAGCAAAGACAATGAAGATAAATTGGTATAAAACCAGTGTGAACAGAGAACAGGACCCACTGTGGTTTACTGATCCTGCCAGCATGCAGAAAGGCCTCAAACGCCCCAGTGCTGGAGCTGTGAGGAGGGGGTAACAAAAGTTATGGCATTTTCTGAGGCCCGATCTAGCCTCCAAATGTCCCAGGCCCCAGAACCAAGATGCTCAGAGTCTTTCAGTGCTAAACATGCAATGGGCCTGATTCTGATCTCCAGTGTAATGCCATTGACATCCACGGAGTTACTCCTGATCCCCAGGCATGTAAATGGATTCAGAATCAGGCCCACCTGGTTTCTAATTCCTCTGGTGGCAGCATGTACAGCTGACCTGAAAACTGGATGGGAATATTACTATAAATAAGAATCAGTGGGAGGAAATGAAAGTGTGAAGCTAATCTTGTTGCTAGTTTAACAACCAGTTCAGCGCTGTGTGTCTTACAGCCCGTCCCAGACAGGGTGACCAGACAGCAAGTATGAAAAATCGGGACAGAGTGTGGGGGGTAATCGGTTCCCATATATGAAAAAGCCCCAAATACCGGGACTGTCCCTATAAAATCAGGACATCTGGTCACCCTAGTCCCAGAAAACAAGGGGTTGGTACAGCAACACAGACAGAGTCAGCCTTAGAGCCTCTGAGCAAAAGCGCCAGGATCTCCCTTTAATGCAGAGATGCCCATGGACGCACATCCTCTCCTGAGTGGATAGAGAGAACACTTGCTTAGGACCCGGCACTGTGTCCTGTGAACACAGGGCACTTGGCAGCCAGCATGCTAGATGGATGGGGAAAGGGCAGTGACTTTTTTCGGAGGAGACACTCAAGGTCACTTGGAACCACCATTGCCCCTTCTGGTCCCTCCTCCACACAGCTGCTTATTTCAAATGCATCTGAGAGCTGGCCCTAGATCAGCTGTATGTCCTGTTACAACTGAGCTCATACAGCCTTCGATCAATAGCACTTCAGTCAGACTATAGACACTGCCTGGGGGCATCTCCCTGCTTTGGCTCTGCTGGGATGCACTGGATAGAAAGTTTCATGTGAAAACAGAAAGGGGGATTTTAACCCTTCCTGTGTCCCAAAGCAGCCTGTGGAAGAACCTCCAGTCTGCAATCAGACTCCCAATCAACTCACGGGCCTTATACAGTGGAAATGGGATCAAGGGTGTGACTTGCATACAATAAGGAAGGACTGATTCAACTGCTTCAGATTCTCAAGGCTCTCCCTGGCTCACATTCTAAATGTGCTGGTTAATGTGGAGACAGGAGACTTATCCTGAGAGAGGAATAAGAGTGATTTGTCAGACGGGTGTGTGTGAGTGAGTGAGTGAGTGAGTGAGAGAGAGTGAGACTCATGCAAAACCCTGCAGCTGCAGCAGGTCTTAGGCCTTGGCTACACTCGGGAATTCCCAGTGCTGCCACGGCAGCGCTGTGAAGCACGAGTGTAGTCGCGCCGCCAGCGCTGCGAGAGCTCTCTCACAGCGCTGTATGTACTCCACCTCTCCGAGGGGAATAGCTTGCAGCGCTGCGAGCGAGCGTGCAGCGCTGCCGGCGCTGATTACACTGGCGCTTTACAGCGCTGTACTCGCTGCGCTCGGGGTGGGCGTTTTCACACCCCTGAGCGCAGCAAGTTGCAGAGCTGTACAGCGCCAGTGTAGCCAAGACCTTAGATTCTGTAGTCCCTGACCCTCCAAGAGTCTTACAAAGGCTCTTGGTAAGAGGGTGCCTGGAAAAGACAATGGCCAGCCCAGCCAGGCTCTGTACATTAAATCACGCAGTAGGTTTCTCTAATGAACTGTTCCTGTTCAAAAATCTGGGGCAAATGTGGATCTGAACAACAGAAATACTGCCACAGTTGTAAAGGACCCTTTTCAAAATGAAAATAAGGGGAGCAAAGTTAAGCTTTGAAAGTGTTCATTCCAGATTTTATACCACTTTTCTGTAAAAAAAACCAAACCAACCACCCAAACCACCCCCTCTATATAAGGTGATAAATATACTTCTCTCCTTACAGACATATTTTATTGGAAGATGGTTACTATCTCTGATTGTCAATTGATACACTTGCAAGAGCACTTAAATCGCTTTCCCCCCCTGGTTTTTCTTATGATGCAGCAGTGGAGGAATCGTTATTGCCATAGAAATGGTAAAAGGCAAAGGTCCTCAGATACCATGGTGATGGGCAACTAGATAGAGAGATAGCAATTTTAAAAGTAACACCTGCGATATACAGACTACCTAGCTCAATGCAGCCAGATGTGTGGGTGATGATGACCCTCTCTATACAGATCAGAAGCACCTTTCAAGGTGACACTCGTCAACTTCAAATCACAGGCTGCCTTTGTCTGGAAATTGGTCAGCAATTAAGCAATAGCTTAATGAGCTTGTCCCCCATTCTCTGAAACTCCACACTGGGAACAGAGAGAGCAAAAGACGAAATACCATTGAAAAGTGGACTGATTTCAAATATGACATCGGTAATCATAACATTCAAAAACCAGTAGGAGAACACTTCAACCTCTCTGGTCACTCAATAACAGACCTAAAAGTGGCAATTCTTCAACAACAAAAAACTTCAAAAACAGACTCCAACATGAAACTGCAGAACTGGAATTAATTTGCAAACTGGATACCATCAAATTAGGCCTGAATAAAGACTGGGAGTGGTTGGGTCATTACAAAACCTAAACTTAATTTCCCCAATACTAATTTCTCCCTACTGTTACTCACACCTTCTTGTAAACTGTCTGTAATGGGCCACTCTCTTACCACTTCAAAAGTTTTTTTCCCCTCCCTTGGTATCCTGCTGTTAATGAATTTATCTCATTAGACTGACCTCACACTCGATAAAGCAACCCCCATCCTTTCATGTATTTATACCTGCTCCTGTATTTTTCACTTCATGCATCTGATGAAGTGGGTTCTAGCCCATGAAAGCTTATGCCCAAATAAATGTGTTAGTCTCTAAGGTGCCACAAGGATGCCTGTCTTATCAGGCTGTGGTTTGCTAGCAAGCAAGTAAATGACAGATTCAGAATGTGGGGTCTGTCATTAGAGGAAGAATAATGGAGGCTGCAAATGGAATGTAAGGCATTCTCAAACGGAAAGGTCTGAGTAAAGTTCATGGTTTCTGTACATAAAGGAAGAGTATACAGCTGGCTCCTTTCCCTATTCACTGGCAAAGGTCTCAGGCACTGGGAGCATAGCTGCTAATTTGGAAAGAGTGGCTGCATTTGCAGCTTCGCTGATTGATTAGTGGAGAATAGGGTGACCAGACAGCAAGTGTGGAAAAATCAGGATGGGGGTGGGGGGTAATAGGATCCTATATAAGAAAAAGACCCAAAAATCAGGACTGTACCTATAAAACCAGGACATCTGGTCACCCTAGTGGAGAATCCATAACTTCAGAGACCCCAGTGGGTTTTTCAGAAGTGCTCACTGTGGACTCTGCTCCCGCTCAAGTCTCTGGGGAAACTCCAATTGGTTTCAATGGGAGCTTAGGCCAGTGCTGAAAATCCCACCCTATAGGTTTTCAGAGCTAGATAGCCGAACAAGTCTGCCCTTTAGAGGGACCCCTTCACTGCCCCCATGGCTATCCACACACCCCAGAGGAAGGCAAGTAAGTTGGTACAGGCCTATGAACAATAGCTGCTAACAGCCCTGCAAAGGGTGTTAATAAAGTGGCAAAGGTGAGAAAGCGTCTTTTGTTCTTGCTTATCTGGCCCCAGCAGGGCAGGCCAAGTACGGAGAAGCTCAGGGCAGGGAGGAAAAAGGATGAGAAAATTGATCATCAGCCAGGTGTTCTTGTTTTGGTTCTGCATGTGCGTATGCAGCCCAGGTCATTTGGTCTTTCCTCCATGTGACACATTCACCCAAGACAGTCAAAAATATCATTAAAATTGCATAGCTCTGGATGATCCTCACACCATTCCTGAGCTCCTGGGGCAGTCCAGTCTCCTTTCCCAAACCCACATTGCTACATTGTTCTATTCCCCTCCCCCTTACTGCACATATGGCAAATATTGTTCTCTAGACATTGCAGCATCTTCTGTGTCAGAATCAGAAACTCCTGCACACCTGGGAGCCCTGCACGCATGCATCCATTAAAGGAGGGGGCAAATCGGGGAAGGGGAGCTGCTCTGGGAGGCTGTCCATCAATGAGAAAGAAATGACAGGAAACTGCAAAGCAGTGAATAAAGAGGGCACTGCAGGATGGGCAGCGTGTAGCATCCTGCAACCTTTTGTTCCATCACCCAGGCTTGGGAAAGTCAAGTTCAGCCCTAAAGAGAGGGCAGCAAGCAGCACGCTCAGTTGCCAAGAGATCTGGACTACAGAGCATCTCGAAGCAGACTCCTGCTGGGAACTCCATCTAATCCACTCTGTCATCAATGCCAGACGTTTACCTTTATCCTCACCCCACCTCCTCCCCTTCAGAAAGCCTGAGGAAGAGGCACCCTCTGCACAGCATAATTAAACCATGAGCCATGTGATTTGGGTCTCATATAGCACCAGCTCCCTCTTCCCCAGTGCTGTAAACCAAAACCATTAAGGAAGTTATAGGATAATCACTCTGCCCCAGAACCCCCTAGGTTTCCATGTGAGCTCTCCTTATATTGTGCAACAAATGCCTTTCGTTCAACCAGCCAGGTGGCATGTCAGAAGCAGGGAGCCAGACAAGGTTTGGTTACAGATGGTAGATGGTAGAATCCCTAGCAGGAGGCTGTGAGCTGGGCGGATATTAACAGATAATTTTATGGCCAGGTCTTGCTGACTTGTTACATCCCTCCCACCCACCCCCCCAACACATCCACCCACCTGGAAGGGTTTTTAATATCAATATAGGTGGGTAGGGGAAGGGAGGCTGCAGCTTGGCAAGGATCAGGGTGTGTCTCCTCCTCTCGTCTTTATTTTCACATACAGCTTCTACAAAGCTCAGCAGGGCTGCTTTACACGGGACTGTCCAGTACAACCCCCACCACCCTGTATGTGCTAAGACATGCCAGCTGCTTGAGAGACAATCCAATAGCCAACAGCACGCCCCCCAAACCAACCCACCCACCCCAGGAAAGGGGCAGCCCTGGAATTCTCTGCACTCCCAGGGCTGCTGACAGATGCCTGTCCCTGCTCCACCAGATAGGAGTTCAGCTATGAAAGGGAATGCAAAATAACAACAAAGTTCTTGAGCGGGTCCCTTGGGCAGGACCCGGGGGTTTATTAGCACTGGGTCATTTATCCTGCGGTTTCAGTTTGGCCTGAACCCTCCCCTTGGAGCAGGGATTGCAGCTCCATCCCCAGACGCCTGCCTATGCAGCACAGTCCCGCAGCCCGAGCCGCCCTCCCCAGGAGCCAGCCCACCAGCACCATGCGCTATCGGGTGCCGGTCTCCCCGGGGCGTTCAGACGCTGCTTTCCTGTTCTCGGCTCCGGATCAGTGTTAATGACAGCGGCCAGAAGCCGCCTATGTCCCCAGCACCTCGGTGCTCACAACCACCCCTCACTCGCACGGCGCTGTATGTAATTACATTGCTATCTCCAGCCCCCCACCCCCACGGGTCTACGCCGCAACGTGCCCGGCACTGAGCCCGGGTCACTTTCAACCCCGCCCCTCGGCACAGCTGCCCCCCTCCCGCACCTGGCTCCCTGGGCCCGGCGGCAGGATCGGGGCCGCCCTCCGCAGCCGCAAAGGACACGAGAGGCGCAGGCTACAGCACAGACATGGGCCTTGGGTGGTGGTGGTGGTGCAGAACCACGACCCCCGGCTCCAAGGGGACCCCCCCCCGGGATCGAGCGCAGGACTCACCGCTCTGCTCCCCCAGAAAAACCAGCTTGAATTTCCTCAGGGGGTTCCCGAAGTCTCCTCCCGCAGACATGGTGCCGGACGTGGGGTAGGAGGGGGTCCCTGGGCGGGAGGAGGCTCTTTGCCTTCCCTGGGCTCGCTGGCCGGCGGAGAGGGCGGCCAGGCGGGGCCGGGACACGCCGGAGTCGCTCCGAAGCGATGGGGATGCTGGCGAGCGCCGCGCTCTGCCTCCTGTATCTTCTCTCCCCCGCCCCGCCGCCGGCGCCTGCGCCCTGGCTCCCCGCTCCTGATGTCATGCTGGAGCAGCAAGCCAATGCAGTGCTGCAGGGAGCTTCGCCAGCTGCATCTGGGCAGGGCAGGGCTCCTTGGGCAGCCTCCCCCGAGTCCCAGCGACCCTTACCTGCCCTGCTAGTGCCGGCTCCGGCTCCGGCTGCAGGGGGGCTAGCTTTCAAAATGCTGCCTCACCTGAGAGAGGCTGGGAGGGAACAAACTGTCCTCGGGGCTGTGCAGCAGCAGCAGATCGTCGGGGGGGGGGGAAGAAGGGGACGAAATACCTCCCCCCAAAGCCCCCAGTCCAACACCCCCTGCTCCACACCAGCTCACCCTGCATACCAAGACCAGAGCCAGCCTCCTTCCTTCCCCTCCTCCTGCCCAGGGACAATAAAGGCTAGGCACAAGCATCTCCTTGCTGCCCGAAGGTGACCAATGCTGCACTGTTTAACAGAAATAACAAACAGTACAAAGGAATCGCATCCTGCACTGCTGAAGTGCAACCTGTTGGTATCGTTAGCATTATAGTAGGGCCCAGAGGCCCCCTGGTGCTAGGTGCTGGATACACCCATAACAGCTGAGCTCTGCCCAGTTTACACATTAAGGCTCTGGGGTGGCCATGCAGTATCATGGGCTAAACGGAGAAAGGAAGTATTCTCATTTTACGGACGGGGAGCCACAGGTCAGAGAATAAGTGACTGTCCAAGATCACATAGCAAGTCCCTGGAAGAGCTCCTGCAGCCCATTCGAGACCAATCTGGTACCTCTGGGGTGGAATGCATTAGTTATTTAACCGCACATGGGAACACCACCCCTTGGGTCATGGGGTATGTGCCATATGTGATTGAAATTTCAGGGTGAATTTGCATCGTGAGCTCTGGAGAGGCACATTTTAAAAAACGAACATAAGGGAATCTGGCTCGGTGGGATGGAATGGAATAAGCCAGCTGGAATGTGGCCAGGTAACACTGGTGGTATTGAAAAAGTGACAGAGGATCAAGACCAGGGGTTCTCAAACTGAGGGTCGGGACCCCTCAGGGGGTCGCAAGATTATTACAGGGGGGGTCACGAGTTGTCAGCCTCCACCCCAAACCCCGCTTTGCCTCCAGCATTTATAATGGTGTTAAATATATTCAAAAGTGTTTTTAATTTATAAGGGGGTCGCACTTGGAGACCTGCTATGTGAAAGGAGTCACCAGTACAAAAGTTTGAGAACCACTGATCAAGACTGTCTCAGAAGGAAAAAATGCCAGTATAAAGTTAACTAGCACTACTAGTCTTTGGGTCTCCCATGTACCCAGTTACCAGGCCCAAACCTGCTTAACTTGTGAGATCATAGGACCATAGGGAGGAGTACAATCAACAATGGTATTTTTTTAACACCCTCACTTCTAGGGCATTCTGGGAGGCAACTCACTCCTTAACTAAAACCAGCCAATGATAGAAAAGAGGGGAAATAATCTAATAGGTCATCGTATCTACTCCCTCTCCTTCTCCGCCACTGTAAGGTTCTCCCCACAAGTGCATTGTCAAGGGCTTTGTGCAGTGTAATTTCAAATGCTTCTGGCAATGAGGCTTCCACCCCATCCCCTGTGGGAAGCTATCACACCTATGTTTAATAGACCTCTCTGGTAGGAATGGTTTTTGTGATATTCAGACTATACTTTCCTTTGCTCAGCTTCAGATCATTATTAATTATGTCTGCTGGAAGCCTCTGAATTCCCCAGCACTTTAGTTCTTCCACACATCACATACTTGGAGGCAGTAATCAGAGCTCCCTCTAAGCCATCATTTAGATGGGCTCTTTTATTTAATTACATTAATTTTTCCTCACCAACCAGCTGCTGCAGTCCCAGACTCCAGGCTCGGTCTCAGAAGGCCAACCTCCCACTCCATGACATAGCATCTTTGTGTCTGCAGCCCAAACTTGCCTGGACTTTTTATCCACCAGAGCACATTGTATGTTCATATTAATTTGAAATTAATCCACTACCACAGTGAGGTCTCCTCAGCATTTCTCCTTGCTAAATATCTTCCTCCTATTGAATAGCAGGTGTGGAATTATTTCCCACTGCCCCCCCCCCCACCCCCACAATCTAGCGATCTGCATTTTTCCCAGTCAAATATCCTTTTCATTTATTTCCTGTGCTTATTTATAATTCTCTAGGCCCCTTTATTTTCTTTCTGTGGCTTCTCCTAGTTTACAGTATTCCCCACAAATTTAACTCAGGACAGCTTGGCTCCTAATGGAAGATCATTACATATATATTAACCCAAGTTACCACTGTTCTTTGTGGTAACCTTTTGGATCCTTGCTCTGTTTATTGATACCCTGTGCTCACCATTCTTCAGCTTGCTTTCACTTCATCTGACAATGATCATATCTAAGCTGTTTTCAATATGTCTTCCCACTAAGTTTCATAAGGAAGTGTGCTGCACACTTCACGAAAGGCCAGGTGCACGAACTTATTGATTTCAGTTTTTCCTTCCACTGATGTTGATCAAGAAAAGCAAGCAGGCTTCTCCAGCATTCTGTTCCTTGCTCTCTGGTATTTGCATGGAACATATTTTGCAAATCTGTCACATACATTAGTCTTGGGATTGGCACTTTTTAAACGTATGTGTAAAGTGACACTAAGTAAACCAATGGGATGGGCCAAGTTTCTCCCTCAGGTAAATCTACTGAAGTCAGTGGAATTAGACCACCATAACTCTCAGCCCTTACAGTTTTCCTCACCTCACTATCACTTCCCTTATTTTACCAGAGAGTGACTGGCTGGAAGAAGAAGAACTGACGTGTGCTGGGGATCTTGTACTGTATTCAGACCCCTGCGAGGTGCCCACCATCCCCTGACTGCTGCTAGAAGTGGCCCCATCTTTCCTCCCTTCCCAATTTAAGGCAAGGATACCAACTTGATCTTTAATTAGAAGTAACTATTATCACCGTAGCTTTGGGCCAGCTCCTGGCACCAGCAAACCAAGCAGGTGCTTGGGGCGGCATATTTTCAGGGGCAGCATTCCAGCCAGCCTCTTTTTTTTTTTGGAGCTTGGGCGGCAAAAGCCTAGAGCCGGCCCTGGCAGCAGCAGCGCGTCCTGCATCAGGGGTGCCCTGGGGCCGCTGCGGTTCGCGTCGGGGAGCAGCGCCCACACCTTATGGCCGGGCGGGCTCCGAGCATGGGACACTTGGGCTGGGGGCCGCCCCTCGGGGCACACGGAGCTGCCTGCAGGTGCCGCAGGGCGGCCGCCCCCCCAGCGCTGCAGCCGGGGCTGGGCGAAGCAGCTAGAGCCGCCCATGGGCTGCAGCAGGGTGGCCAGGAGCAGCAGCAGCAGCGGGGCCATAGAGGGTGGGGTGCTGCCGTGTGGGGCCTGAGTCCCGCTCTCCAGGGCTCCGCTCCCTCTGGGGCTGCCCTGCCCCTGCTCTTCAGTCCCCTGCCAGGGTGGTCCTCCGGCTCTGTCCTCCCCGGTCCCGGCGTCGGGAGCCCCGGCTGGAGGGACCCTGGGCTGAGGCGCGGCCCGGGAGCCCTGCTGCTTACCCTGACCCTGCCAGCGCTGGACCGGCTGGAGGCAAGGGGGGAGCGAGCGGAGTCAGCGCTGGTGGGGGGAAGCCCAGCGCTGGGGCAGCAGGGAGTGTGGGTGGGGTGGGGTGGGGTGGGGTGGGAGAGGAGAGCCCAGGGTTGGGGCGGCAAAAAACCTAGAGCTGGCCTTGACAGACGCATAGATCTTAGCCTCATGGGCCCAGATCCTCAAAGGTAGTTATGCACCTAACTCCCAGTGGAAACTAGGAGCCCAAATATTTTGGAGGATCTGGGCCTCTGTTCCTACAATTCTTCCCTCTACTCTACCATGTTGTATTATCACTGATGGACAGTCACTTACCCAGCAGCCTCTGGGGCCTGAGGATTGGTGTCTGAGCTCTTGTTGGCATGTTGGCAGGGGAGGAGTTTGAGCTATTGCTGAATCAAAAGGAAAATTTAACTACTTCCTCGAAACCAGTTTAGGGAGTGGGGTCATCCCTTTGTGCAGAGCTAGCAGGAAAGATTCTTCCCCTCCGCAGGAACATGGCAGGGTAAAGAGCAGGCATGGCAGGAACTGTGGTGACCACTTGGCAATGGTGCCACTAGGTGTAGCTGTTTCATTATTACAGATGAAAATTGCTTTATAGTCACTCCTTCCTCCTCTTGCAGAGAGTTCTCCAAGGAGCTCAGTCAGACTCTGCAGGTATCTCTCTATTAGCTAAACAAGTTCCTACTGATCACAGACTGCCAGCCCCCAACAGCTTTCAACCTGCTGATACTGGTGCAGCTGCCCATTCAGCGCAGGGTACTATGGGGGATCAATAGGCACAGAGTTTCAGACCATCAGTCTTATGTCAGATTGGGCCTCTGCTTATCCTTGGCTGTCTCTTAGCATCCCATTGCCCTGTTCGCAAGGCATATGGGTCACAGCAGCAGTGGTCAACTGAAAGCCAGAGACCGGGACATCAGCAGGACCGCGGTACGCTGCAGTGGGGCAATAGTGCGAGCAGCTGGTGCTCCAGAGAGTGGAGATCCCCTGGTGGAAACTCTGCTGCATCCTGGGCCTTGCCGTAGGCTCTGGCAGGGTTGTGCTAAGGCCTGCAAGCAGGAGTGATTGCACGCTGCAGAACTAGGGCGCAAGTGCAAAGAGACGGCAAGATGAGCTATAGACAACACGGCAGGGGGTTAGCATAAGGAAATGCAGTGCGTGCATGCATGCAATATTATCAGCTGGCTATATACTGGCAGCTGCCACGGCTCGTCCTCCACTGAGCCTCATGCAGCAAAGGCTTTCTCCTAGGCCTTCATTAGCAGACACCTCAAAGGAAAAATGTTTTCAATCCAACTGGTTAAAACAAGGCCAGTCTCGCTACTCTAGGTGGCTCTGCCCACACAGGGCCGGCTCTAGGCACCAGCAAAACAAGCTGGTGCTTGGGGCGGCACATTTTTAGGGGCGGCATGGCCGGCGCCAGAATGCCGCCCCTAAAAATGTGCCCCGGCCGCCCTAGCTCACCTCCGCTGCTGCCGCTCGCGCACCACGGTGCGCGAAACAGCTGATTCGCGCGCCGCTGCTCGCCCTCCCTCCCAGGCTCTCAAACCTGGGAGGGAGGGGGAGACCCCGAGCGGCCGCGGCGCGCGAAACAGCTGATTCGCGCGCCACTGCTCGCCCTCCCTCCCAGGCTCTCAAACCTGGGAGGGATGGGGAGATCCTGAGCGGCCGCGGCGCGCGAAACAGCTGATTCGCGCG
>NW_020665188.1:3890955-3898469 GCF_002925995.2 Terrapene triunguis | reverse complement strand
GGAAAGGGGGGGGGGGGGGGGCGGCCAAAATTGTTTCTGCTTGGAGCGGCAAAAATCCTAGAGCCGGCCCTGTGCCCACACATATGTTGTGGTTAAGGCATGGTACCAACACTCTGGAGATCTGGGTTCGAGCCCTCCCTCGTCCGATGTTGGGCACAATCATTTCTGTGCCTCAGTTCCCCATCCATAAAACATGGCTCACAAGCCTTCCTTTATTTGGACTGTAAGCACTGTCTCTCACTAGGTGTCTGGATGGGGCCTGGCCCAACAGGGTCTTGATCTTAGCTGGAACATGCAGGCAGCACTGTAATAAGTGGGTAGGTCTCTGCACTCTGTGTCCAGGCCTAGCTTTGTAAGCAAAGGAACGGCAGTGTTAATTCTGCCGGGTTGATTGATCAAACCCACATGTTAAATCCAACAGATTCCTTATGTCATATATGCCAGGAAACAAAGCCTATTGAAAACCAGATCACCTGGGCCTGCCCACAGCCTCCTGGGGATCGGAGTATTGAACTCAGCTGCAAAGACTGGGGTGGGGGGGGCTCTTGTATTAAAGATCGCCATGTGCTGGTTAGTGAAATTCAGCCAGTCTACTGTGCTCTCTCATTCCCTCTTCCCCCTCTCCTTAACCCACAAGCAGGCTTTGCTACCCATCACATGGATTGCACAGCACGATGAGCTGTTCCCTCACCTACATAATGTCAGCGTTACACTCCACCGGGGTTCCATACAGGAGTCCCATTTACATCTCCCTGTTCATATCAGGCCTGATCTGAGAATGTTATTTTAAGTGCTTGTTAATATGCATATGCCTGATTTGCATGCCAAAAGCCATGCTGCATGGGGGTCCTTGGGTGTTGCCACAGCTGTCCTGAAGCCCGATAAGGTGATGCTGGTAAAATGAACAAGATTTTTAAATAAAAGCCTGTTAAAGAATATCACATGCTTGTTGACAGCAATGTGTAATCATGTGTTAACTAACACAATTGAAAAGTGTTATTTAGACAAGGGTCAAACTTCTGTTGCAAGTCATACTTAACACTAGGGTGGATCTTTGGTTTAAACAAGATTAGTACAAATGTTTGGTCCTTGGCTATGTCACAGTTTACAGCAGGGGTGGGCAAACTACGGCCTGCAGGCTGGATCTGGCCCCTCAGGGCTTTGGATCCGGCCCGCGGGATTGCCCCCCGTGGCGCCGCAAGCCACACGCCACTCTCAGAAGTGGCCAGCACCACTTCCCTGCGGCCCCAGGCGGGGCGGGGGGGGGGGGCAGAGGGCTCTGTGTGTTGCCCTTGCCTCCAGGCCCCACCCTCTGCAGCTCCCATTGGCCAGGAATGGGGAAATGTGGCCAATGGGAGCTACCTGGAGGCGCGGCAAGGGCAGTGCACGCGGAGCCCTCCCCCCCCCGGGGGGGGGCACTGCTTCCTGAAGCGGCACGGGGCCAGGGACAGGGCAGGCATGCAGGGAGCCTGCCCTGGCCCTGGTGCGCGCTGCTGCCACCCCAGAGCCGCTTTAGGTAAGCAGCGCCGGGCCGGAGCCCAAATCCCGCCTGAACCCCGCCCCCCCAACTCCCTGCCCTAAGCCCCCTGCCTGCACCTTGCACCCCTCCTGCACCCCAACACCCTGCCCTGAGCCCCCTCCCTCACCCTGCACCCCTCCTCTGCCCCAATCCCTTGCCCTGAGCCCCTTCCTGCACATCACACTCCCTCCTGCACCCCAACCCCCTGCCCCAGCCCTGCATACAATTTCCCTACCCAGATGTGGCCCGCGGCCCAAAAAGTTTGCCCACCCCTGGTTTACAGTCATGTTAGTTAACACGTGTTAAAGCACACTTACATGTTGTACCAAAGGTCCATCTAGCCCAGTATCCTGCCTTTCAACAGTGGCCAATGCCAGGTGCTTCAGAGGGAATGAACAGAACAGGTAATCATTGCGTGATCCATCTTTCACCCATTCCCAGCTTCTGGCAAAAAGAGGCTAGGGACACCATCCCTGTCTATCCCGGCTAATAGCCATTGATGGACCTATCTTCCATGAATTTATCTAGGGCCTTGGAGTTACTGGTTCGAGAACAATTCGTGAACTAAAATGGGGCTACATTTGTGTGACGTTGCACTCCATATGTTTATGGAAATATGCTTATGAGTGTAAATATAATGTAACTGGAATATGCTTTATGCAAAAGGTCTCTTGTAAGGTATCATTACAAAGCTTATAATCTACTGAGTGTGTTCATCCTATTTGTATGAATGTATCATTCTTATATATGAAGATAGAAATATGAAGTAATTCTCTAAAATCCGGCCATTAATGGTGGTTTAGAATCTTGATGGCTCCCATTGACCAGGATAATTGGTTGTAAATGGCTCTGTTTACTTGTAAGCCTTCCTGTGCTCATGTGAGTAAGGCTGGAAAGAATGGAGTCTTGGGGTCTCACAGGACATGTGACCATGTCACCTGGTACTGGAATTCATCTTAAACCTGGTGCTTTTCCATTTAGAAGGAGGGGTGGGGATCCAGAGAGGCAAAAGATTCCCGCCTTGAACCAAAACTATAAAAGGGGGTGGAACAGAACAAAGGGGGCTGCAGTCATGAGAAATCCCCTAGTTAGCACCTAAGCTGGAACTAACAAGGTCTGTACCAGGGAAAGGATTGAGCCCAGACTAGGAAGGAGTCTAGTCTGTGAAAGATGTTTATTGGAACATCTCTGAGGGTGAGATTTACCTATATTCAGTTTCTTAAATGTATTAGGCTTAGACTTGCATGTTTTGTTTTATTTTGCTTGGTAACTTACTTTGTTCTGTCTGTTATTACTTGAAACCACTTAAATCCTACTTTTTATACTTAATAAAATCACTTTTGTTTATTAGTAAACCCAGAGTAAGTGATTAATATCTGGGGGAGCAAACAGCTGTGCATATCTCTCTATCAGTGTT
Source organism: Terrapene triunguis (assembly GCF_002925995.2). Classification (NCBI taxonomy): domain Eukaryota; kingdom Metazoa; phylum Chordata; order Testudines; family Emydidae; genus Terrapene; species Terrapene triunguis. The sequence goes on along the minus strand of NW_020665188.1, from coordinate 3,895,533 downwards.
ATAGAGGGCAGACAATTTATGAGTTTACTCTGTATAAGCTTTATACAGAGTAAAACGGATTGATTTGGGGTTTGGATGTCTGGATGTTGGAGATAGGAAACCTGCTGAGCAGTTTTGTTAAAGTCTGCAGCTTTGGGGGTGTGGCTCAGACCCTGGGTCTGTGTTGCAGCAGGCTAGCATGTCTGGCTCAACAAGGCAGGGTTCTGGAGTCCCAAGCTGGCAGGGAAAACGGGCTCAGAGGTAGTTTCAGTATGTCAGGTGACAGTCCCAAGGGGGTCTCTGTGACTGACCAAGTACAGTCAGAAATAGATAGTTCACCCAGCTCTCGTTGTTGGATGCTGTTTTATTTATATTGGTGTCTTGTTACGTTGTCCATGGATGCTGAAAGGAATAACATGCGTAAAAAAACAGCACTGAACATACAAAGCAGGTAATTGCAAAGTAAACAGATCTTGGATTATGCACCACCCTTTAACCTAGACCTGTGACAAAGAACAAACAAACCAGTGTGTGTGTTTGAGAATTAGGGATTTGAAGGGCAAATAGAATCTCATGTCAGGAGAGCTTATGTAACCCACACACCTTCTGGGTGTGGTGTTCTGTCCCATCTAGTGGCACTGAGACCACTGAGAGAGAGTTAAATGAGTCTGCTCTACAGCCTTAGCGAACAGGCAGTTGACTTTTAGCTCATGCAGTAGCGGCTCATGCACTAAGCTCCAGAGACCACAGGTTCGATCCTGCCTGCCGACGATGGGGGTCTGTCGATGTTACACTTAGATGTTTAGATCCTTCATGTGTGCCCATAACTTATTATGCTTTATTTAACACTTCCTTCTTCATAGTCAGCTGAGGCGGCCGCTCCATTCAGCCAGTCTGCATAAGCGGATCCATTTCCTGAGAAGGATTCTATCAGAGTAGAACTCACTGTCATTTTCAGCCTTGCTGGATAAGGATAGCTCCCTGAACACGTTTACTTTCTTTTTCTTGTACCAGTGTAGCTTCCTTGTTATATTACAATCATTATTTTGAAGGCCTTGTTCATTCTCACTCTTAAATGCTAAATGCAGAGAGCACAGTTTTTGTTAGACTTCTAAATAAATGTAAACATTCTAACATTATTTTCTTTACCTTCCAGTTGTCTCTTTAGTTATTTGTCTGCCCCCTCCCCCATTATTGCAGTATCTGCATACCATAATTTTTAATGTGTTTATCACATTAAAATAGCCATGTGAGGTAGGCCCGCGCTATGCCCTCCGTTTTACAGATGTATACAAGCAGTTAGTTTGCAACAAGCCAGGGAGCAAATCTCCCTTGCACTAGGTGTCTAGCTGGGTCCTGCTGCCACGCACAGAAAGATCCCTATGGCACGTTGATCTATCCCACTTTGGTTAAGTTCAATCGAAATGTTTCATTGTGACATTTTCACAACGGTTCGTTTCTATGTCAACCTTGTTTCTTTTTTTGTTCCTAGAAGTAGCTTACCTTGTGAGCCAAAAAGCCAAACTGAAAAACAAATGTTTAGTTTAACCTGCAGCTCTGACCGCAGTTACCAAAGGCATCAGGTCTACAGCTGCCTGGGGGAGCCAGGGTGGGCAGAGCAGGGCAGGAAACTCATGCACAATTGGGCCCAAGCACCTGAGCCCCACCCCCTAAACCAGCTGTTTCAACAGCAGAGGGTGCTACAAGCTCTGCAGCCCAGGGCTCCTGCCCCACCCCATCCCAGCCGGGCCCCTTCTCTCTCCCTCTCCCCAGTCCCTGTTGCCGCTGGTCCTGCAGCACTGAGCTGAGAGATACAGCTTCTTTCTAGCTGACCGCATCCCGGCTGCCGCCACTGCTGAGCCCCGCTGGGTCAGGGCAGGGCTGCTCCCCCCCCTCCTTCCCCCAGAGGAGACTCCTCCAGACCGGGGAGGAGAGGGGCTGGGGGGACACAGGTGGAGAAGGGGGCAGTGACTAGGGCAAAGGAGGAGGGTGCCCAGCCATGCGGGATGGGCGGGGGTGTGAGTTAAGGGGCGGCGGGAGCTCTCACATGTGTACTGACCGCCCTCAGGAGTCTGGTGCTTGTCTGTAAATGCAGCAGTTGGCTGCTGGCAGAGGGGCATGGCCTGTGGTTGGAGGAGGTGGCAGCACAGGCCTCTTGTCCACCACTTTGTTATGCCTGGCCCCTGATGACTAGGGGAACTCAGCCCTCACTGCTGACCAAGTTTGCCCCCAGTCGCAGGGCTCCTAAGTAACCCCCGTCCCCCATGGGATCTGTGGCAATGGCCTTCGCCTCAGTTAGGGTTGCCATCTTTCTACTCGCACAAAACCAAACACCCTTGCCCCCCCATCCCGCCCCGCCCCTCCTCCAAGGCCCCTTCTCTGAGGCACAGCCCCCCACCCTCACTCACATTCATTTTCACCAGGCTGGCTCAGGGGGTTGGGGTGCGGGGGTGGGGGAGGGTGAGGCCTCCAGTTACGGGTGCGGACTCTGGGGTGGGGTCAGAAATGAGAAGTTCAGGGTACAGGAGGGGGCTCCGGGCTGAGGCAGTGGGTTGGGATGCGAGAGGGGGGTGAGGGCTCTGGCTGGGGTGCGGGCTCTGGGGTGCAGGAGGGGGCTCCAGGCTGGGGCTGAGGGGTTTGGAGTGTGGGAGGGGACTCTGGGCTGGGGCAGCGGGTTCAGGTGTGGGGGGGGTGCTCCAGCTGGGGGTGCAGACTCTGGGCTGGGGACGAGGGGTTTGGGGCATAGGAGGGTGCTCTGGGCTGGGACTGACAGGTTTGGAGGGTGGGAGGAGGATCAGGGCTGGGGCAGGGGGTTGGGGCACGGGGCGGGGGTGAGGGCTCCAGCTGGGAGTGCAGGCTGTGGGGTGGGGCTGGGGATGAGGGGTTTGTGGTGTAGGAGGATGCTCCGGGCTGGGTCTGAGGGGTTCGGAGGGTGGGAGGGAGTCAAGGGTGCAGGGTACAGGTGGCGCTTACCTCAGGGAGCTCCCAGAAGCAGAACCATGGCCAGGCAGCTTTGCACGCTGCCCAGCAGCGTATTATCGCCTAGGCTGACAAGGCCTAGGCCTAGGGCAGCAAATTTGCAGGGGCGGCAAATTTATAATAGCAGCATTTTTGTAATTGCAGCATCACTGATGCCACAATTTTACCAATCATAGCGCGTATTGAAACCACCAATGACGGCGCGACGCCATTTAGTAAACATACTCACGAGAATCCTAAACGTTAATAATATGACTGGAAGGAAGAAATTAAGCGGTTCTCAATGAAAAAAAAATGCTATACAAAAGAAAGGGAAAATGAAATGATAGCAAAAATGCGCAAAATAGATTCCTTTGTTGTACCAGTTAGTGCCGACAGTGAGACAGAAAAAATAGCTGAAAGTTGTAGTGAAGTAAAAAGTGAAAATATTGGTGTTGATATTGAAAATATTGATGTTTAATAAGTTCATATGGGGCTGGGGGCGGCAATTATTTCAGGGCCTAGGGGCAGCAAAATCATTAATCCACCACTGTTGCTGCTCTGTCTGCAGCGCTGCCCCTGCAGCTCCCATTGGCTGCAGTTCCTGGCCAATGTGAGCTGCAGAGCCAGTGCTTGGATGAGGGTAGTGCACGGAGCCCCCTGGCTGCCCCTACGCATAGGAGCCAGAGGGAGGACGTGCCGCTGCTTCCAGGAGCCACGCGAAACCATGGCAAGCAGGGAGCCTGCCTTAGCCCCACTGTGCTGCCGACTGGACTTTTTGACCGGGTGTTCCAGACACCTGGTAATCCTAGAGACTAACAAATTTATTAGAGCATAAGCTTTCGTGGGCTACAACCCACTTCTTCGGATGCATATAGAGTGAAACATATATTGAGGAGATATATATACACACATACAGAGAGCATGAACAGGTGGGAGTTGTCTTACCAACTCTGAGAAGCCAATTAAGTAAGAGAAAAAAAACTTTTGAAGTGATAATCAAGATGGCTCAGTACAGACAGTTTGATAAGAAGCAAGTGTGAAAATACTTACAAGGGGAGATAGATTCAATGTTTGATCATCTTCCTTTCCAAATGCAAGCAGATGGACATCATACCAAAAGGACTAAAGGTAAAAAATCCATTACAATCTACATATCACACAGACTATGCTGAGAGACTGTGTCACACACTCTCAAAGAAACTGCGAAACCACCTGATCAGCATCCTATACAGCAAACAGGGAAAGATTAAGAATGAGCTCTCAAAACTGGATACTCTCATAAGAAACACTTCCACACAAACTTCCTCATGGATAGACTTTACAAAAACTAGACAAGCCATTTACAAGACAAACTTTGCCTCTCTACAAAGGAAAAAGGACACTAAACTATCTAAACTGCTACATGCCACAAGGAGCCACAACAGTAGTTCCCTTAACCCACCCAGCAATATTGTTAATCTTTCCAGCTATACTCTTAGCCCAGCAGAAGAGTCTGTCCTATCTCGGGGCCTCTCCTTTTGTCCCTCCAGACCCACGAACATGATACAGTTCTGCGGTGACCTAGAATCCTACTTTCGACGTCTCCGACTCAAAGAATATTTCCAACATACCTCTGAACAGCATACTAACCCACAGAAT
>NW_020665188.1:3865319-3890855 GCF_002925995.2 Terrapene triunguis | reverse complement strand
AAAAAAAAAAAAAAAAAAAAAGGATTCTGCGTGGACTCCTCCGGACAGTCGAAACAACAGACTGGATTTCTACATAGATTGCTTCCGTCAACGTGCAAAGGCTGAAATTGTGGAAAAGCAACATCACTTGCCCCATAACCTCAGCCATGCTGAACACAACGCCATCTACAGCCTCAGAAACAACCCTGACATCATTATCAAAAAGGCTGACAAAGGAGGTGCTGTCATCATCATGAATAAATTGGAATATGACCAAGAGGCTGCTAGACAGCTCTCTAACACCACATTCTACAGGCCATTATCCTCTGATCCCACTGAGGATTACCTAAAGAAACTACACCATCTGCTAAAAAAACTCCCTAACAAAGCACAGGAACAAATCTGTACAGACACATGCCTAGAACCCCGACCAGGGACATTCTATTTGCTACCCAAGATCCATAAACCTGGAAATCCTGGACGCCCCATCATCTCAGGCATTGGCACCCTAACATCAGGCTTGTCTGGTTATGTGGACTCTCTCCTCAGACCCTACGCTACCAGCACTCCTAGCTATCTTCGAGACACCACTGACTTCCTGAGGAAACTACAATCCATCGGTGATCTTCCAGAAAACACCATCCTGGCCACTATGGACGTAGAAGCCCTCTACACCAATATTCCACACAAAGATGGACTACAAGCTATCAGGAACAGTATCCCCGATAATGTCACAGCTAACCTGGTGGCTGAACTCTGTGACTTTGTCCTCACCCACAACTATTTCACATTTGGGGACAATATATACCTTCAAGTCAGCGGCACTGCTATGGGTACCCGCATGGCCCCACAGTATGCCAACATTTTTATGGCTGACTTAGAACAACGCTTCCTTAGCTCTCGTCCCCTAACGCCCCTACTCTACTTGCGCTACATTGATGACATCTTCATCATCTGGACCCATGGAAAAGAAGCCCTTGAGGAATTCCACCATGATTTCAATAATTTCCATCCCACCATCAACCTCAGCCTAGATCAATCCACACAAGCGGTCCATTTCCTGGACACTACTGTGCTAATAAGCGATGATCACATAAATACCACCCTATACCGGAAACCTACTGACCGCTACACTTACCTACATGCCTCTAGCTTCCATCCAGGACACACCACACGATCCATTGTCTACAGCCAAGCTCTAAGATATAACCGCATTTGCTCCAATCCCTCAGATAGAGACAAGCACCTACAAGATCTCTATCAAGCATTCTTAAAACTACAATACCCACCTGCTGAAGTGAAAAAACAGATTGACAGAGCCAGACGAGTACCCAGAAGTCACCTCCTACAAGACAGGGCCAACAAAGAAAATAACAGAACACCACTAGCTGTCACCTTCAGCCCCCAACTAAAACCTCTCCAGCGCATCATCAGAGATCTACAACCTATCCTGAAAGATGATCCTTTACTCTCACAGATCTTGGGAGACAGACCTGTCCACGCTTACAGACAACCCCCCAACCTAAAGCAAATACTCACCAGCAACCACACATCACTGAACAAAAACACTGACCCAGGAACCTATCCTTGTAACAAAGCCCGATGCCAACTCTGTCCACATATCTATTCAAGTGACATCATGATAGGGCCTAATCACATCAGCCATACCATCAGGGGCTCGTTCACCTGCACATCTACCAATGTGATATATGCCATTATGTGCCAGCAATGCCCCTCTGCCATGTACATTGGCCAAACCGGACAGTCTCTACGCAAAAGAATTAATGGACATAAATCTGACATCAGGAACCATAATACTCAAAAACCAGTGGGAGAACACTTTAACCTGTCTGGCCATTCTATGACAGACCTGCGGGTGGCTATCTTAAAACAGAAAAACTTCAAAAACAGACTCCAACGAGAGACTGCTGAGCTGGAATTGATATGCAAACTAGACACAATCAACACAGGATTAAATAAAGACTGGGAATGGCTGAGCCATTACAAACATTGAATCTATCTCCCCTTGTAAGTATTTTCACACTTGCTTCTTATCAAACTGTCTGTACTGAGCCATCTTGATTATCACTTCAAAAGATTTTTTTTCTCTTACTTAATTGGCTTCTCAGAGTTGGTAAGACAACTCCCACCTGTTCATGCTCTCTGTATGTGTGTATATATATCTCCTCAATATATGTTTCACTCTATATGCATCCAAAGAAGTGGGTTGTAGCCCACGAAAGCTTATGCTCTAATAAATTTGTTAGTCTCTAAGGTGACACAAGTACTCCTGTTCTTTTTGTGGATACAGACTAACACGGCTGCTACTCTGAAACCTGGTAATCCTAGCCTCAGTCCCCCGCCATACCTGTGGCCATCCAAGGAACAGTTATCTCTTTAACATGGCACTTCCCCTCCCCCCAGTTAGGGTTAGCATCAGGTGCTGGTGAAGCCCTAGAGTCCAGGCATGCACACCGACAGCTCCATTCTGCTGTCTGGTGCACTCCTCACTGTCCACACAGCCCTATCCCCATTAAAGAGATTTCAGCTTTTCTGGCATTGGGGCAGGAGATCCTCAATAGAGCTCACTTCAATCTGTTAGTGCTCTCTACCATGCCCTGGTAGCACCCCCTCTGCATCCCAGCTTCACGAGATCTGCACTAAATATAGAATCTTTAAGCACAGCCCTTACTGGCAGCTGGGAGCCCGTTCCACTTCTGGCTTGTGATTTGGTTAGGGTGACACCTTGCCAAGCACATACTGGGGACAGCTCTGCTGGCCTTTCGCTGCACATTAATGCTAGCAATTGTTCATTAATGCTAGCAATTGTTCCTTGCCCCGCTCCCAAAAATAAAAGGAACTTGCTCCAAAGCACCCAAGTGTTCACTTTGGAATGGTGATAAACACAAATGAGGCCTGGCTCATTCAACCTCTTCCCCTGGATGCCAGCATTGGGGAGTAGAGAGCTGTAGCCTTCAGAGCCTTCACCGTGGGTCAGATGTATCAATGGCCAGAACTACCCCGGCCAAAAGGGAGGAGGCAGACCCAGTCCTTTACCATAGACATGCATCTTTGTGAGCCCAGTACATGTCCCCTGGGGCTGACCGAGGAGGCCAGTGGAAGGTTCAGCTCGTGTCAGAGACAGCCCCTGTCTCTGGAGCGCGGCTGGCAGCTGCTTACACCTGTGCTCTCTGGTCTACACTCGGTGCTAGCTCTCATCTAACCCCTAAATGGCCAGGGTTCCCCTCACCTCAGGCAAGTCTACACTACAAAATTAAGTCACCCTAAGATAAATCGATGTACAGCCACCGTGGTAAATGAACCAGTTTTACATGTCTACGCTATGCTCCTTGTGTTGGCGGTGTGTGTCCTCAGCGGGAGCGCTTGCACCAATTTCACTGTCAGTGTGGGGCATTGTGGGGCGGCTTCTGAAAGGCAGCAACAGTCAATGTAAGTGATGCAACGTCTACACTGACACCACGGCGACCTAACTCCATCGACATAGGACTTTCGCGGGAGTGGAGTTATTAATGTAAGCAGAGTCAGGATGAGCTCTACCCTGACATCTGGTGGTGAATTATGGCGAGTGTGGAAAAGAACTCCAGGGGCTGATCTTGTTTGCATAGGCACACCCACTCGCCTGGCATGAAACAACAGCAACTGAAAGTGGTTACTTTGGCTGGTGTGGGATCCCCAGTTTCTCTATTATTGGGGCAGGAAGAATAAAGTTTTGTTACCCTGATTCTGTGAATCAAGGCCAGTGGAACTGTTGTATGATAGAAGGACTGAGTGAGTCCTTCACCATTACCTAAGTAGCACTTGCTTGACAAGGGGCATGGGTTACAAAACCCAGTGAATTGAGAGAGGATGGGGACAGGTATTTGTACCTGATAGGATGGGCTCCCCCTCTGAGGGTTTGAAACACTAATTGCACCATTTCCTTTCTCCACTGTTGAATGTCAGTGCTAACTTTGATTCCATTAGGAGTCTAGTTACAGGCTGCTGAGCTGAATTCACTTTGGGCCAATGGTGCACCAACACTGGGGCTCCCCTACTATACTATGAGCTGAAATTGCTAAGAGCTGAAATTACAAAAGAGCTAGAGTTATTAAGAGCTGAGATCACTGAGTGCTGTGTTAACTAGTGGGGGAGCCTGAAGCTATAGTGCTCAGCAGCTGGCGGAGCAATTTGTGGGGACGACTGGAGGAGCAGCGAGCGGTGCGGAGCCTTGCGGGGCCGGTTGGAGTGGCCCAAGGAACGGCGAGCGGGGCTGTTTGTGGGGACGGCTGGAACGGCTCACAGGTCGGTGAGCGGAGCGGAGCAGCTTGTAGAGTGGAGCAGTTCGTGGGACGGCAGGAAGTGGACTGGCTCGTGGTGAAGGCTGCGGCGGAACCCCACGGAGAGACGGCCGGCTGGCCTCGGATCACGTAAGGTGCCCCTTAACACCCTGCGTGCCCCCCCCCTTTTACTCTGGGGCTGCACTGACCAGGGACAGAGACTTTGGGGGTTGTTGGACTTTTGGGACTTTGGGTGGTTGCTGGACCCAAGAGAATTTGGGGGTGTTGGACTTTGGGGACTCTGGGTGATTTTTTTTGGGTTGCTGGATTCAAGAGCCAAAGGGAAAGGACACAGCCCAATTTGCTGGGATGGGTTTTGCTCATGGTTTGTGTTATGAATCCTGTTTGTGGTGTTTTTTCCAATTTTATGCTGATGTCGTTTACCTCATGTTATTAAACATTTTCTGCTACACTCAGACTCCGTGCTTGCGAGAGGGGAAGTATTGCCTCTTAGAGGTACCCAGGGGGGTGGTATGTAATTGTCCCAGGTCACTGGGTGGGGGCTCGAGCCGGTTTTGCATTGTGTTATTGAAACGGAACCTCTAGATACAGAACCTGGCCCTTGTTGCTGCCAACTTAGATGGGCAGAAGGGTTACATTAAGTTGGTGTAGCTGGCGTGTGTCATTGGTGGGAGCAACATTGTAGTGTAGACACCTACAGAGTTAGGTGAGTGTAAGCTGCCTTACGTCGGCCTAGCTCTGTAGTGTAGACCAGGCTTCAGATACAGCTCTCCCCCAAGGCCCTGCCATGGTGTGTGGGATCAGCCCCTCCCCAGGGCAGAGGGAGGGAGAGTTGGCTCTTGAATTAAGAGCTGCCTGTTGAATTAAGTCCTGCCAGAGACCCAGCGGCCCAGCCTGGCCCCTTTTCGAGTACGGTGTAAGACACAGCTGTTAGCCAAGCTTCTCCTCCACCTGCAGGCTTGGGCTCTCCTGGCACACAGAACGCTGACCCCCGTTCTTGGAGACAGGTACTAGCAAAAGCCCTCACCATCATTCCCCACTGGGGCAGCCCCATGTGGGGCAGCAGCGCTGGAGGCTGTGACATGGACAGTGGCAGGTGTTTCCAGGCCCACACATCCTTTTCCCCTGCACAGGGTGGGGGGAGTAAGAGGAGCATTTGCCCAAGGGCAAGATAACCCAGCCTTCCTTCTTCATCAAATTATTTCTGCCCTTCCCTGCAGGGCTGGGCTAGGCCATGCCGGGGTCCCCTGCCTATGCCAAATCGCAGCTGGCATTCGAGTGCTGACTCCCAAGCCCTATATTCTCAAGTATTGCTTCCCTGGTGTTTGGTCTCCGGTGCCAGGCTTCGTCCTGCACCCGCTGGATCTCGGTGATTCACTGCATTGGCCCCGTCCCCAGATCTCTGCTCAGCCCTCGAGTCTATCACCTCTCCTCCAGGTGTGCACCGTGTTCCCCAGGTGGCGCTGCCCATGGAAAGCCTCCAGCCTTCCTTAGTGGGTCCTTTGCTTGCATCTCACCCCTGGGAAGCTTCACATAGGGCCAGGGTCTTCCCTAGGGAGTTGCCAGCCAGGATCTTCTGCTGCTTCTTTTTATGTGGTGGTGCCTGTCCAGCTTCTTTGTCCCCAGGCTGGTGCTTGCCCCCCTTGAGCCCGTGCCCAGCAAGGGGCGGAACATCCCAGAATACTTTGTGCAGGCATCTAGGTTAAATGTCTCTAACACGTTTCCCTTACGGCCACACTCATCACCCCCCTGCCTTGCATACCTGCTCCATGCATGGGGTGTCTCTGGCCGTCCTCTCCTGCCCCATGCTGTCTGATTTCACTGCCCTCCTCACTCAGTGACACCAGCTGCCCTTTGAGCCCATCCCTCCAGAAAGGAGACCCACTGGCTGCTGGGGAAAAAGCCCAATAGGATTCCATCCCAGGAGTGGCAGATTACACGTGGCTTTGGCGACCATTCTACACCCCAGATGAGGTCTCAAGTTCTAGACTCCCCCTTCTCAGAGCCTGTTAGTGTCTAGGCACTGCTCCATCCTGGGCGGTAGGTCCACAGTAGCTGCTGTCGGCTTGATCTCTGTGTACGGGGGCAACAAAACTCTGTGCTTGTCTCAGCCACATCACTCTGTTATCAGCATTAACTCACTCAGTCCCAAGCCACCACGTGGTGGAGCCCTAGAAACACACAGCCCAGCTCAGCCTCCTCCACACGCCAAACAGAGCCTCTGCAGTCATTCAGATCTCACAGCCTCTGCCAGTCCCCCAACTCTGACCTGACCCCGCCCTGTATCCTCTGTGCAAGGGGTACACTCTCCTGACAGGAGCTAGCATGAAGATGGCACAAATACCACCTCAAAGCTGACTTAGCCAGGCACATGGGAGTAGGGTTGCCAACCCTCCCGGATTGGCCAGGAGTCTCCCAGAATCGCTCTCCCGGTGACTACTGAAACCAATCTGGGAGATTTTAATAGGCCATTAAAAGTCCCTACCTACTCTGGCTCTGCATGGTTCCTGGAAGTGACCGGCGTGTCCCCCTGGCTCCTAGGCACAGGGGTGACCAGGGGGTCTCTGTGCGCTGCCTCTGCCCCAAGCACCGACTCCGCAGCTCCCATTGGCTGAGACCCATGGCCAATGGGAGCTGCAGGCAGGCAGAAGCTTGAGGAGCCCTGAGCAGGGCTGGCTCCAGGGTTTTTGCCGCCCCAAGCGGCGGGAAGAAAGAAAGAAAGAAAAAAAAAAGCCGCGATTGCGATCGGCTTCATTCTTCGGCGGCAGGTCCTTCCTCCAAGAGGGACTGAGGGCCCCGCTGCCGAATTGCCGCCGAAGAGCCAGACGTGCCACCCCTTCCCCATTGGCCACCCTAGGCACCTGCTTGCTGCGCTGGTGCCTGGAGCCGGCCCTGCCCCATAGCCTAGGAGCCAGACACGTGGTTGCTTCTGGGAGCTGCCCGCGGTAAGCACAACCTGGCCGAAGCCTGCACTCCTGCTACATATAAGGGGGGGGAGGGATAGCTCAGTGGTTTGAGCACTATCTGGTGCAGCAGAGCACAGCCTACAGCAGCAAGGTTGAAGGTAATCTGGCAAGTTCCCCCTCAGCTGAGGGTCACTGTCTAGTTCAGGGTCTCTGATAAAGCCTCATCTTTCCCCAGCACTGTCCCAACCACCCTTTTTTCTCCACAGAAGAAACAACTACTATCATTGAGTGAAAGGATGGCCCAGTGGTTAGGACAATGGGTTAGGTCTCAAGAGACCTGTGTTCAGCTTCTTGCTCCACCACTGACTTCCTGTGTGACCTTGGACAAGTCACTTAGCCTGGTTGTGCCTCAGTTTCTCCATCTGTAAAATGAGGCTAATAGAACTGCCCTTCAGGTTCTCAGATACTAGGGTAATGGGGGGGGGGGGGGGGGGCATTCAAGCCCCACAGAGAGGGGATATTTATGTGGCTAGCTTTATTTAACACACCTGGCCATGCCTGCAGATGGCCACAGCACCCACAACTGGCCAGCTTCTCAGGCGCTCAGCTCCTATTCAGACACCTATAAGGGGCAGATTTTCAGGGCTTCCGCACAGGTTGGGTGCATACAAGCTTTGGCAGCGTACCTGTGCCATCTAGTGACAAAGCAAAATACAGCACTACTGCGTGGGCAGGAGGAGGGGGAGTGAAGGGATTACAGAGCAGGGAGTGAGGGAAAAAGAAAGAGGGATGACTGCAAAGGTTAGAAGGGGCGAGAGTGAGCCAAAAGGGAGGTGAGGGTAATGTTAATACAAAGGCAATACTAGACCACTCAGACTGATAGATTCCACTTGCCTTTCTCAGCTGTGACATAATTGTCCCTTTCTATTGTACATGTCTGAGTCCGGTTCCAAAACATCAGTCCTGCCACCCACGTGGGTGTTTGCCAGAAGGCTGCTATAAAGAATGCACTGTATTATGACTGCCGACTGCCTCATGAAAGAAAGTGTTGCCTTGGGGCGGGAAGTGAGACAGGTATCAGCTAGGCAGCGGCTCCCTTGGTCTTGAGGTGCCTAACGCCACACTACAGCAGCTGCTTGGGGTAATGCAGGGAGATGCGTGCCCCTGATGGACTCACTAACACCACTTGCCAGAGACCCAGCGTATTCCATGGCGGGCTCCCCGCCAGCTCCAGGCCAAGCCTGACCTTCAGTAGTTCGTGAGCTCTCAGCAAATCCCAGCTCAAGCTGGTCTGGCTGCCAGCACAAATCACAAGGCCCGAGACCAGCAATTTAGGACCTTGATTCGACAGCACCAGTCCTTCTGATCTCTCCCAGCCTTGCTGTTTGATATAATTCTCCAACAGCCCAGCCAGTCCCGGCACAAGCCGCCTGAGATTTGTTCCTTTGCAAATTTCCAAAAGCTAAGGAGGGCAATAGAGAGATCTGACAATAAAGCAGCAGTCACACCTTTAAATGCCCTCTGGTGCTTTGGGAGCAGGGTACCAAGACGGTGATTCCTACAGCACCCAGCTGGGTGGAGGCTGGAGAAAATGGAGGGGGGGGGAACAGTGGGGAGCTTTGGGATGAAGGTGGATGGTGTTGTGAAAGGAAATGAACATTAATGCAAGCCCTGCTAACCCAGCATGGCTCTTTGCCCCCATTAGTGGCTAAACCATGTAGAGAGATTTATGAACCTGCTACTGCCTCTGAGCTAACAGAGTTCAATCAGTGGCAGCTCATGCTTTTAGAGCCCACAGTCCAAGGTTCGATCCCCACTGGTGACCAGAATAAGGGCATTATTGTGAACCGGCTCATTCAGCATATGTCTGCGTAGCGCTGATGCCTCTGGGTGGGTTGTTGGCACAGGGTTTGAACCTGGGACCTCTGGATCTTAATATATGAGCCTCTACTGCCTGAGCTAAAAGAGCCCCCTCACTTACCCAAACCAGGAGCAGGCTCATTGGCTTCTAGCTGGCCTAGCCACAACTAGAGGTGGGTTGACTACCACCCCAAGCAGGTATTGCTTACACCTCTTAGTGTATTATCATCGTGCCTGCCTGCTTCACCACCCTCCATTCCAAAATAAATCTAAGGGTGAAGTGCATGACTCTGTTTCCATCACTGTCCCCAGTACCAAGCCCCAAGTCTCACTGACTTCCAAAGGCTGGAAATCGATCCCCTCTAGGCGTCTCAAGTCATAGTTCTCAGGATCAGTGGCCATTTTTGAAAGCGTTGGCCCAAGGTCAGACGGTCCATAGCACTGTTGGGAATGAAACCCAGGTCTCCTTGTTACTCAGCTGTGCCTTAATCACAAGGCCATGGTTCCTAGGACATGTGGGACCAGGCTTTCCAGAGAGCTCAGTGCCAAGCTGTCAAGTGCTGAGCACAGATCAGTGGGCCCAAATTTTCAGAAGAGCTGAGCTCCCTCTAGGCACCTAAACAGGGGCCAGATTTTCCAAAGAGCCCAGCAATCAATGTGCAGAAAATCTGGCCCTGTGAGGGGGTACTTGAAAGTCTGGCCCCTGCAGCCTGTTCTTGACTGGGGGGCGGGAAGAAGCTCTGACCCCAAGCTGGAGAATGTGGGGAAGCAGAGACTGGGAAGTGCACAAGTATAGACTAGCCCTTCGCTGAAGTCTCCTACGGAACCTCTGCCCTAGCCTGAAAGTTGTGGTGCCAAAAGAAACTGCTCCCACCTCTCCATGCCCAGCAGGCCCGTGCTGCGCATACTCAGATCTCAATGAGAACTCTCCCAATGAGCTTTCTTTGGGTTAATTCTGTCCCTTCTTACACAGAACTGTCTGCCCAGGAAATGAAACACCCCAGGTTGTAGCCCTAAGGATTAATCAGCTTGCTTGCATAGATATATCTTTTCTTATAAACTTGAGTTTTTGATGTAATAGGTTTATAGATTTATATTAAAAATAAGTTTGGCTGTAATGCAAGAGACCTACAGGCCAAAACCCTGTATGTTAAGCTAAGGCAAAGTTAGCATATCTATATTGGGACCCTTTACCCAGAAAAGTAAATATGACCTATATATGTTACCCAAATAGATAAAACACCCACGCAGATGTCTAGAGACCTTTACCTAAACCAATAGACAATGAAGGATGGCAAAGGGGATTTTTCAAAGTTGTACCCACAGACTTAACAAGTACACCACAAGTGCGCACATACCTGTCATCCATACGCACATACATACTAGCCTATGGGGTAAGTGTACCCTAATATTTCTGTGGGGGAAGGATGAAATTTGGGCATAAGAGGAAGGATTTCCGATCAGTGCCCTATAAAAAGGCGATTCATCTCGCCATTTAGATGCAATGCAATCTATCCACCTATCTACTGTTCATTGTCTCCATCTTCAACAACGTATCGATGCTACCCATCCACAACGGCTATTAACTATTAATAGGCCGTACTTTGTTTCTTTTCAAACTTTAAGTTTTAAGGGGACTAGGCTAAGCTTGGTTTCCCCACACTTTATTTCAGTTTAAGGTTTATTGAGTTAAGTTAGAGAGTAAACAGCTTTAACAGCTCTTTGCATTAGCTTCCTCTGCCAGAGGTGTGAAACCGGAACCGCCAGAGGCCGGGTCCTGTATCTTCCAGCACCAGGTTATCAAAACAGGGTGTGAGTATTAACCAACGTTTGCAGCACATAATATTGTATTATCATATGTATCTCTTGAATAACTGTGATACAACTGTAACTCTGTAATTCTAACTGTTTTACCATTTGCTTACTATTTCATTGAATTTAATAAAAAGTCTTTATCACGATATCTGTCTCAGTGTGCGCTTCCTGTCATACCCCCGAAGGTCCTTTTATAAACTCTGTGAAGCCTGATTCAGGACAAACTTTATCTTCTGATCAAACAAATTGGCAAGCCTAAACCCATACTAATTAACATCCATAATAATAATTATTAATATTATTAATTAATTAAAAATCAATAAAATTAAATTAAGTTGATAAATTAAATCAACACTACTAACACACCCCAAAACAGGCTACAAGGTGGGCCTGATCCTGTGAGGTGACGGGGCCCTCCCCTCCTATTGACTTCAGTGAAAGGTGCTGCTCAGCACCTCCCAGGATCTGAGCCCGTCAGCACAACAAGCAGAGCCCAGGGGAAAGGAAAGGAGATCTCCCACAGGGCATTCAATAAAGCACCCGAGAGTAGTAAATGTGGATTTTATTTAAAAACGTGACATTGCACAGTAAACTATTAGCAGTAACTTCATACAGTTCATCTACCTGTGTCCACGCTGGCCTGCGTGTGAGGGGGAGGGGAAAAGATCTCTGAGCAGAGACTACATTTCTTTGATGCTAATGCCATGACTGGCCCCCACTCCCTCCTCTGGTCCCCCCGCCAGGCCAGGTATAGCATACATG
This sequence comes from Terrapene triunguis, assembly GCF_002925995.2. Taxonomy (NCBI): domain Eukaryota; kingdom Metazoa; phylum Chordata; order Testudines; family Emydidae; genus Terrapene; species Terrapene triunguis. The sequence goes on along the minus strand of NW_020665188.1, from coordinate 3,879,235 downwards.
GCATGGGATAGAATACATTGGACTGAAGCAAGCTCTTTCACAGACACAGTGGGTGGACAGGAATTTCTGGAGCGGTGGGACAGGGCTCTCGATCCTTGTCCCCCTCCCCCAGCCTATACACACGGCTTTCGCAGCAGTAACAGCTTTACCCCAAGTAGAATTTTTCCTGCATATTCAAAGTCTTCCAAGAGGATAGATGCTCTTGGGGCAGTCCAGGGGCTCCTCCCCACAGGCCAGACCCCTCTTCTATTTCTCCTTTGGAAAACAAAAAGAACATCCCCTTTTCTTTGGGGATGTGTGACGCTCAGCTGGAGAACACCTTGCTCTCAGATCCCAAATGGGTTCTCAGCCACCGGCTCTTCTTTTCCACGTGTCCTGGGAAATCCACACTGGCACCCCTTGGGGGCACTTTGCTTTGTAACACTGAGTGGCCATTTATGGTAAACGGTTGCCCCACGAAAGCCCAGTTTGTTCTCCATTCCCCTCCTCGGAAGTGCAAAGATGTCTGGCCATGGTCTGCATAGCTGGGTTACAGAGCAATTTGCATAGTGGAGCTCAGACGCTAATATGGAGTTGTTTTCTTACAAAATACAACTAAAAGACTAAGTTCTGGTAGTAAATATGGACAGGCTAGGAAGGGTGCGCTTGTGGGTCCGTTTGCAGGGCATGGCTAGACCAGGCCAGCTGCCTTCTCTTGCACATTGTATTCCTTGTTCTTCTTCACCCGCCAGTTGACGATGACTAGCAGCAGAATGCCAAGGAGTTTATACCCTATCTGGAGGCCTATGTATCTGGCAAGAGAAAGAAATAGAGAAAAAGAGCAGTGTGAAACTGCCAGGAACAAACTCCGATCTGATGGGGCCGGTCCCTGTGCTCGCTAAGATGGCCCTGCTGCTCCCTTGGAATGAGCCCCGAGCTCTACTGAAACTTTGGAGTCTGCAAGCTGACCGAGGAGAGGCAGTGCAGTGCCATAGCTAGGGCGCTGGCTTCCTGGCTCTGCCAGTGAGTGCTGTGACCTCGGGCAACTCCTGGCCCCCCTGTTTGCCTCTCCCAACATTTGTGTGTTTAGCCTGGGAGCTCTTCAGTGCAGGGACTTTCTCCTGCATGGCCAGCACCTACCACAATTCTGCCCCTATCTCAACGGTGGGTTTTCAGACCTCCTGGGACACCAATAACACCACTAACTGTTCAGCTCTGATAGTTAGTTGTGCTGCACGGGGGGCTCTGCGATGAGACCGGCGCTCTGTGGGTGAGAGAGGGGCCATCCTAACTCGGAGCCCTCTCCTAGCTACACTTTAACCTATCCTAAAAGAAAATCCCTCCAGCTAAAATATAACCCAGGCAGGAGACAGGTTACTTGCCTCACATCTAGCAACCCAGCGAGGGAGGAACATCTCTACACTGCTGAGGGGTAGGGTCTTTGGCTTATCCCACTATTTACAGTAGCGGCAGTGCTCAGACCATGCTCACACATGCCCTTCCTCTCCCATAGTCTCCTCTCAATCCCCTCCTTTGGTCTGGTTTGCCTGTCCCAAGTCCCTGGACTATCTTGAGCATGCAGCCAGTTGCCTGATCGCCCCCCCCCCCCGACGTCTTTCTCAATCCTCTGAGCCAACTGAAAAGAGAAAAACTCCCAGGAACCCCCTTCCCAATGCCGCCTTCTGCCACCGCTTGGCTGTCAAAATGGACCCCCCAGGGCCTGGTGCTCTGAAGGCAGTGGGAGCGTATGACTCCCTGAGAACCACTGGCCTGACCCATTCCGAGCTGGGGATGGGCTTGTCCCCAGGAGAGCTAGCTCTGAGTACCTGCTACGAAGGAAGTCGTTGTTGTAGTAGGTGCAGAATCCTCGCTTGCTGCATTGCTTATTCCAGTGGAGGCAGGAGGAGTCAATGATGACACCAAAGAGAGCTGGAGCAGGCAACCAGGCTGCCATGGCCAGGGGGAGAAGGGGAAGAAAGCATGTGAGACCAGTGTCACACTCCTTGCCCCGCAATATAGACACAGCTGCCTGTTTAAATTCCCTCCCCTTTTTGCATGGAGGGTGTTTCCAGCCAGCCCTCAAACCCAGCCTGGCATCCTGCTCCCCCTGGGGGAAGGCCTGATACTTTGCATCTGCTTTACCCCATCTGGAGCACCCTTTCCATTATAAGCCAACCCAGCTGCTTGGGCGCCATGCCAGGACTCTCCCATCGTGCCTATGCTTTGTCTGGTCCCTGTAGCCGGAACTCAGTCAGTGGCTTACTGTGGCTGTATGAAAGACATGCGTTGCAGGCGCCAGGACTGGCTGTGTCCATGGGGCGATTCTGCCTGACCCCTGGATGCGCAAACAAAATAGCATCCTGTGCACAATGTGACCTTGCGCTCCCCGTGCGTGCCAGGTCATGCCACAGGGAGGACGCCATTTTGTATGCAAGTGTACAATTGCATGCCTGACTAAAAACATCCCAGCACGCACTGGCCTCAGTCCCAGTCACTTTCTCTTCAGAGCTCAACTTGAAACCTTCCTCTTCACTTTAACCTGTCACTGAAATTGACCCCTCCATTTTTGCTTTCCCCCAGCCTTCTGTCAGTGGCTACCTACTTCGCACCACTAATGGGGCCTTGAAACGGGCGTCAGTTACACTTACACTCCCTTTACAGCTGCTTGACGTTGGTGGGAGAGATCCTCAGCTGAAGTCAAGGGAGGTCTGATGATTTCCACCAGCTGAAGATCTGCCCCCCACAGCAGTGTAAAGCAGGGTCAGTGTAAAAGAGAATTGGGCTCTACATTCCTTTCCTGGCTGCATGATAGCGGCTGCACCTTTTTATGAGGGATGCTATATAAAAACAAAGTTCTGTCACGGGCCAGATCCTGAGCTGATGTAAATTGACGGAACTCTGCTGAAGTCAATGGAGCCCGGCTGATTTACACCAGCCCAGAATCTGACCCAGAATGTTTGCTCCAAGTGTTGAGGGAACTTTAATGTCCGAAGTTGTCAGGACATCAGCTTGTGGCCCATCCTGCCTTTCCTGGTCTCTACAGCTGCCCCTCTGTACTTTACAATGTGAAGATTGGAGAACTGGCAAAAATGCCAACATTCCTGACATGAGAAATGATCTAAGTGTTGTCTGATGGAGGGTTTCAACGGAAGCAGACTGTGCACTATCTGCTGGGACAGCTGAATGGGGGTCGCAGAAACCATCAGTGGAGTGTCAATACTTTTCCACCACCCAGAGAAGTTTACCTCTTTGGAATTAAAAAAAATGTTACTGCTTCATAAAAACAAAGAAATAAACGAGACACAGACCGAAAGGTAAGTTAGGGCTTGTCTACACAGACACTCAGTTCCTGAGTGTAAATCTACCTCGCACTAGCCTGTTGCACACTAACTATCCAAGTGGACCCTGCTGCCATGTGTTAAACGTTCCCTAGTGTGCTCTGATCTACTTCTGTTTCAAGTGGGGTAGCTCAAAGTGCGCTAGGGAACTCTTAGTGCACAGCAGCGGTGTACACAGCAAACAGCAGGCTAGTTGGGCTAGATGTAGACCCTGGCTTGCTGCAAACTAAGTGTTCACCCAAACAAGCACTTAGACAGTCAAAAGAAATCCAATCCAAAAGGGAAGTGGAAAAGCTAATGTGAGGTTCTGATGAACCCTGCTGTCCTCTCTCCAGTCTCCAGCTCAGACCTGTGCTATGACATTATATGATTCACATAGAATCATAGAATATCAGGGTTGGAAGGGACCTCAGGAGGTCATCTAGTCCAACCACCTGCTCAAAGCAGGACCAATCCCCAACTAAATCATCCCAGCCAGGGCTTAGTCAAGCCTGCTTCTTTCTTCCCAGTTTGTGCAATAATTGGTGGCTTGTACAGGGAGCTCGAGTCAGACAGACACTCACCTAACAGTCTCATCAGTAAGAATTGGACTCCAATAGCAAATGACTTTTCATCCTGGTTCACCAACCTGTACGGGAGAAGTTAGAGAAGATCAGATCCAAAAGCTGGACTCGTCATTTTTGATGTATTGCCCTGTGCAGATAATGAACAGGTTGGAATCTGCATTTCGGTGGCTTGGGGCTCACCACGTCTCATGGGATGTGCAAGGCTTAAAGATACAGTCAAGCCAGATTTCTCTTGATATGAAAGTTGTGGGGGAAAGGGATGTTTAAGTAATTCCTGAGGGAATGGGCCAGATTCAGAGGGGACGTCACTGGTGATTGAAGCTGGCTGGAAAATGGTAAGTATTTTCTGTGAAAAAAATCAAAAGAAAGGAGAAATATTTCCCCCTAAATATTTTGCAGAATTTTTCCATGAAAAACTGAAAACGAAGGGCTGAGAGAGGATCTGATTGCTGTCTATAAATTCATTAGTGGGTAAACACCTGGGAGGGAGAAGAGTTATTTAATCGAACAGACAATATTGGCACAAGAACAAATGGGTATGAAGTGGCCATGAGTACATTTAGGCTGGAAATGAGAAAGTTTCTAACCATCACAGGATGGAGGTTCTGGGATATTCTTCCAATAGGAAGAGTGGGGGAAGCAACCTAAGAGAGGGGGAAGCAACCTAACTATCTTTAAGATGGAGCTTGATAACTATATGAAAACATTATATGACAGATTACACGTCTGCGACAGTAGGTGACTGGACTGTGGCCCAAGAGGTCCCTTCCAGTTCCATGTTCTATGAAAACCCAAAACCTGTTGGATCTTGAAAACTGAAGTATTTCTGGTTTTCAAAAACCTCACCCCAAACAAACATTTTCCAGTTTTTGAAATATTGGTTGTTTTTGAAAACTGAATTTTTTTCCGTTTCTGTTTTTTCATAAACCCCCTCAGAAAATGTCATCCAAAACAAAAAATGTTTGCAAAACTTGGATTAGAAACAAGGCGGTTTTCTTGTTAGAAATCTGTTTCTAAGACAAATGCTGCTCAGCTCGCTGGTGATGTAAGTCACTCCTTGGCGGTGAGAGGAAGGAACTGATGTGCTCAAGGACAGAAAGGGGAAGTAGCAGGAAAGGCAGCCAGCAGACGGGATGAAGGTAAAGAGTGGGAGGAGTTCCACAGCCTCTTGGTTGATTTTACTGCTGCATCCACTCAGTGGAATGTAACTTACACCACCACTTACATCACATCTGAATTTGGCCCAATGACTTGGTATATTCAGATATCTAACAAGCAAGTTCCATTGGGGCCATGCAGCAATTTCACACCTTCCTTGAGCATATGAAGGACACTATTCTTTTGGAAATCTGGGTCTCTGGACAGGACTGGAGGAGATAGGTGAGTTCTGACCTTGTGAAGAAAGTAGCTTTGGGCTGAAGAGCATGCAGCGGGGAGATGGGGATGAAGGGCACAGGAATGAGAAAGAGGCAAGGGCTGCTGCATTCAGCTAGGAGGGAGAGGCTCTTGGGGAGCCCTGTGTCTTAAGGGGGTCCAAAAAGTTGGTGGATCTGGGTTGGGTTTAGTCTTAATTCACCTCTGCTTGTGAGCCTAAGAAGATACAGGGCCAGATCCTCAGCTGCCATAAATCCATGTAGCTCCATTGATATCCCTTAGTTCTGATATTGACTTCCATGGAGCTCGGCCAATCAGCACCTGCTGAAGACCTGGCCCATACTTCCTGGCCTTTCTTTAAAAGACAACATACCAAACCCAGTCTCCTAGTTGCCTCTTGCCAGTGATAGACCTAGGCTGTGTGACCCATGCAGCCGCATAAAGTCTAACTCTTTCAGAGCCCCCACCACACACAGACACTCACCCCACTAGCCGGAATAGCATCCCCAATTCCACATCCGGCAGACCACATCAGAGAAAGAGTTCCCCAACTGCCCTCCCCGAGCTCCAATTCAAAAGTCCATGTAGGGGTGCCACAAACAATCACTGACTATTATTCATGGGCAAGGAGGGATGTGTCACCCCAGGCAGTCAGGAATGAGGCAGCCCATGTGGAGAGAACAAGGAGAAGAACTGGTCATAGATGGGGAGGAAATTTGCCAGTGCTTTGCATGTGATACTTCATATGAGGTCCCATGAAACTGAACTTTGTTGCTTACCGTAATACCATCATGTAGAGGGGATTGTGAGACAGGCAGGCTATCAGCGCAGCACACGAGATGAGGAATATGACAGGAAGAAGTAAATGGGAACAGCTGACCTGACAGGAACCTGTCTTTGCTGAGGACTGTCCATTCTTGGTGTGGATACAGGAGCAGTTCACGTAGATCTGTTTAGGGCATTAAAAAAAGACAGTAAAACATCTCCTGAGATCAGTGTATCTGGAGCAGAGTTTTTGGGACTCTAACCATCCCAGTTCTCTTCTCCCACCAGTTTTCCAGGGAGTAATGGCACTGGCCTCAGTGGTAGGAGTGAGCAGAATATGGCCAATATTAAAAAAATAATATTGTGAAGTCATCATTCAGTGCTTAGTGATGCTTGCTCAACAGGAACCTGGCATAGCCCAGGAAGACCTAGATCACACACAGTTACTAAAAGTCCTACTGAAAAACAAAACACCTAAAAAACATATCCAAAATTTAGGCTACATAAAAAAGCCACAAGAGTACAACAGTGCAGGAAACCAGCAGCAGGGCAAGGAGCTACCCAATTTATTGCGTTCAGAGCAATATGTATGATTATCTGCCTTGTGGGCAGATGGCGTGTGTGTGCATGCGGTACAGGAAACTCATGGCTCTCAGAGACAGAGTACAGGCTCTGAAGGCCACAGTGGCCGAGCTGGAGGAGCACAGGAAGACAGAGGTTCAGGGAGGAGACTTTTAGGGACATCATAGAGTGGTTCCACCTCCTGTCTGACAGCCCGTGTGTCAAGGAGGATGAAAGTCACAGGGCAGGAGATCATAGAATCATAGAATATCAGGGTTGGAAGGGACCTCAGGAGGTCATCTAGTCCAACCCCCTGCTCAAAGCAGGACCAATCCCCAACTACATCATCCCAGCCGGGGCTTTGTCAAGCCTGACCTTAAAAACCTCTAAGGAAGGAGATTCCACTACCTCCCTAGGTAACCCATTCCAGTGTTTCACCACCCTTCTAGTGAAAATGTTTTTCCTAATATCCAACCTAAACCTCCCCCACTGCAACTTGAGACCATTACTCCTTGTTCTGTCATCTGCTACCACTGAGAACAGTCTAGATCCATCCTCTTTGGAACCCCCTTTCAGGTAGTTGAAAGCAGCTCTTCTGCAGACTAAACAATGCCAGTTCCCTCAGCCTCTCCTCATAAGTCATGTGCTCCAGCCCCCAATAATTTTTGTTGCCCTCCGCTGGACTATTCCAATTTTTCCACATCCTTCTTGTGGTGTGGGGCCCAAAACTGGACACAGTACTCCAGATGAGGCCTCACCAATGTCAAATAGAGGGGAATGATCACATCCCTCGATCTGCTGGCAATGCCCCTACTTATACAGCCCAAAATTCTGTTAGCCTTCTTGGCAACAAGGGCACACTGTCGACTCATATCCAGCTTCTCGTCCACTGTAACCCCTGGGTCCTTTTCTGCAGAACTGCTGCCTAGCCATTCGGTCCCTAATCTGTAGCAGTGCACGGGATTCTTCCGTCCTAAGTACAGGACTCTGCACTTGTCCTTGTTGAACCTCATCAGATTTCTTTTGGCCCAATCCTCTAATTTGTTTAGGTCCCTCTGTATCCTATCCCTACCCTCCAGTGTATCTACCAGTCCTCCCAGTTTAGTGTTATCTGCAAACTTGCTGCGGGTGCAGTCCACGCCATCCTCTAGATCATTAATGAAGATATTGAACAAAACCAGCCCCAGAACCGACCCTTGGGGCACTCCGCTTGATACCAGCTGCCAACTAGACATGGAGCCATTGATTACTACCTGTTGAGCCCGATGATCTAGCCAGCTTTCTATCCACCTTATAGTCCATTCATCCAGCCCATACTTCTTTAACTTGCTGGCAAGATCATCAAGCTGGAGTGGAGGGACATGATCCCATAGTTCAGACTCACCTTCCGGATGATGTCATGGTATCTTCTTGCACTGAGGATATCCCTCCAGGGCAGGGAACCCAGTTATTAAGCTGAGACAGGCCATAATAGTACCAGAAGCAATTATTAGAGCCATAGATAGTTGGATTTGTGATAACCAGGAGAATGGCATGATGAACTGCCTACCGGATGTGAAAGTAATGGATCTCATGAGACATCTAGATAACCTTATAGGTAGTACTGGGGAGGAGCCAGTGGTCATGGTACATGTAGGTACCAATGACACCGGGAAAGGCAGGAGAGAGGACCAGGAGGCCAAATTTAGGCTGCTAGGTAAGAAATTAAAGTCGAAGGCCTCCCTGGTAGCATTCTCTGAAATGCTTCCAGTTCCACATGCAGAGTCAGTAAAACAGGCAGAACTGCAAAGTCTAAATGCACGGATGAGACAATGGTGTAGGACGGAAGGATTTAGGTTTATTAGGAACTGGGGAACCTTTTTAGGAAGGAGGAGTCTCTACAGGAAGGATGAGCTCTACCCGAACCAAAATGGAACCAGATTGCTGGCATGTAAAATTAAAAAGGTCGTGGAGAATTTTTTAAGCTAAGGGCTGGGCCAAGCGGACAGGTGCAGAGGAGCACCCGGTTCAGGCGGAGACATCACTCAGGGATGAATTCATTAAAGTGGAAACTCCATAGCCTAGTAAAGAGGATAGGAAAGAAGATGGCAAAGTACAGGTGGGAGCTAGTGAGGAACAGTCAAATGTAGAAAAATCCATTTCAATATAACCAACTGAATATTGATAAAACATACAAATGCTTATATACAAACGTGAGAAGTCTACATACTAAGATGGGTAAACTAGAGTGCCTAACATTAAATGAGGATATTGCTACAACAGAAACCATGGAAACTTGGTGGAATGAGGATAATCAATGGGACACAGTAATATTAGGGTATAAAATATACAGGAATGACAGAGTAGGTTACTCTGGTGGGGGAGTGGCACTATATGTTAAAACAGCGTAAAGCCAAATAAGGTGAAAATCGGAAATGACTTGAACAGAACCATAGTATCTCTATGGACAGAGATTTGATGCTTGAATAATAAGAGTCTAGCAGTAGGAATATACCATCGACCACCTGACAGGATGGTAACAGTGACTGTGAAATGCTCAGAAAGGTTAAAGAAGCTACAAAACCAGAAAATGTCATAATAATGGGTGATTTCAACTATCCTCATAGTGACTGGGTAAATGGTACCTCAGGACATGACGCAGACATGAAATTTCTAGACACCATGAATGACTGCTTCTTGGAGCAGCTAATCCTGGAGCCCACAAAAGGAGAGGCAATTCCTGATTCAGTCCTAAGTGGAGCACAAGATCCGGTCCAAGAGGTAATGATAGCTGAACCACTTGGTAATAGCAACCATAATGTAATTACATTTAGCATTCCTGTAGGGAGGAAATACACCAAAACCCCCACCCCAGTGACATTTAACTTTAAGAAGGGGAACTACACAATAATGAGGATGCTAGTTAGATGGAAAATAAAGAGAGCAGTCAGGAGGGTAAAATGCCTGTCATAGCTGGGTCGTGGGCGGCAGACCTAGCAGTCAGAACCAGAGTCCACAGTCACAAGACAGGGGTCAAGAGCCAGCTGGGTCAGGACTTCAGGAGGTCAGAAGCAGGAGACAAACTGGAGATCCGACCCACGTGTCAGGCCGGGTCAGTTACCAGGGGCTCAGAGGCAGGTGACAAACTGCAGGTCAGGAACCACAAGACAGATGCCAACAGGCCAGGTGGGTCAGTAGGCCAGAAGATCAAGCCAGGGACACAGGAGCGGGAAGCAGGAAGCACAAGGCACAGAGTCCAGAGCAGGGTGGAGCCCACTAGTTCAAATAACTTCCTCCTGCTGACTCAAACGGGGCCAGCAGGCCAATCAGCCATGCTAGGATGCTGCCAATCAGACCTCAGGGGCAGAACCTCATGTGTCTCAAGTGAGCTATTGCTAACATCCACCAGGTGGAGAGTTGGGGCATGGCTGCTCCCAGGCAGACCTATAGGTTGTAGCAGCAGGCAAAGTACTTTAAAACACCATAATAGAGGCTCAGACTAATGTATACCCCAAATGAAAAAAGATAGCAGGAGGACCAAAAGAATGCCTCCCTGGCTAAACAGCAAAGCATTACAGGCTAAAAGGTGCCCTTTAAAATTTGGAGGTCAAATTCTAATGAGGAAAAGAGGAAGGAGCACACTCTGGCAAATAAAATGTAAAGGTGTAACAAGGCAGGCCAAGAAAGAATTTGAGAAGCAACTTGCTAAAGACACAAAAACTAACAGTAACAAAACAAAAACAAAAACAAAAGTAAGTAGATCAGAAGCAGGAAGCCTGCCAAACAATCAGTGGGGCCACTGGACGATCAAGGTGCTAAATGAGTGCTCAAGGAAGACAAGGTCATCACAGAGATGCTAAATAAATTCTTTGAATCCATCTTCACTGCACAGGATGTGAAGGGGATTCCCACATCAGAGCTATTCTTTTTGGACAATAGATCTGAAGTATTGTCCGAGACTGATGCGTCAATAGAAGAGGTTTTAGAACAGACTGACAAACTAAAAAGTAATGAACTTCCCCAATTTATTAGAATTCTTTGAAGGAGTCAACATGCACATGGAGAAAGGTGATCTAGTCGATATAGTGCACTTGGATTTTCAAAAAGCCATTGACAATGTCCCTCATCAAAGGCTCTTAAGGAAACAAAGTAGCCATGATATAAGAGGGAAGGTCCTCTCATGGATCAGTAACTGATCGAAAGACAAGGAAACAAAGGGTAAGAATAAATGGTCAGTTTTCACAATGAAGAGAGGTGAATAGCGGGGTCCCCCAAGGATCTGTCCTGGGGCCTGTGCTGTTCAAAATATTCATTAATGATCTGGAAAAGGGGGGTGCACTGTGAAGTGACAAAGTTTGCAGATGGTACAAAATTGTCCTAGATAGGTAAATCCAAAGCTGACTGTGAAAAGCTACAAAGGATCTCACTAAACTGGGTGACTGGGCAACAAAATGTCAGATGAAATTCTACGTCGATAAGTGTAAAGTAACGCATATTGGAAAACACAGTCCCAACTATACATATATATGCAATGATGGGTTCTAAATTAGCTGTTACCACCCAAGAAAGATGTTGGAGTCATTGTGGATAGTTCTCTGAAAACTTCCACTCAATGTGCAGCAGTGGTCAAAAACTCCTATAGTATGTTAAAAATTATTATGAAAGGGATAGAAAATAAGACAGAAATTATCATAATGCCTCTATATAAAGTCCAGGTGCACGCACACCTTGAATACTGTGTCCGGTTCTGGTCGCCTCATCTCAAAAAGAACACAGAGGAACTGAAAAAGACTCAGAGAAGGACAATAAAGATGAACAGGGGTATGGAATGGCTTCCATACAAGGAGAGAATAAAAAGATTAGGGCTGTTCAGCTTTCAGGACATTGGAAATGTCTCCATTTTTCATTGCTTTGATTAAAGCTTTAGACATTTTTAATAGCTACACAATGCTTGTTTGAGATGTATCGCTATGCCAAGCAGAATTTGTTCAGTGTTTAACCTGGAACCGATAATCCAGAGGAACAGGCATCCAAGGTGATAAATCATGTTTGGTGTGAAGAGGAAGAAAGTCAAATGATTGCAAGCCTCATCAAAGCTCTTCTTTTGCTTTGAGGCAAAATTAATTATACTTGTCCAAGTGTTCCGTGATCACCTTATTCCAAACATGAAGCTCTGGGGAAAGTCCTGCGCTCAGAGAAGTATGCACATGCTACTGGTGAGTCAGAAGCTGGCATGGCAATACCAATGCACACTTAGAGAGAAGTGCCCTTTGTTGGGACTGTTTTGCAACCCGGAACAATGTCACCGCAAAAGCACCCTGGGTTTTGATTCTGAGAAAATGATCACCATAGCTAGAGGTGGCTCCTGACACCTGATCTTATGGGCTTCCAGAAAACAGTTTAGATTCCAGCCCATCAATGTGACTTTGTGGGCCAGACGGCTCAGCAGTGTGTCATCTCCCCAGCCCCTGGAATCCAAGTTGCCGCTACTTACCACGTGCTTGGGCGTGGAGGAATTAACAATGGAATCCGTACAGCCAGCATCGCAGGGGGAGATATACTCCACATTATTGTCTCCACAGACTGGGTGAAAGAGGTTCTCTGAGCAGGAGCACCCAGTGAGGCACTTAGCTTGTGATTGGGAACTTGATGTACTGCCAAGAAAATGGAAAAAATAAAATAAAATAAATTGGAAAAAAAAAGGATAGGGAAAAAAACCCACCCTGTTGAATTCTATGCGTGGTTAACCAATTTCCCTGTCTCTGTTTGTGTTGGGCCACTGCCATGCAGTAGCCTGGCCTTGTGCCTGATTCCTATGCCCCAGCAGGTACTGCTAAAGTTTACAGTGAATTTAGCAGTAATTACTCACATGTGCACGCAAACAAACATTCACACACTTTTTTTGGGTGGAAAAATAATAATCAGATATCTAGAAATTTAACTGGGCTAAGGCCTCCGTATGAAACCACATAACACCCAAATCGGAAGTGGGGGGAAATCAGTTCAATCAGAATTGAAACTGGAAGCGTGCTAGCTCGAACACACAAATTGAGGCAAGGGCTGCATTTAAACTTCACAGGACAAAAATCCCTACACTGATTTTTCTTTCCTTAGCACTACGGAGGAGCAGTAAATTTCTGCAGTAACATATGACCCAGTAATCCATCTTCAGGGATTACACTCAGTCAAATCCTGGGGTGTGGTGGATGGCAGGAGAGACTGCATATGCTTTACTTCCTGCAGCAAATAGCTAACAGTCACCTGGGACTTTCCAGGTAAAGGGATTTTCCACTGCTCATGGGCTGCTGGTACTGAGGTGGGGAAGATTTCCAGAGCAATGTAAGGCATCGGCCAATAGACATCAGACCATAGAAAGAGTTTGACTAGCCTGATTTGACCCAAGCAACCTGCAGGGGAAGGAGAAGAGCAGGTTAAGGGAGCCACTGGGGAGAAGAGACAGTGTCTGGAGTGGCTCAAACAATAGCCAGAAAGTGCTGAGCCCAAATCTTGCCCTGGAAGTGGATTGAGTTCACTGGGCCTTCATGATGAGGTGGAAGGGGGCCTCTCTCTCTCTCTCTCTTTAGAAACAGTCTCCAGTTAAATCCCTTCTCCTGGCCCTATCTGACCTGTAGGATTTTGCTCTCCCCATTCAAATTGACAAGGAATGTGGATTGTGGGTCCCTCCACTTCTGCCAGCCAGGGGTTCTGTGTACAGCGGATCCCTACAATCAGCAGCGGGGAACTCACTTACTACTTGTCCTGCCCAGGCTGCTTAGACATGGCAGCAAAGGGGCAAATACCTGTTCTCCACTGTTGAATCTGACGAAGTGGGTATTCACCCATGAAAGCTTATGCTCCAATACTTCTGTTAGTCTATAAGGTGCCACAGGACTCTTTGTTGCTTTTTACAGATCCAGACTAACACAGCTACCCCTCTGATACTGTTCTCCACTGTAGTCTCCCAAGCTGCCATCTCCTCCCATGCAATTGTAACCCACACACCTCCTGGGTGTAGTGCTCTGTCTCAGCTAGTGGCACCAAGACCACTGAGAGACAGAGATTAGAGTCTGCTCTACAGCTGTAGTTAAGGGCCATATGGCTTTTAGCTCATGCAGTAGAGGCTCATGCATTTAGCTCCAGAGGTCTCAGGTTTGATCCCGCCCGCTGACGACTGGAGTCTGTCAGTGTTACACAATTATCAGAGAAACTCCAGCCCCACGCCTTCAAGCTGGGGAGTGACAAACATGGTCTCAAATTCAACAAGGAGTCTGGTGTTACCTTAAAGACTAACAGCTTTATTTGGGCATAAGCTTTCGTGGGTAAAAACCTCACTTCTTCGGATGCATAGAGTAAA
>NW_020665188.1:3840586-3864919 GCF_002925995.2 Terrapene triunguis | reverse complement strand
AACACCATTAATCTGGGCTTGAATAGGGACTGGGAGTGGCTGGCTCATTACAGAAGCAGCTTTTCCTCTCCTGGAATTGACACCTCCTCATCTATTATTGGGAGTGGACTACATCCACCCTGATTGAATTGGCCCTGTCAACACTGGTTCTCCACTTGCGAAGTAACTCCCTGCTCTCCATGTGTCAGTATATAATGCCTGCATCTGTAACTTTCACTCTATGCATCTGAAGAAGTGAGGTTTTTACCCACGAAAGCTTATGCCCAAATAAATCTGTTAGTCTTTAAGGTGCCACCAGACTCCTTGTTGTTTTTGTAGATGCAGACTAACACGGCTACCCCCTGATACATGGTCTCAAATTAAAACATAAAATTAAAAACCATCACCACCACCCGGCAGTGTATTGGAGTCCAAGGGCCACGTTCCCTGACCTCGCCCCAGCATTTCCAAGGCAGGAATGAGGTAGAGTCAGACTTTAATACACAGCATCACAGCGTAAGGGGACTGTTGCCCCCTTACTAACACTCAGTGGAGGTGTTTTGGTTGGCTAGCTCCCAGCACTAAAAGGGGAAGGGTCGATGGGAAATCAGGAGCCTGAGACTGACAGTCCCCAGGAACAATGGGGAGAGGCCAATGCTCCAGATCAGCCTGATTGACAGGACGGGCAGGCTAATCAGGGAGTCAGGAGGCCAGGGGGGTCCCGTCCTCCGTGTGAACTGGAATGGCCTGAGTCAGACAGAGTGGGGCTGAGCTAAGGAGAGAGTAGGGGCCCGAGCTAAGCTGCTGGAAGCAGAGCTGCAGCCCCAAAGCCAGAGCACAGCCCAGAGAGAGCAGACCTGCCCTGGGAGGAGAGCTGCAGCAACCAGAGCCAGAGGGACAAGAGAAGCAGCCCAGGGAGCTGAAGGCAGAGCAGCAGCAGCAGCCGTGCTGAGGCAGAGTGGAGCCGGAGCTGGAACTGGGGCTGGAGCAGTCCGGAGCTGGGTGCGGTGAGCAGCTGGGGAAAGCGAGGGGGACCCTGGGCAGTGGGCCCAGCACAGGGAGACGCCTCAGCCAAGAGGCTCTGCAGGCCAGACTTGGAGGGGGATCGTAACCCTGTCACGGCGCGGGCGACACTGGGAAGAAGGGTCCTGCCACCTAGAGCCTGAGAGCGTGTGGCCACCGCCAGAGCAAGTGTCCAACTCGCAGCGTCTCTGCAGCACAGCCAGGGCCTGAGAAGGAGCCTGGGACCTACAAGGAACAGACTGAACTGCCCTGACGTTCCAGAGACACTGTTTGTAATGTTCCCTGCCACAGAGCGGGGTGATGTGTTTTCCTTTAACTTTTCCCATTTTTCCTTATTTTTTTTTTAAATTAATTGTTAATTAAACAACTTGTATTTGCTTTAAATTGTATGAAATGATCAGTGGGTCAGGGAGGTGCCCAGTGCAAAGAGAGTACCCCGGAGTGGGGACACCCTAGCCCCTGTCCTGGGTGACCACAGCAGGGTTGGGGGTCGAGACCCCCAGGAATCCTGGGCCCAGCCTTGTCGGGCTTTACGAGGACTCTGCCGGACAGGAGAGTGGAAGGGGAGTCCTCAAGGGCACGGAGGCCTCTGGGTAAAGGAAGTGGGAGCGAGGACTCAGATCCTTTCGCTAGCCCACTTCACTGGGGTAGTGCAGAAGCCAGGAAAGTTCCTCACAATAGCGGGCCCATTCCCCCGTGTACAACAGCATGCAGATATCTCTCAGCAGTGTGGCACCTGCTCCCTGCATTCCACCAAAACACAGCAACTTGTCAGCAAGTGATGGGTGCAATTCAATCCCAGGGCCTGGTCAGCAGACACTGCCCCCGAGCTGACTGCGCCCCTCCCCCTCGACAGCGACTGGACATACATAAACATCGTAGTGAATCCTGACACCACTAGAGGGCACAGGTGTGCTGACCCATAGCTCCAAATGGCATCTCCAAAGAGCCTGCAAGCCCCAAGTCTCTGCCGCTCTGCTTCACTTGTCCAGACTCTGATCTCAGACTGCAAAGAAGGGTCAGTGGCCTGGAACTGCAGCGGTAATGTGCTCAGAGACCTCCAGGTAAGTTACCAGCCACTACAGAGTAGCCTGCTCTCTTCCTTCAGAACAGCGCCACCGCTGTTAACACACAGTGTTGAACACTAGGCTGGGAGGAATTCTTAGCTGGACCGAGGCTGATGGCCTGAGCTCCTGAAGCAAGCAGTCAGTCTGGCTCCAGCAGCAAGAGAACAGTGCTGAATGAAAGCACGGCCCGTGCCTTACAAATATTGGACACAAAGCTTTGTGCAGCTCAGTCGAGGGGCTGTCGTGACTGGTGCCTTCTAAATGTCTCGACTGAAGAGCTGAGCCAGCTATGGCATGGGCCTTGAGGCCTTTGACGCCCTGCCTGCCTGCCTGTGAGAGGCAGGAATGGAAATACAGAGTGAGGTACCTGTGCCCTGAGGTGACTGGGATTCTTTTGCAAAGGATTTCATTCTAAGTCGTTTCACTCCTGTCTCTGAATCCTGGCCTCTCCAAGTGGGAGGTGCCTGAGGAAAGCAGCCCAGATGGGAAATACCACTGAGGTGCTGGAGGGGGCTTTCAGGACTGTCCCACTAAAATCCTGCTATCAACTGAAGGGAGAGTCAGGGGAGCTCTTTGCCTCTGATGCGGGTCACTCTCTCTGCCTATGGCTAAATCTGCCCTGCCGGAGATCCCATTAAAAACACTTGTGAAGAGGGAATTTTTGGTGTGTGGAAGCCTGCGTCACAAGATCCAGCCTTACCCTACTAAGCTATGAGCCAGGAGTGAGAATCCTGGCAGGACAAGCTCTTCAGAGAAGTAGGCTACAAGTGAGATTCCCTTTCCTAATGGGACCAACTTCCAGGATTCTCCCCTTGCCTCTTAGCTTCCTAGCAGGAGCCTGGAGCCAGCCAGGCTGGTGCCTCAGGCCCAAGAGTGAGATTCCTCTCTGTCTGCTCTGTGCAGGGAAGCAGAATGGCAGGTATGTGCTTTTCCCCATACGAATGAATCAGATAGCCCCAACGGGCAGGAACTTTCCCTGGAGAAGATACTCTTCTCTCATCTCCTCATCCTTGCAGTATCTGAGTAGCTCATAATCAGTAATAGATTTATCCTTACAACTCCCCGGTGAGGTAGGGAAATGCTATCATCACCATTTTACATCGGGGAAACTGAGGCACGGAGCAGTCTTGTGATTTGCTCACAGTCATACCGGGAGCCTGTGGCAGGGCTAGAGAATGAACCCAGGACTCCTAGTCCCAAGTCAATGTCCTGCCCACAAAACTCCTTCCTGTCTCGTACATCCTTTACCAGCTTCCCCCCCACCCCACCCCCGAATCCAAACAATACAGGCTGAACACTGTGCTGTATGGCTAATTAGAGCTCCTCCACACATGGACAAATATTTTTGGGGATCATTAGTAGATTTTTAAAATTGCCAACACTCCCAATGACTATTAACCACCGCTAACGAAGTACACTCAGTGCAGATCTCGTGAGCACCGTACAAATACTGCCAGCCATTTCCTAGAGGTTTGTTTGCTGAGCGCTGGTGTTGCTTTCCTTGGTTAGAAATATGTAAGCGTTTTTGTTTTAACTACGGGAGGGTGAAGGGGGGAGAATGAATGGATAGAGTGGCCAGCTCCTGGCCCCTCCTGTTTGCAAGCAGCGCACCCCTGGGACAGAGGGCTTATCACAGGCCAAGAGAAACATCTGTGTGGAAGCCCCTTCATAAGATATTGGCAGTATGCTGGGAAATGGTCTGATTAAGGTGAAACTGACGAGCTTGGGATGGAGACCAAGTGCAACTTTATCTTAAATAAGTAAAAGGAGACAATAAAAGCCAAGAGTTCCCTCTCACACAGCCAGAGAGGCTACTCTCCAAGAGAAGGAGTGTGAGAGCAGGCTGGCTGTACTAACAGCCTTTAGACTGGGCAGGTGTTCCGCTAGCCAGAGCCCCTCTCCCTTTTAGAAATGTAGGGATGAAACTTACAGAGGTAGCTTTGATTGATGTGGGAGCTGTGACGTTATTGACATAATCTGGGACTAAATAGAACATGGTTGCAACCAAGGTCCTGTAGTGGCACCCAAATCTTGTATAAAGGGGGTCAAATGGGGTGTCTAAGACAAGGATATGGTTTACTGGTTATGATTATGCTATCTATATGTGTGTATCAATTTTGTAGTTGAAGTTATGAATATTGGCTCTATACTGTCTGTATTTCAAACTTATGCTGTGCTTCTGGGTGACATCCCAGACAAGCTGGTGTTAGCTCTGCCTAGCCTGCTTGATGGCCCATTAAGGACCATCAGCTATACAATGGACCCATTGAGAGAAGGCAGATATGCCTTGAGACTCAGCAAAGTATGCAGGAACTGGCCCATGTGACTCCAGACTCCATTTTGCTGTAATTTTCCACAGTAAGAACAAAGAGGTGTTCTTACACCTGGAAAAGACTATATAAGGCTGATGCCTCATCTCCATTTTGTCTTCAATCCTGCTTCTTACCTCTGGAGGGACTTTGCTACAAACTAAAGCTCTGAACAAAGGACTGATGACCCATCCCAGCTGGAGATGTTCCAGAGACTTCATTTGAACCTGCAGTTTATTCTATCGCTGCTGCAAGCCTGAACCAAGAACTTTGCCATTACTGTATGTAATTGATTCCATTTAACCAATTCTACTCTCATCTATATCTTTTTCCTTTTATGAATAAACCTTTAGATTTTAGATTCTGAAGGATTGGCAACAGCGTGATTTGTGGGTAAGATCTGATTTGTATATTGACCTGGGTCTGGGGCTTGTACCTTTGGGATCGAGAGAGTCTTTCTTTTATTGGGGTATTGGTTTTCATAACCATTTGTCCCCATAACGAGTGGCACTGGTGGTGATACTGGGAAACTGGAGTGTCTAAGGGAATTGCTTGTGTGACTTGTGGTTAGCCAGGGGGGTGAGACCAAAATCCTCTTAGTCTGGCTGGTTTGGTTTGCCTTAGAGGTGGAAAAATCCCAGCCTTTGGCTGTAACTGCCCTATTTTAAGCGATTTGTCCTGAATTGGCACTCTCAGTTGGGTCCCAGCAGAACCGCATTGTTACAGTGGCGTAATCAGGCTTGGATCCACAGAACCAGGTCAATTAAGCTTTGGGTCAGAACCCCACGCTATCCAAATTTGAATTTTGGTATTGAGTTTGTGTTGGTTAAAGATCAGTAACCATGAGCCAGAAAGCATCAGCAAAAGCAATGAAACTGCAAGCCCTAATGGACAGCCTGCCATTTGAACATGAACAAAAACTGGCAGAAATTCGAATGAAAGAGAAGCAAGCCTTGGCCCAGCTGGAGAAAGAAGGTAATGAGAGAAAAAAAAAAGGCTGATGAAAGAAAGAAGGAGGCTGCTGAGAGAAAGAAAGAAGCCGATAAAAGAAAAAAGGACGCTGATGAGAGAAAGAAAGAAGCTGCTAAAAGAGAAGAAAAAGCACGTAAGGGGCGTCTGGAGCTTCTGGCTGCTGAGAAGGAGACGGCTAGACTCCAGCTCCAAGTCAAAAAAGCAATGGAAGAACAGCAGAAACTGTATCCTCTTGAAAATCCAGTTTATAACTATGTTGATATGTGGTATTACACTGGGCAGTTTTCTCTGTTTAACCAGTTTTGCTATGGCCATGGAGAGGGGGATTCTAACCTGGTGGGTAATAGCTGTTTGTCTGTGCAAGAAAGCAGTGTGTCTGTGAATAAAGTTTCTGAATGTCTGTCTAATGTCTCAGAAGTGAATCTGGGGGAATTAGATCAAGCACAGAAAGGTCTCATTGGTCAGGAAAATGCTTCTCAGAAGCAGATTAAAGTAAATGGTCAGGTTAAAGCCCTAACTGAGGAAGGAAAGGGTAGATTTTTGAGGGGTGATGTATTGTTGGCAAGTACAGCTTGTAAAAGTGAACCTGAAAAGGGTAACTGTGATTTGCTGGAAGTGGCTCAGTGTAGTGAGAAGAGCAGCAGTTTATCTGTTAGGAGTGGCAAGGTCCCTGGTATGGAAGCTGTCCTACTCTCCCAGTCTTTGTCTGTAATCAGCCCTGTGTGCTGGGACAAAGGAGAGGAAGGCAGGAAAAGTTTGGAGGAACCAAGGCAGCCTTGTAAGCTGATGGGTCTATCTAGTCAGCAGTTTGGGAAGGCAGGGATAGTGGAAGATAAGTGTCCCTATACCTTACCTGTTTCCTGTGTGGAGAATAGTGATAGTGAAGAAAATGTGCCTGTGTCTGTCAGGGGTATTGACTTGCCTATGAAGGAAGTCTCCTACCTCAGTCTCCAAGCAGTTGTCTGTGAACAGCCCTGTGTGCTGGGACAAGGGAAATGAAATCCCGAGCTGTGTGTCTGCTAAAGAAGAAGGTGTCTCCAGCTCTTCTTTGTCTGTGAAGCAGACAGAAGGTGCCTTTCAGCCTGTGATGGTTGAAAATAGTGTAGTTGTCTCAGAGTTGGTTCTGGATTCAACTAAAGCCCAGGAAGGGAATGGTCCTAAGTTTGTGTCTGCTGGGGAGAATGGCACCGTAACTAGGTTGCATCCAGTTAGTGTCTTAGCAAAGTCCCAGAGACCAGACAATTCTGGTGCTTGTATTTTGCCTATTGCTAATGTGTAGCAACTCTGTCTGATCAGGGTGCTATCCAAGCCAGGGCACAAGGAGAGCATGAAGGTGATTTGATTGTGTTACCTACTAATGGTATGGAAACTTGTAACAAGAAGGAAAGGATTCCTAAACTTGTGTGTGACAAAAGGAAGGAGAATGTTTTTAACCTTTTATCTAGGAAGTCTATGGGTTTGCCTGAAAGGGGATTGTGTAGAAATCCGCCTCATGGGCCAAAGGTGATCCTGGATGTAAGTAAAACCCAGAAAAAGTCTGTTGTTGCTCAGAAAAGTGTTTCTTTAGAGCAAGCCCTAGGTAAAGAGGGTAAGGGAAGAATTTCTGTGAAGGGTGAATTGTTGCTTAAAGAAGCTCCTAAGAGAAGGAATCCTCATGGTGATCTGTACGAGCCGTTTGCTGCAACTGAAGGGTGTGAAAGTGATTTAATCAGGGAAGTTTCAGTTCCTAACAGCCAGAAATTTTCTGTTGTAAATGGATCCACTGACTTTCCTTTTGAAAGATCCAGTGTGGATAGCTTTGAAAAGGTCTCAGATGGAGTAGGAACTGTTAAGAAAGTTGAGCAGCCCTATAACCAAGTGGCTGGGTTTGGCCAGCTTGTTGGGAAGACAATGGTGTTGGAACAGGAATGTCTCCATTCTGATTCTTTAAGTGAGCAGTCTGTGCTTCAGGGTCTGAGGACAGATTTGGTTACTGGTGTGTCAGAGCAGAACAGTTTTATGGCTGAAAGCTTGAGAATGCAGGGGAGAGCAAGCAAACTCTCACCCTCAGACTCTTTGGATTTGTGTGGTATCTCTTTAAGACAAGAGTCCAGGCTTGGAAATGATAGCAGTTAGGGATATGAAAACTGGTGGACTGGCTCCTGTCTGTGGTAATGCAAATTACTTGCCTGGCTAGGAGAGGAAGAACTTGCTAATAGCTGTTAGCACAGAGAGCCCACCCCATCAGCCAGTGAATTCTGTTAAGCAAGAAAAATCAGGGTTTGATCCTGCAGGACAAGGAGAAAAGAAAAAACTGAATTTTGCAAAGGGAAGCCACAGGTTAACCCTAAAATGCCCAAACTCCAATGATATTGAGCCAAAGGTGTGGCATAACAAACATGATTATAAATGGACACTTGCAATGGATTTGTTGTTATTGCTAATGGTAATTTTTGTAACTAATGTGTTGCTATTACCACAAACTGTAAAAATGTACAATGTGCCTAATCTTTTGGAAAATCCCTTGAACATGTTAAAAGGAATACATGAAAACACACTTTATGTTAAAAGGCCTTGTTATACTGATGTTTCCCAGTTAATGCCTGTAAACAGTATTGGAACTTTTCACAGGAGAAAAGACATTCCAGACCTAATGTGCTGTATGAAAAGGGAAACTGAGGCACACTACCATATTGCTTTCACGGCTAAATGTCAAGATTCCTGTACTATAAACATCATTAATATCTACATTAATTTAATGTTAATTGGGTTCCAAACATTTGCCAGAGCTTGTATGGATAAAGTAGCTGTTTTCTTTAGCTCTTGGCAAGATCACATGAGACATACAGGAACCATGCTGCAAGAGCAGATCCAATCCACTATTGTTCTAACTAAGTTTTACCTTGAGTTTGTAAAGAGGTTCAATCCTGTTGTTGAACACGACTTTGATAAACCATTTCTGTTATACGCTGGTATGGCTTCTAACCCAATACTAGCTGTAGTGAGACAGACCCAAGGATGGGGAGTTCTTGGGATGCAGTCAGTGATGTTTGTGTCATCCCTTCCTGCATCAATTTTGCGTTGGGGATGTGACGTTATTGACATAATCTGGGACTATATAGAACACGGTTGCAACCAAGGTCCTGTAGTGGCACCCAAATCTTGTATAAAGGGGGTCAAATGGGGTGTCTAAGACAAGGTTATGGTTTACTGGTTATGATTATGCTGTCTATATGTGTGTATCAGTTTTGTAGTTGAAGTTATGTATATTGGCTCTATACTGTCTGTATTTCAAACTTATGCTGTGCTTCTGGGTGACATCCCAGACAAGCTGGTGTTAGCTCTGCTTAGCCTGCTTGATGGCCCATTAAGGACCATCAGCTATACAATGGACCCATTGAGAGAAGGCAAATATGCCTTGAGACTCAGCAAAGTATGCAGGAACTGGCCCATGTGACTCCAGACTCCATTTAGCTGTAATTTTCCACAGTAAGAACAAAGAGATGTTCTTACACCTGGAAAAGACTATATAAGGCTGATGCCTCATCTCCATTTTGTCTTCAATCCTGCTTCTTACCTCTGGAGGGACTTTGCTTCAAACTAAAGCTCTGAACAAAGGACTGATGAACCATCCCAGCTGGAGATGTTCCAGAGACTTCATTTGAACCTGCAGTTTATTCTATTGCTGCTGCAAGCCTGAACCAAGAACTTTGCCATTACTGTATGTAATTGATTCCATTTAACCAATTCTACTCTCATCTATATCTTTTTCCTTTTATGAATAAACCTTTAGATTTTAGATTCTGAAGGATTGGCAACAGCGTGATTTGTGGGTAAGATCTGATTTGTATATTGACCTGGGTCTGGGGCTTGGTCCTTTGGGATCGAGAGAATCTTTCTTTTATTGGGGTATTGATTTTCATAACCATTTGTCCCCATAACGAGTGGCACTGGTGGTGATACTGGGAAACTGGATTGTCTTAGGGAATTGCTTGTGTGACTTGTGGTTAGCCAGTGGGGTGAGACCAAAGTCCTCTTAGTCAGGCTGGTTTGGTTTGCCTTAGAGGTGGAAAAACCCCAGCCTTGGGCTGTAACTGCCCTGTTTTAAGCGATTTGTCCTGAATTGGCACTCTCAGTTGGGTCCCACCAGAACCGCATTGTTACAGGAGTCCATCAGGTAAACATTATGACTGCACTTGTTTGGAAAGGGGTGCTCTGTGCTGTATACCCTCTCTGTTCTCTGGCCGGTATATCTAGGCCCAGCAGGTTGGACATAGATTAAAGCCAGAAATGACCATAATGATCATCTGGTCTGACCTCCTGTATAGCCCAGGCTATAGAATGTCACACAGTTACCCCTGTATTGAGCACAGTAACTGGTTATGTTTATAGCCAGCAACTGCAGAGATTAGATGGGAAATGATGCTGAAATAGATCACATGCCCAACAGACACAGAGACCATACTCTGAGGAGACTCCTGGAAGGACCACCTCTGAAAGGCGGAACTTCCCAGGATGTGCTAACCCTGTCAGCCAATCAGCATTCAGAGTGCCCTTTTGAAGCTGATGCCATTGCACAGTGGCACCCCTTGGTTCAGAGGCAGCCAGGATACTCGCCCTTTTCCAAACACTCTTCTACTCGGTCAGTCCTGGGGGAGCCCACCGAGGGGAGGTGTATAACATTCCTCTTCTAGGTGGTTGTGAGACTCTGCGCTGTCACAGCAGGGGCATGTGATTGATTTGGCTCATCCCAAGATATGCAATCTCGAGGAGCAGAAGGTAGCAAAGGGAGCAACGTGGAGGGTTAGTGTTGCCTGGCAAACGAGTATGTCAATGGTATGGGGGCTGCATATGTGAGAGCCTGCACTGGAGATGGCCTGGTTCCCTCTGCACCTGGCTGACGTGAGCGAGTGAGGAGGAGAGCCTCCTGCAACTGCTACAAGGAGAAGCAGTGAGTGGCCAGGCCTGATTGGAAGCCAGTGTGTGGTGTGGGCTGGCTATGGGAAGACCTCACTGTGCTCTCCTCATCATGAACTCCTGAGTGGCCCGTGGCAAACGTGAAGTCCATAGGTGGCCATGGCCTTGTATGGTGGAGTGTCTGTGGTGTGGTCAAACTGTAGTGTGGCTGGAGTATAAACATACAGAAGGCTGTGGGCTCTGTGTGATCTGTAACTGGGCCAGGGACTGAGTGAGGGGAGAGGAGGGCAAGAAAAAGAATTGGCCAAAGAAGGAAGGGAAGAGAAAAGTAGAAGAAGCAGAGTAAGGGAGAGAGTGAAGGAGAGGTGGAACTAATCTGAGTACTTGGTGGACATTAATTCCCACTCTGAACTTTGGGGCTTCCTCTAGTGTAAAAAGATAAGAGTCTGCTGCTGCTGGTTAACAGATTAACTCCTTTGGCTAAAGTTGGAGAGGCTCCTGCTTTTAGCAATGAAGGTCCCAGGTTCAAAACCCACTCTAATGGCCCAAGCAGGATTATAGTCTCAGCCAGCCTTCCTCACTGGCACAGCCCTGTATTACCTGGGTGGATAAATCCCAGCAATGGTCTGTGTAGGGCAGCCCATGAAGAAGATGGGGAGGCAGCAGAGGATGGAGATGAGGAGCACCACCAGTGCAAACCGTGGGATGGCTTTGATGGAGAAGCCAAAGCGCTTCATGATAATTCCTCCTAGAAGCATCCCCAGTGCGGCCGCGGGCAAGTTCACAGCTCCTGCAATGAGAGAAGAGGCAGCAGCCATGAGTGCATGTGAAGAGCTCCCCTGGCCAAGAGCCATTCAGTAGGGGGGAGGGATAGCTCAGTGGTTTGAGCATTAGCCTGCTAAACCCAGGGTTGTGAGTTCCCTCCTTGAGGGGGCCACTTAGGGATCTGGGGCAAAAATCAGTACTTGGTCCTGCTAGTGAAGGCAGGGGGCTGGACTCTATGACCTTTCGGGGTCCCTTCCAGTTCTATGAGATAGGTATATCTCCATATTTAAAAAAAAAAAAAGTACTAACATTCAGAGGAGCAGGGCTGGCTAGGTATTTGTGGTGGGAGGGGGAACCACAGACCCTTCAATTTCCTGAGGCCAATTAATTGCCACAGTACCTGGTGTGCACTAGTGACCCCAGGCTGGGAAGTTTCATTGTGATATCACATCTATTTTTCATAAACCCTAAGCAGCACCTTTGCACCAATTTGGCCATGCCTCCTTCTTCCCCAGCTGTGATCCTAAGTCAGGGGCTGCAAGGAGGACAATGTACAACCATTAGGCCAGCTTTGTTCCTCTGAGGGATGCCCTCGAGGCTGGGGGAATTCCTAGGTGGCTTGTTAAACTGGCTTGACAGCCCATTTGCTGTAGCGTGGCAGAGGATCTTGCCCATGGCAGGGAGATTACATTAATTTTACACATCTACCGAATGTCAAATTTGGTGTAAGATACTTTTCCACTGACGCACTTTCTCTAACCAATTGATTTGAAACAACTACCTGATTCTGCCCTGCCCAAGTCAATAGGTTGCATGCTGTACATGAGAGCAGCCTCTAGCCCACTAACAGTAAGGTCAACCATGGACAGCCCAACTGATGAGGTCACCATGGCCTCATCCTCACAAACATTCAGGGCAGGAAAAGGGAAACGACTTGTATTGGCTCAAGACCAGAGAGGTGGAGGTCTCTGAATCTTGCCTACATCCTTCCCCAGCTGCAGTGCCAGGAGAATGCATTTCCCATGTTTTTCCTCTTTATATTTTAAAAAGCTGTGGAAATCATGGACTGGGTGCCCCCCATCTGTGAATGCATTTGCTGCATTTCAAATCTTCCCTTTGAATTCAGGGCCATTTGCCTCCTTTCACGGGGACACGGACATGTGTCTTACCAATGAGGAAGTTGGCATAGGAAGAGGTGGTGCCATACTGTTTCTCCAGGAACTTGTTGAGGAAGGTGGCGAGACCAGCTATTACTGAGGAGAAGCTGCACTGAGCCAGGACCAGGAGGATGAAGAGGGGGTTGAGGAGCAGCTTGAGAAAGATCCGAGGGAATTCTACAAGGAAACAAGAAGGTAGAAGTAATTTATCAAGGAAGAGGTCATGCCAACAGCTCGTCCCATGAAAAGAAAGCTTAGAAACAGCCTTTCTATGATGATTTAATACAGGAACCTCTGGAGCACATGTGGGTTCCGCTATTGGAGACAGTTCCCAGAAGAATGGTCATATTGGAATAGGGAGGTGAGCAGTGCTTAATTTGTAATGAAAGAGGTCCCAGGGCTTAAGAAATTATTTTACATTCATAACTGATGCGGCAAGCCCAGAGGTGCTGGGGCTATGAACTGCTGAACCTAGATGTGCCAGGGCTCAGCCTTGGCAGAAATTAGGCACTGCAGGTAAGGCTGCCTTGAGCCCTACCATCGACCTCTTCTTTCTGTGTCTTTGTTTTTCTGAATTTGGACACCCTACCCTTCTTGTAATATTGTCTAGCTGTGTCATGCTGACTTGTTAAAATGTGGGCCAGATCCTCAGCTGGTGTAAACCGATGAAACTCCATTGACTTTAATAGCGCCATGCTGATTTACACCAGGTGAAGATCTAGCTCCTGGACTCTGATTGCAAGGAAAATTAACTGCTTGTTCATTTGAATAAATGACAGAGTGTAATTTATTATTCCGAAAGGCCAATCTGAGATGACCTGCATCAGACTGACCAGCCTAGTGATATGCCACAGACAGCTGACTGACCCCAAGTTACTCATGGACCACTGTCATTCTATTGATCACCTCCTTAACTTTGACCAGCTTTTTTTAGAGGCAATTTGTCAACATGAGGAAGAGGAAACATCCTTGTCCGGAAGCTCCCAGGCAGCAAAGCAGTGGTGCAGTGTGCTACCCCAGGGGGAGGGTGGCACATCCTCTGCTAACAGCGTGTAATTGCTACGTGTCAGAGTGCGCTTGTGTCCCTGAGATCCCTTTCCTCTGGAGAGAGCTACATTTAAACAGGCTGGCTTAGATCGCAGTTACAAGTTTGAAGGTAGACCTAATGCCTACTGCCATTAATCTGCACCTTGTATCCCCTGCAGAATTTGGTAAGAGCAACATGCTGGGTACTATTGTCCAAAGTGCCTAAGTGACTTAGGAGCTGCAGGCCCACTTTCAAAGAGACTTGGGCCCTAGGAGCTTAAGTCCCATTGACTTGCAGCCGGGGAGACTAAAGTCACTTCTGAATATGAGTCTTGGGCACACTTTGAAAGATTTGTCCCTCAGCTCCAGATTAGACTAGCTGCGAGTGCTGCAGCAAGGCCTGAGGAGCGTAGGCAGCAATGTGCCAGGAAGTTACGCAGCGCCTGCCTAACTGTGTGAGTCACTCCAGTTCCTGAGCACACTATCAGCCACTCAAACAGTTAAAGTGAAAGTCTAGAACAGGAGCCCTTTACTTTTAATGAACTCCGTTAGGGAGACTTCTTCAACCTTTGCCTTCTCCATCTTCTTCAGCATGTCTGCCTCGGCACCCGCATCCTGGGGAGAGCAGAGAGAAGAACAGCTTACTCCGAGAGGCACTGGCAGACAGTTGGCATTCTCCAGGTGAGTGATGGGTGCTGGAAACTACCCCATAACTGTATCAGAGAGACAGCTGTCATGCAGTTGTGGTCACGCACAGAGGCACGGGTGGCAGTATGACAATCAAGAAAGCTTAGACGCCCCCTTCCAAAGCACTGGCCGGCCTGCTGCGACACAAGAGCCAACTCAGCCCTTGTGGTGCTCAGTGTAGGGAGTGCCCCAGGGGGCATAAAGGGGAAGACAAGGAGATGTGCGTCTCTGGTGCAGCTGGACATTGCCAGCTGTGTCCTGGCATTCCACCTGCTGGAGCCAAGCTACTCTTTGATCTTTTGCCAAGGCTGAGGCACCTGCTCAGCCTGCGGCAGTGAAGGAGTTAATTTTCTGAGCGGCTTCTCAAATCTGCCCCCGTTAGGCGCCAGAGTAGAGCTGGATGAGAAGCAGTTTTCCTGTCTGAGAAACTTTGAGAGTTTGAAAAAAATTCACACCCTAAATTGGGATGAAAAGTCAAAAATCGCAAAAATTGTCATAAACCAAATATCGGGGGAGGGGGAGATTCCAGTTGGGTCAGCTGAAAGAAAATTACGAAATGTTTTGTTTCAATTTTGATTTTTTTTTTTTTTACTATAACTTAAATTTTGAAATGAAGAGCCATTTCAAACCAAAAAAAATGGAACTTTTCATGTTGAAAACATCAAAGCAGGACATTCTGACAATTTCAAACCTTTCTCTACCCCCCATCCCCCCCAAAACTGTTCTCAAAATGGGGAATTTGTCCAGACCGGCCCTTTCCAGCAAACGGTTTCGATGAATCAGCATTCTGACCCAAAAAAATGTATTGTGGAAAAATTCCCAACCAGCTCTGCTACACAGCTTGGCGTGGTGCTGGTACCCCACAGCAGAGCTCCACTTTGAACAGTTACCCCTGGGAGCCCTGTGCTGGTGTCCCTGTTATCGTTAGAGAGCATGATCTTGGAGAAAACAGGACAAGGATGGAGGTGGTGATGCCACTGTAAGGGGAGGAAGAGAAGGGGCAAGAAAGCACAGTATGCCAAGGTGGCTATAGCAGGGAGATGGGAGGAAAGAGGCTAATGAGACAGGTGCAAGGTGCAGTGAAACCTCCATTCCTACGGAGAGGATAGTGTCTTACACAAAAATACAACTAAGTGAATGCAGTGGTGATAAAAGACTGACAGCCTTGGTGAATGAAATAGGAACATAGGAAATGCAAGCAGTCCATCGACTCCAGTATCTCGTCCCCAATGCTAGCCAGCACCAGCTGCTTCAGATGGAAGAACTCCTGCTGTTGGCAGTTATGGGTTAACCTGCCTCAAGGCAAAATGTCTTCCTGAAGCCAAGCATTTTGAGCTTGGTTAAAGCCCTGAAGAAGGAGGGCTTATGTCCCTGTTTTCTGTATATCTCCAGATATTCTCATTATACACATAAATGTCCAATCCTTCTCTGAATCTTGACAAGCTCAGTGATAGCTTGTAGCAATGAGTTCCACAGGCTAGTGATGTATTGTGTGAAACTCCTCCATTTATCCACAAACCTGAAACATCACAAGCCTCTCTACACTGCTCAGCCAACATGCCTCAGCATTGACTTGGCAGGCCCAAATCTAGGGAGGTTCAAGATCCCTACCCAGCTAGTGGGATGACATTGGCACCCAGGTGCCAAGTGTAATGGCTGAGTGTGGACTGAGATCACCAACTCGTAACATAGTTTGGTAATCAGATATTCATGCATTGTAAGCTTTAGTTGTAAAAGAAGAGGAACCAGTGCAGTGTAGGGTCCCTTCCATGTGGGGAAAGAAATCCAGTTATTATTGTACATTATTTGTATTACAACACCTGGGAGCAGAGACAACCCAAGCCTGCCGATAGTGAGTGTGTGTGTGTGTGTGGGGGGGGGCAGAGTGAGGGCAGCCAGCTTCAACGGTGTTACTGAGCATGCTCAGTCTGTGTGAGCATGCTCTATACAAGCCAAACAGCAAATCCGGGGTGGGGGGGCATGTGACCCCACATGCCCTCCCCCACGTCGCCTCTGCCTGGGAGCTCCAAGCAAGGACCGGGGCTCCATTGCGCTAGGCACCATAGCGATAAGTAACAGAGAAGACAGTTCCTGCCCCAGAGAGTTCCCAGTCTAGTGTGTGAAAGGATTCACCAGGTGGACAGAACGTACAGATAGGATGGAGTGGAGGGAGGATGAGTTAACCAAATGGACAGAGTAGCAGACAAGAAGAAGTCTCAGCTTGCCACCTGCCTGCCCAAGGCCAGTTCTAGTTTTCTCCTCCGCCCAAGTTAATTGCAAGAAAATGAAGGAGTCTGTCCCTTATAGATTCACTTGCCAAGATTCACAAGCACATATCAGAACGGCCAACATGCTGTCCATCTTCCCTTGTCTCCATTTCCCATAACTGCCCTGGAAGGAGACATGTATCACCACATAAAACACCACAAACCTGCTCTGAGCAAGATGAAGTTCTGCCCCTACAGTGCCTGGGTCTTACCTGCCCTTTGAACATGTACCGAGGGAAGAAGAAATAGGGAATGGAGGTGAGCAGCAGGCAGCCTGAAGAGATGAGCAGCCCCAGCCACCAGGCTCCAATCCAGCGTTGGTCATGTGGTGTCAAATTCATGAGATCTGAAAACACAGGGCGGAGTGAAGTTACCCAGTGTCCTCATACAACTCCCGTTAGCACATGACTCTGTCCCCCTAGGTGGCTACACTATATATAAAGATATATGAGTCTGCAACTGCCTTTGACTCACCAGAGCTAGTCTTTTATCTCAGAACCTAGGGACTCATGTGTGTTAGTCTCAGGTTCGATCCCCGTGCATGGTTGTCCTAATTTGTTCTTATTTTTACACATTCTTGGCCCAAAATAAAAGCAAAGAGAAAAAAATTAATCCACTCCAACCCACTTCCTAGGGGTTTGAGGAGCAAGAAGGTTTATATGAAGCTTCCTGTGAAATAGACTAAGGGCCAGATCCCCAGCTGGGGTAAATGGACGTAGCTCCATTGAAGTCACAGAGACATTCTTCATTGAAGTCAATGCAGCTGCATAGATTTATATCAGCTGAGGATCTGTCCCTAAATGTTTCCACACCACGGGGGTCACTGCTCATGGCCAGCTGATACTACAGGGGGGCCTTGCCCCGTACACTCCCCCTTCCCTACCAGGAGCTAGTTCTGAATGGCCAAGGCCCATGCTGGAACACTTCCCTCGCAACCACCCCCCGTTATCTGAATGTAGGCAGCAGGGCCGAGGGGGTTCTCAAAGCCAACACATGAGGTGAGGCATAGGAGACCATTAGTCACAGCCAACCAAAGGCAGTGTGCTGACTGGCCAGAAACCCCTCCCAGGGAGTGCGCTCAACAGCTCCGCACAGCCTCATTAACGCAGGCACAGCCAGGCTCAGACTTCGGCTGCCTCCCTCTCTCTTAGGAGTAACAGACTTGGTTGGGGGGTCCAAGCAAGGCTGCGTGTCCAGCTGGTCCATGGCACAGCAAAGCTGGCAGAGGAGTTGGACATGGGCTTGAGGGTTCATGGTGCCCTGCCTGCCTTGTGTCATCAGCAAAGCAGCTGCTGTCATTTCTAGCAGAGAACCCCCTAGCACCATGAGTGTATCTATTCCTGGTGACTGGTGGGGTCCTAAGGCCTGCAGTTAATCTCCAGGCCAAGGCCAGAGTCTGTGCTGGGCTTGCTGTGAGCCTGGGATCTACCTGATGATCCTGTGCCACTGAAGGAAACAGGAGCTCTGTCATTATTTGTAATGGATGCAGGATCAAGCAATAGCAGTGCAGAATGCAGGTTTAACCTTTCACTGTTACTAGAAAGAGCCCACGATGTAATAGAGATGAGCTTAACCGAGGACTCCATGTCCGAACAGCCCTGCACTCTGGGAGTGCCTGGGAAAGTTACATCAGCATCTAACTATGCAGGATTCAAAGTTCTTCCCAAGAAGCCACTCAGTGGTGAAGGAGTTAAAGAAGTCTCTATTCCATCATCCTTTGCCTTTGGGTAGATGGCATGCTTGGAATCCAGCTGGATAAAAGGATTGTAGAGTCAAGAAGGTGACTGGAAATTTTAGTAGCCACTTTCCTGGAAAGAATCCCTGTTCCATTGTTCCCAGGTTCGGCAATTTTCTGCTCACTGAGCTTAAGGGAAGAGCCCGTCACCTCAGCTAGCAAAGAGAGAGCCTTAATGAGAGCGATTTCCGAAGGTATTAGCTTCACACCCTTCTCCAGGGACCAGAGGAGAGACAAGAAGGTCATTGCACTTCCAGCACAGACATCCTTTGGCCGGGCAGCATTACTCACCCAAGGTTGAAAGAGCACTGGGTTGGCATGGAAAGTGCATCTCTACATTGTTAGGCCTTTATGAGTGGAAAAGGAACAAACAGCAGGCTTAAGTGTATGCTTCTCAGCCCAGACTTCCTGCCATCCAGGAATAAACCAGGGTCCAGTGCAAGCAAAGCCCACACCCAGCCAGAACAATTGCCTGGCTGCCCTGACCAGAACCAATCCATTCCTGGGTGGGTGATGTCATCAAGGAGCGACCACAGAGAGGATGCTAAATCTGTCTGTCTCCACGGAGACCAAGCCTAGCTCTTCTAACACTTCCTGCCCTCGACTGATTTATTTTTCTTATCTGGCACCTCACAAAAATGTCACATGGCCCAGATCTTTCTGAAGAAATGCAGGAAAAGCCACACTAATGATGGAGTGGTGGAGAATTTGCTAACAATAGATCCCACATGTACAGTAGATAAAGGACTCCCTGCTGCTGGGAGCTAGACGAATTGGAGGGAGCTGGGTTCTCGTTCTACCTTTACTTTGCTGTGTGTGGCATCTCTTCTCAATATATGTCTGCCTGGCTGGCTGCAGCACTGTGGAAACATATGATTAAACCCCAAACCAACAATATTCCAGGCCACATCCTTGCAGCAATTGTCTTTTTGTTCTGGGTTTGTACCGCACCTAGCACAATGGAGTCCTTGTCCATGATGAGGGCTCCTCAGTACTACCACAATACAAATAATTAATAATAATCATCTTTGTTCCAGTAGTATCTGAAGGCCCCAGCAGAGATTGGCACCCCATTGTCCTAAGCCCTGCACAGAGACAGTTCCAGCCCTGAAGAGCTTATGATCTAAATAGACAAGGTGGGAGAGGTTGTGACGTGGGTAAGGCACACAGCAGATCACTGGTAGAACCAGGAGTAGAAGCCAGGTGCCCTGAAGTCCAGCACATAACACTATCACCTAACCATGCTACCGCCCCAGCTATACAGCAAGTAAGTGAGCCTAGCCTGGCCCATCCTATGCTGTTCTGGGAGTGGAGCGGACCTTTCAGAAGTGCATTTGCCCTTACCTGCTCAGCTGGGGTAGAGCACCACTCAAGCAGCACCCTTGCTGCCCCTGAGTCTCCACAGTGCAATAGATTCTAGAAATCACTACAAATATTTTCCATTCAGCAAGTCAATAAACCACACAGAAAGTCTACAGATGGGCTCGGGCTCAATACGCTCTTTGCCTGTCATCAAGTGTTATGCTAATCTATCGGCTTTCCCCAGAGAGTGGATCTCGTTGGTGGCCATACACAGGCCTTAGAATATATTCTGTGTGGCTCTTCCAGACCCAACCTTTCAACTGGAAAAGGGTTTCCTGATTCACTACAGCCAGGGCACATGTTTCAGCCAGCAGGCCTATCAAAGTGACCGTTGTCCTTCTGATGCAGAGAGGAGCCTTAGAAAGTCCAGTGCTACTTGTGGAATACTGCATCTGAAGAAGTGGGTTTTTTACCCACGAAAACTTATGCCCAAATAAATCTGTTAGTCTTTAAGGTGCCACCGGACTCCCTGTTGTTTTTGTGGAATACTCACTCACGTCAGGTCTCCCAATGTCCACAAACAGCCGCAGCACCACGGACCCCAGCAAGTATCCAAAAGACGGACCGAACACAGCAATGGAAAACAGGATTGCTGAAAGCAAGAGTGGGAGAGCACCAAAGTGAGTGGCAGATTACCGAGTAATTGCTTCATTGCTGATTTGGCATTTATCTTCCCAAGCGAGGCAGGAAGGGTGTCACAACACACAGGAGAGAGAAGTCATCTCTTACCAACTGACAGATAATTAATGCCTCCTCTATTGCTCAGCTGTTATATGCACTGTTTATTCAACAGACGCATTAGAGATGATAAAGGCAGCTGCCATTCAAAAGGATCCCATCCAAACTGTCAAAATCAAGGCCTTGCAGATGCATTTCAATGTTGCAATCAATGCTTATTGCTACCCTTCGTGCATCACCAGCCACTTATCACAGTGCTATGAAAATCTGCAGTGATGGAAGCAGTGATGAGCCATCCTTGTGATTGTGCAGTGCTGAGCACCCTCCCCTCCCATTGCAGGCTATAGGAGTGAAGGGCTCTCAGCCCTTCGCAGGATCAGTAAGCCAAACCACATGTCAAGGTGGGCAACTAGCCAGGTATCTGCAGGCACCAGGGCCCAGATCCTCAAAGGTATTTGGGCACCTAACTCTCATTGAAACCAATGGGAGTTAGGCACTTAAATACCTCAGAGGATCTGTATATAGGTACATTGTGGGTTCATGAGACTGAACACCATGTGCCTTTGGCTTCCATTCAGCAAAGCACTTAGCCCCATCCCTTTTCAACAAAGCACTTAAGCACCATCTTAACTTTAAGCACATACTCAAGTCCCATTGATGTCAAGGTGGCTTGAGCACATGGTTAAGTGCTTTGCTGAATTGGGGCTTCCATGCAGCATAGATGTGAAGGTATCTGACATAACCACACTGCTTCAAGTGTGTTACTCCTTTAAAGACAATAAGACAGAGTATTTATTCCTAAAACATAACAAGCAGATTTTTTGAAGAGTAAGGATATTAGGAATAAGAGTTGCTTTTATTTTATTAATCATTAGACTGTGGAACACAGAAAGTCATTGAGCCAAAAAATTTAGCACAGTTCAAAAATGGATTGGACATTTCTGTGGATAACAAGAATATCCAGAGTTATAATGTTAATGCTAACATAAATTCTGTAAGGAATATTAAACCTCGTGCTTCAGGGTTAAAGCCAATCTCAAACTATTGGAGATCAGGATGAGACCTGTGGTGGGGTTGGCAGGGGTGGGTCTATGTTTTTTGCTACCCCAAGCACAGCAGTCCGGCGGCCTTCGGTGGCACGCC
Organism: Terrapene triunguis; assembly: GCF_002925995.2. Lineage (NCBI taxonomy): Eukaryota > Metazoa > Chordata > Testudines > Emydidae > Terrapene > Terrapene triunguis. The sequence continues at coordinate 3,843,853 of NW_020665188.1, read as the reverse complement.
TGCGGGCGGTCTGCGGTCACGCAGATTCGGCGGCGTTTCTGCGGGTGATCTGCCAGTCCCGCGGCTTCGGTGTACCCGCCGCCAAAACTGCGGGACCGGCGGACCTCCCACAGGCACGTCGCTGAAGGCCACCTGACTGCTGCCCTCCCAGCGACCGGCAGGCTGCCTCCCACAGCTTGCCGCCCCAGGCACGCGCTTGCTGCGCTGGTGCCTGGAGCCGCCCCCAGGGGTTGGGGGGGCAGATTATACCTCATCTTCTACTATTGCATTCTTACCCCTTCCTCGGAAGCAGTTGGGGCTTGTCACTGTCAGAGATGATACTGGACTGGATGGGTCTGATGCATTCTGGCCTATGTTCCTGTAATCATGGTATACATCTAAATGGTCAATTTAAAATTGTTTAAAATAAGAACAATTTTGTCTCTGACATGAAGTACTCCAGACTGTGGGATCCAAAAAGGTACTAAGGGCACTCAGTCCTCAAGTGCTGGCTCCTTCTACGGAGTGAAGTGAAGATGAAGGTCGTTTTGTGCATGCAACTGAGCCCTAAATCTGTAAGTACTAATTAGACACAGCCCCTTCTGGCCAGCTTTTCAGCAGAGCTCAGCACGTTGGGTGCATGCTGGGTGCTGAGCTCTGTGGAGAAGCTGGCCCCACGGGTGGGTACTGAGCACGTGAAAATCTGCCTCTGAGTCTGAGCTCTTCTAAAAATCTGTCCCTTGTAGTTCTCAGCAGGCAGCTGCCATTGAGAGCTCTTGAGGACCCAGCTGCTGCGGCCCCTGCTCCCTACAGGAGACTTTTCTAACCTTTTTGGCGAAATGGAGATGGAGGAAATAAAATCAAAGTATTTAAAAAACCAAACCCCAAGCCCCTTCCCTTAATTTTGCCCATTCCACCTTATTTTCTACAGAAAGTTTAGGAAGCAGGGATTGCCTACAAGAACCTATGGGCAATGTTTTCCAGAGTGCCTACGTCTACGCTGCAACCTCCCACCCCCTTACGCAGCAGCAAGTGTCAGAGTAAGGCCTGGTCTACACTACGAGTTTAGGTCGACTTTAGCCGCGTTAAATCGAATTAAGCCTGGACACGTTCACATGACGAAGCCCTTTCTTTCGACTTAAAGGGCCCTTTAAACTGGTTTCTTTACACCACCTCCGACGAGGGGATTAGCGATAAAATCGGCCTTAGGGGGTCGGAATTGGGTGTGTGTGGACGGAATTCGACGTTATTGGCCTCCGGGAGCTATCCCACAGTGCTTCATTGTGACCACTCTGGACAGCACTCTCAACTCAGATGCACTGGCCAGGTAGACAGGAAAAGCCCCGCGAACGTTTGAATTTCATTTCCTGTTTGCTGAGCGTGGAGAGCACAGGTCGGTCATCAGCACAGGTAGCCGTGATGGAGTCCCAGGATCGCAAAAGAGCTCCAGCATGGACAGAACGGGAGGTTCAGGATCTGATCGCCATATGGGGAGATGAATCAGTGCTGGCCGAACTCCGAAGCAGTAAACGAAATGGCAAAATATTAGAAAAGGTCTCCAGGGCCATGAAGGACAGAGGCCATAACAGGGACGCACAGCAGTGCCGCGTGAAAATTAAGGAGCTAAGGCAAGCCTACCACAAAGCCAGAGAGGCAAACGGAAGGTCCGTGGCTGAGCCACAAACATGCCGCTACTACGCAGAGCTGCATGCCATTCTAGGGGGTGCAGCCACCACTACCCCAACCGTGTGCTATGAGTCCCTCACTGGAGAAACACACAGGGAAGTGGGTTCTGGGGACGAGGAAGATGAGCCTGAAGATGATGTAAATAGCTCACAGCAGCAAGGAAGCGGAGAAACCAGTTTCCCCAACAGCCAGGATATGTTTATCACCCTGGACGTGGAACCAGTAACCCCCGAACTCACCCAAGACCCTGTGGGCACACAGGGGACCTCTGGTGAGTGTACCTTTGTAAATATTACACATGGTTTAAAAGCAAGCGTGTTTAATGATTAATGATTAATTTGCCCTGGCAATCGCGGCCAGTACAGCTACTGGAAAAGTCTGTTAACGTGTATGGGGATGGAGCGGAAATCCTCCAGGGACATCTCCAGAAAGCTCTCCTTCATGTACTCCCAAAGCCTTTGCAAAAGGTTTCTGGGGAGGGCTGCCTTATCCCGTCCGCCATGGTAGGACACTTTACCACACCAGGCCAGTAGCACGTAGTCTGGAATCATTGCATAACAAAGCATGGCAGCGTATGGTCCCGGTGTTTGCTGGCATGCAGACAACATCCATTCCTTATCTCTCTTTGTTATCCTCAGGAGAGTGATATCATTCACGGTCACCTGGTTAAAATGGGGCAATTCAGAGGTGCCCCTTCCTGGTCTGCTGAACAGAAATATTCCCCGCTGTTAGCCACGCAGTGGGGGGAGGGGTGAAGTGATCATCCCAGAGAATTGGGTGTGTGGGGGAGGGTTATTAGTTGGGTTTGTGCTGCATGTTAACCCTGAAACCGCAGCCCCTCCTTTTACATTGCAAACCCATTTTAAATGGCCAACCCAACGGGTGCTTGATATGTTTAATGATAGCAGTACTCTTTGAAACCATCCCCACATGTTAAGAAGGTTAAAAAAGCCAAAAGACTGTGTCTTACCATGGCTGCCTGCAAGCTGAAATCTGTGACCTGGCACTGCGTGAGTGATCTCTCACACCAAACAGGCAGGCCCTCAATATAAGAGGAAAAATGCGACCTTGTAACGAAAGCACATCTGCTGTGTAATGTGAACAGCAAAATGTAACGTGAAAGAGTGTACACATTGTTCTCTAAAATGTATCTTTTTTAACCACCTCTCCCTTCTCATCCACCAGCTGCAAATCGTTCTCCTTCACAGAGGCTCGTGAATATTCGAAAAAGGAAGCGAAGGACGCGTGATGAAATGTTTACAGAACTTCAGACTGCCTCCCACGCTGACAGAGCCCAGCAGAATGCGTGGAGGCAGTCAATGACTGATTACCGAAAAGCCCAATATGAGCGAGAGGAGAGGTGGCGGGCTGAATCGCGGGCTCAGGAGGAGAGGTGGCGGGCTGAATTGCGGGAGGACCAGAGGAAGTTGCGGGCTGAAGATGAGAGGTGGCGTCAGCTTGCACACAGAAAGCAAGAGTCCATGCTCCGGCTGCTGGAGCATCAAACTGATATGCTACAGCGTATGGTTGAGCTGCAGGAAAGGCAGCAGGAGCACAGACCGCCGCTACAGCCCCTGTGTAACCAACAGCCCTCCTCCCCAA
>NW_020665188.1:3823883-3840576 GCF_002925995.2 Terrapene triunguis | reverse complement strand
CAGACCGCCGCTACAGCCCCTGTGTAACCAACAGCCCTCCTCCCCAAGTCCCATTGCCTCCTCACCCAGACGCCCAAGAACACGGTGGGGGGGCCTCCGGCCACACAGTCACTCCAGCCCAGATGATTTCCCGAGCAATAAGTGTTAAAGTTTTAAACTGCAGTGTGTCCTTTTCCTTCCCTCTTCCCCCACCCATCCCGGGCTACCTTTGCAATTATCCCCCTAGTTGTGTGATGAAGTAATAAAGAATGCATGAATGTGAAGTAACAATGACTTTATTGCCTCTGCAAGTGGTGCTCGAAGGGGGGAGGGTAGTAGGGGAGGGTGGGGTGGTTGGTTTGCAGGGAAGTAGAGTTAACCGGGTGGGGGGGGAAGGGCGGAGGGTTCACCAAGGAGAAACAAACAGAAGTTTCACTCCGTAGCCTGGCCAGTCACAAAACTGGTTTTCAACGCTTCTCTGATGCGCACCGCGCCCTGCTGTGCTCCTCTAACCGCCCTGGTGTCTGGCTGCGCGTAATCAGCGGCCAGGCGATTTGCCTCAACCTCCCACCCCGCCATAAATGTCTCCCCCTTACTTTCACAGATATTGTGGAGCGCACAGCAAGCAGCAATAACAATGGGGATATTCTTTTCGCTAAGGTCTGAGCGAGTCAGTAAGCTGCGCCAGCGCGCTTTTAATCGCCCAAATGCACATTCCACCACCATTCGGCACTTGCTCAGCCTGTAGTTGAACAGGTCCTGACTCCTGTCCAGGCTGCCTGTGTACGGCTTCATGAGCCATGGCATTAAGGGGTAGGCTGGGTCCCCAAGGATAACGATAGGCATTTCAACATCCCCAACAGTTATTTTCTGGTCCGGGAAGAAAGTCCCTTCCTCCAGCTTTCTAAACAGAGCAGAGTGCCTGAAGACGCGAGCATCATGTACCCTTCCCGGCCAGCCCACGTTGATGTCGGTGAAACGTCCCTTGTGATCCACCAGGGCTTGCAGCAGCATTGAAAAGTACCCCTTGCGGTTTATGTACTCGGTGGCTTGGTGCTCCGGTGCCAAGATAGGGATATGGGTTCCGTCTATCGCCCCACCACAGTTTGGGAATCCCATTGCAGCAAAGCCATTCACTATGGTCTGCACGTTTCCCAGAGTCACTACCCTTGATATCACCAGGTCTCTCATTGCCCTGGCAACTTGGATCACAGCAGCCCCCACAGTAGATTTGCCCGCTCCAAATTGATTCCCGACTGACCGGTAGCTGTCTGGCGTTGCAAGCTTCCACAGGGCTATCGCCACTCGCTTCTCAACTGTGAGGGCTGCTCTCATCCTGGTATTCTGGCACTTCAGGGCAGGGGAAAGCAAGTCACAAAGTTCCATGAAAGTGCCCTTACGCATGCGAAAGTTTCGCAGCCACTGGGAATCGTCCCACACCTGCAGCACGATGCGGTCCCACCAGTCTGTGCTTGTTTCCCGGGCCCAGAATCGGTGTTCCACAGCATCAACCTGCCCCAGGAACACCATGATTTCCACATTGCTGGGGCCTGTGCCTTGTGAGAGGTCTAGGTCCATGTCCATTTCCTCCTCACTCTCGTCGCCGCGCTCTAATCGCCACCTCCTCGGCTTGTTCCGGTTTTGCTTTGGCATGTCCTGGCTCTGCATATACTCCAGGACAATGCGCGTGGTGTTCATAGTGCTCATAATTGCCACGGTAATCTGAGCGGGCTCCATGATCCCAGTGCTAGCTATGGCGTCTGGTCTGAAAAAAGGCGCGAAAGTAGTATCTGACAGACCAGGGGAAGAAGGGAGGGAGGGAGGGAGGGGCGAGTGACGACATGGCGTACAGGTACAGGGAATTAAAATCAAGAAAGGTGGCTTTGCATCAGGGAGAAACACAAACAACTGTCACACAGAATGCCCCCCCCCCAAAAGATTGAACTCAAAAGCCAGGGTTTAGCAGGAGGGAGGGGGGAAGCAAATGAATACAGAATAAATCTATTTTTTACATCTTAAGACGACGGTGCAGCATGACTGATAGCCCTCGGCATTTTCTGGGTGCTTGGCAGCAAATACTGGGCGCTTGGCAATTAGCCTTCAGGTCTATTGCACAATCTGATACCCACTGCAGTATGACAACGATGGATACCAGTCGTAATATACTATCTACTGCCCAAAAGGCAAGGGGTTGCTGCTGTGTAGCAATCTAGCCCCACGTCTGCCAGCCCCATGTCTGCCAGCACCCAGATTGCCCTCAGCCTCTTCTGGGTGCTTAGCAGACAATACTGGGCACTTGGCAGAAAATAGCATACTACAACTGATAACCATCATTGTCTGCCCAGGTGCCCATGATCGACAGCCACTGCAGTACGATGACGACGGATACCAATCGTAATATACCATCTTCTACCAAAAGGCAAGGGGCTGGTGCAATGCAGCCCTACGGCTGCCAGCCCCACAGCTGCCCGCACCCAGATCGCCGATGAAGGCTACCAGTCATGCTGCACCGTCTACCACCAAAAGGCAGTTAGCTGCTGCTGCTGTGTAGCAATGCAGTCCCACGTCTTCCAGCACCTAGATGACATATGGTGACGGTGAGCTGAGCTGAGCGGGCTCCATGCTTGCCGTGGTATGTTGTCTGCACAGGTAACCCAGGTAAAAAGGCGTGAATCTATTGTCTGCCGTTGCTGTGACGTAGGGGGAGGGACCTGACGACATGTACCCAGAACCCCCCGCGGCACTGTTTTGCATTATCCGGGCATTGGGATCTCAACCCAGAATTCCAATGGGCGGCGGAGACTGCGGGAACTGTGGGATAGCTACCCATAGTGCAATGCGCCGGAAGTCGACGCTAGCCTTGGTACTGTGGACGCGGTCCGCCGACGTTATGCACTTAGAGCATTTTATGTGAGGACACACACAATCGGCTGTATACAACCGATTTCTATAAAACCGGCTTCTATTAATTCGATCTAATGTCGTAGTGTAGACATACCCTCAGGGTCAACTGATTCGGGCTTGCGAGCTCCAGGGCTGCCCAGGCACCAAGATCCCTCTCCCGCTCTGGGTTTCTGAGCCTGGGCTCCAGCTCACACGGAAAGGTCTGCACTGCTATTCTCAGCTCCATGGTGTGCACCCCACAAGCTGATCAGTTGACCCAGGCTCCAATATTCGGTGCTGTGTGGGTTTGTTTGCAGTGTAAATGTACCCAAAGTGATTTGGGAGCCTAAGCCCAATTTTTTTTCAGAAGTGACTTAGGCACTTCTGGTCTGACTTACACAGATATTTAGGCGCCTAAGGAAGCAGATAGGCACCTAGTGGGATTTTCAAATGCTTAGGTGCCCAACTCCCATTGGACTCACACTCCAACTGAAATCAATAGGGTTTAGGTGCCTAACATGCTGAGGCACTTTTGCAAACCCTACTCAGTGCCTACCTGGGTCTTTAGGTGACTAAATAGCTTCGTGAATCCAGCCCTTAGGCGTCTAAGTGCCTATGTTATTTTTGAAAATGTGACTTAAGCTTCTAAGTCACCTTGGAAAATGTTACCTCGAGACCCAGCTGAGCTCCTGGCTATCATCTCTCAGTGCACTTGGCATGGGGGTGAACTTTCAAATGGCATAAATAAGGTGAGAGTTCTGAAGCCCCAGCTTGTAAACCACAGCCCCCATTTCCGTGGGAACAGAAGAGCATCTGAGGTTGAAAACTCTCCCTTTGCAATAGGTGTCTACCTGCTGGGTAGTAAAAGTGTCCATTTCAAATCCAAGCCACAGAGTTTCTGAGTCTGCATTCTCTAATGTTTGGCTCCTTGAAGTCTGTAGTACCTCAGCTCGCAGAATAATAAATCAATATTAAATAACAGTCGGGAGATGGTTTTCCTACTGTTTTTCTCCCTTGGATGGGCCTAATGATTTCTCAGAGAGCAAACAGAGTAACAAGCTCTGACTCGTGTGTTTGTGCTGGACACCCATGGAGCCTGAGCCGCTGCCAGCTACTCTGATCCTTCTCTTTGTCATGCCCATACGACATAGATTATCATCACAAATGTAAGGAGGGCAGCCAGCTAATAAAGGGAGAGGCAGCATAGCATTGCAAAGAAGAATCTCATTTAAGGGCCATTAGTGCTGTGCAGGGGCATGATCAATGGCAGGGCAAAACATCAGAGGTCCGTGCCCTGCAAAGCTTCAGGTGGTAATTTTGCTTCGTCTAAACCCTGTGGCTGACTTTTCCCTTGTTCGAGTCTGCCACTCTGATTATGGGTTTGCATTGTTTTGAGTCTGATTAGTTCCTTGGGGAAGGTGGTATAAGATGTGCTTCATTTTTCTTTCCCATGCTTGGCTTGTGGCTTCTTTATAAAGTACCATGTTTAATGGGTACCCACCTAAATCACTCAGCCACAGGGCTGGTGGAAAAGTGGAGAGCCCACAAATTTAGGCAGAGTCACTCGATGGTTTCTCAGACTTGTGGATTAAAATGTCTAGTACAGCTGGCAGTTGTACAATAGATTTTTCCTTTATGGAAAATTTTGATTTTTTGGAAAAATATTGAAAACCAAAATATTTTGATTCAAAATCATGCCACAGTGCCTCATCTGAATTGTAGTTTGGGTGCTTTATGCTCCCATTTTCATCTATGGGCTGGGCTCGGTGGTCATAAGAACATAAGAACATAAGAAAGGCCATACCGGGTAAGACCAAAGGTCCATCTAGCCCAGTATCCTGTCTACTGACAGTGGCCAATGCCAGGTGCCCCAGAGGTAGTGAACCTAACAGGCAATGATCAAGTGATCTCTCTCCTGCCATCCATCTCCACCCTCTGACAGACAGAGGCTAGGGACACCATTCCTTACCCGTCCTGGCTAATAGCCATTAATGGACTTAACCACCATGAATTTATCCAGTTCTCTTTTAAACTCTGTTATAGTCCTAGCCTTCACAACCTCCTCAGGTAAGGAGTTCCACAAGTTGACTGTGCGCTGCATGAAGAAGAACTTCCTTTTATTTGTTTTAAACCTGATGCCTATTAATTTCATTTGATGACCCCTAGTTCTTGTATTATGGGAATAAGTAAATAGCTTTTCCTTATCCACTTTCTCCACATCACTCATGATTTTATATACCTCTATCATATCCCCCCTTAGTCTCCTCTTTTCCAAGCTGAAGAGTCCTAGCCTCTTTAATCTCTCCTCATATGGGACCTGTTCCAAACCCCTAATCATTTTAGTTGCCCTTTTCTGAACCTTTTCTAGTGCCAGTATATCTTTTTTGAGATGAGGAGACCACATCTGTACGCAGTATTCGAGATGAGGGCGTACCATTGATTTATATAAGGGCAATAATATATACTCAGTCTTATTCTCTATCCGCTTTTTAATGATTCCTAACATCCTGTTTGCTTTTTTGACCGCCTCTGCACACTGCGTGGACATTTTCAGAGAACTATCCACGATGACTCCAAGATCTTTTTCCTGACTTGTTGTAGCTAAATTAGTCCCCATCATATTGTATGTATAGTTGGGGTTATTTTTTCCAATGTGCATTACTTTACATTTATCCACATTAAATTTCATTTGCCATTTTGTTGCCCACTCACTTAGTTTTGTGAGATCTTTTTGAAGTTCTTCACAGTGTGCTTTGGTCTTAACTATCTTTAGCAGTTTAGTATCATCTGCAAACTTTGCCACCTCACTGTTTACCCCTTTCTCCAGATCATTTATGAATAAGTTGGATAGGATCGGTCCGAGGACTGACCCTTGGGGAACACCACTAGTTACCCCTCTCCATTCTGAGAATTTACCATTAATTCCTACCCTTTGTTCCCTTTTATCCCATGGCAGCTTAATTTACATAAGAGCCTTTGGTGAGGGACCTTGTCAAAGGCTTTCTGGAAATCTAAGTACACTATGTCCACTGGATCCCCCTTGTCCACATGTTTTTTGATCCCTTCAAAGAATTCTAATAGATTAGTAAGACACGATTTCCCTTTACAGAAACCATGTTGACTATTGCTCAACAGTTTATGTTTTTCTATGTGTCGGACAATTTTATTCTTAACTATTGTTTCGACTAATTTGCCTGGTACAGATGTTAGACTTACCGGTCTGTAATTGCCGGGATCACCTCTAGAGCCCTTTTTAAATATTGGTGTTACATTAGCTAACTTCCAGTCATTGGGTACAGAAGCTGATTTAAAGGACAGGTTACAAACCTTAGTTAACAGTTCCGCAACTTCACATTTGAGTTCTTTCAGAACTCTTGGGTGAATGCCATCTGGTCCCGGTGACTTGTTAATGTTAAGTTTATCAATTAATTCCAAAACCTCCTCTTGTGACACTTCAATCCGTGACAGTTCCTCAGAGTTGTCACCTACAAAAGCCAGCTCAGGTTTGGGAATCTCCCTAACATCCTCAGCCGTGAAGACTGAAGCAAAGAATCCATTTAGTTTCTCCGCAATGACTTTATCGTCTTTAAGCGCTCCTTTTGTATCTCGATCATCAAGGGGCCCCACTGGTTGTTTAGCAGGCTTCCTGCTTCTGATGTACTTAAAAAACATTTTGTTATTACCTTTGGAGTTTTGGGCTAGCCGTTCTTCAGACTCCTCTTTGGCTTTTCTTATTACATTCTTGCACTTAATTTGGCAGCGTTTATGCTCCTTTCTATTTGCCTCACTAGGATTTGACTTCCACTTTTTAAAGGAAGTCTTTTTATCTCCCATTTCTTCTTTTACATGGTTGTTAAGCCACGGTGGCTCTTTTTTAGTTCTTTTACTGTGTTTCTTAATTTGGGGTATACATTAAAGTTGGGCCTCTATTATGGTGTCTTTAAAAAGCGCCCACGTAGCTTGCAGGGATTTCACTTTAGTCACTGTACTTTTTAACTTCTGTTTAACTAACCCCCTCATTTTTGCATAGTTCCCCCTTTTGAAATTAAATGCCACAGTGTTGGGCTGTTGAGATGTTCTTCCCACCACAGGGATGTTGAATGCTATTGTATTATGGTCACTATTTCCAAGCGGTCCTGCTATAGTTACCTCTTGGACCAGCTCCTGCGCTCCACTCAGGACTAAATCTAGAGTTGCCTCTCCCCTTGTGGGTTCCCGTACCAGCTGCTCCATGAAGCAGTCATTTGAAGTATCGAGAAATTTTATCTCTGCATTTCGTCCTGAAGTGAAATGTTCCCAGTCAATATGGGGATAATTGAAATCCCCCACTATTATTGAGTTCTTAATTTTGATAGCCTCTCTAATTTCCCTTAGCATTTCATCATCACTATCACCGTCCTGGTCAGGTGGTTGATAATAGATCCCTAATGTTATATTCTTATTAGAGCATGAAATTTCCATCCATAGAGATTCTATGGAACATGCGGATTTGCTTAAGATTTTTACTTCATTTGATTGTACATTTTCTTTCACATATAGTGCCACTCTCCTCCTCCCCCCCTCCCCGCACGACCTGTTCTGTCCTTCTGATAAATGTTGTACCCCGGAATGATTGTGTCCCATTGATTGCTCTCAGTCCACCAGGTTTCTGTGATGCCTATTATATCAATATCCTCCTTTATCACGAGGCACTCTAGTTCACCCATCTTATTATTTAGACTTCTAGCATTTGTGTACAAGCACTTTAAAAACTTGTCACTGTTTATTTGTCTGCCCTTTTCTGATGTGTCAGATTCTTTTTTATGTGAATGTTTATCATCTGATCTGGCCCCTACTTTATCCTCTTCCATCCTCTGCTCCTGACTATAACCTGGAGATTCTCTATGATTAGACTCTCCCCTAAGAGAAGTCTCTGTCCGATCCACATGCTCCTCTGCAGCAGTCGGCTTTCCCCCATCTCCTAGTTTAAAAACTGCTCTACAACCTTTTTAATGTTTAGTGCCAGCAGTCTGGTTCCACTTTGGTTTAGGTGGAGCCCATCCTTCCTGTATAGGCTCCCCCCATTCCAGAAGTTTCCCCAGTCCCTAATGAATGTAAACCCCTCCTCTCTACACCATCGTCTCATCCACGCATCGAGACTCTGAAGCTCTGCCTGCCTACCTGGCCCTGCGCGTGGAACTAGGAGCATTTCTGAGAATGCCACCATAGAGGTCCTGGATTTCAGTCTCTTCCCTAGCAGCCTAAATTTGGCCTCCAGGACATCTCTCCTACCCTTCCCTATGTCATTGGTACCTACATGTACCACGACCACCGGCTCCTCCCCAGCACTACACATAAGTCTGTCTAGGTGCCTCGAGAGATCCGCAACCTTCGCACCAGGCAGGCAAGTCACCATATGGTTCTCCCAGTCATCACAAACCCAGCTATCTACATTTCTAATGATTGAATCTCCCAATACTAATACCTGCCTTTTCCTAGCAACTGGAGTCAGACTGCATCTCCTATAATGCACCATTTTCTCCCCTCTTGGTGAGGGGAGGTTGTACCTTATAGGAGTCCCTGGCCATGGTATAACATGGCATATAGTTCATCCAGAGTGCTCAGCCCATAGAGGAGGATGGGAGCATAAAACACCTGAGCTACAAGTTCCAGCAGGCACCATTTTAAATCAAAATATGTTGGTTTTCAGGAGCTTAGGTTTTTGATAAAACGTGGACATTTTCCACAGGAAGCAGACTGGTTTTTGAGGAATATCATTTAGTTGAAAACCCAACTTTCTACTGAAAAACAGTTTTGATGGAAAATTTTCAGCCAACCCCACTGTCTAGGCCAAAGATCATCATCAATAAGTATAAGTGCTACCTCCTGGCTCCCCACTTATCTCCCTGAGGAGCAGCCCGTCCTTTCTCCAGTGGGGCAATGTCTCCTGGATGGCCTAGGTTCTGTTCATAGAAGGATTTCAACAAGGAGGTGACTGCCCTACCCGACAGGGAGTCTGCACCAATGCAGCGAGGACCAGCAGCCCAGAGTCCAGGCTAGCGGGCTCCTGCAGGAATGTCTGGCTTCCCTTTGTCGAGGTTTAGTAATATCATTTTGGGGGGTTATTTTTAGGAATGTTTGCATTCTATGTACATGTCCAAAAATTGGGGGGTGGGGTGGATTTCTCTTTTTTTATATTGCAATGAGAAGATTTTTTGGATACTTCCCAAAATTTGTGTCTAAATACGATCGACTTTAATTTTTATTACATGTAAAAAAAATGACTTAAATTAATGTAAGCTTTGTATCCTTGTTACTGAACCCGTGGTTTAGTGGGTTTCACATCTCTCTTCCTGGCACTAGGCCTACATTTTTTACCACCCATATATTTACCATAATAAGAAGCTAATCTTAATCATTCAAAATATAATAAAAATACATTTACCATTATCTAAAGAGATTTGTCCTTTGCCATCACAGCAATATCCCAATGTAGTCGAAGAGGAAAATTTTTATGAAATCAAGAATTGAAATTTACATTCAAACAAATTGGATTTTTAAATTTTTTAATACAATTTTTAAAATTGCATCCAGAGTTTGTAATGCAGTATTGTTTTAAATCCTGAGTGTGTGTGTACAATGCTACAGCGTGTCCAACAGAAATATGGGAATATGCTGTCACTCAGTGGCTGAGGCAGGTTTAAAGTACCCAGCATGAATTAATGTTAGATGTGAGTCAGGGAGCAGGGACAAATTGCACCGGGACAGGGGGGAAGTCAACATGAAGTGAGTAGCCATTTCTGGTATTTTTCCATTATGTATCAGATAAACACCAATTTTTACTTTATTGTTTGTTTCAGGGTGTTTTGTGGGTGTTTCTGAGGTAAAAGCCTAGCAGCAGGAGCCCTACAGACATGGGACTTACCAATATACAGTGGAGAATTGTTTGCCTCAGCAAAGTCATCCACATAGGAGATCCCAAAGGGCTGAATGGGAACAGTTCCAATCCCAGCTAACAGCTGGGCAACGACCATCAATGTCCACATGCTGGTTGCCTCTTTGTGGGGGTCCTGGGTGGTGTTGGGACACATAAACATATCATCCTTGTGGCAGAGATAGTCCTTGGTGTGACTGTTGTTACCTGGAACGAGATGGTAGTAGTGTTATAAACCCAAGCACCCACTCACTGACCATTACAACGTGCCATTATGCCCTCTCACCATCTGGCACCTCGTGTCATATTCTGCCCTCAGCACACCCCTGTCTTCTAGGGGTTGTGTAGGTGTTACTGAGGGCATAAGTTGAAGCTTTATGAGAGGTGATGATGCATGAGAAGTGAAATCCCAGCTTGACATTCAGGCCCAGGCTGAGTTTGCAGGGCTGGTTTTTGTACTTGTAAACTGAGCAGATCACACACTCAGAGAGCATAAACTCTACCATACCACACGTAAAGTCACCTCATGGAGTAGGACTGCACTGTATGGCTGGTGATAGAAGGTGCACTGCCCACTCAATGCACAGCTGAGGCTGAGCTAACTACCTAGACCCCTCTTTAAACCTCCTTACTGGTCACGCATGCTTGGGTGTTGGTGTTCAGCTAGAACTGGGAACGTCCTCATTTTAATCAACAGCTGTCATCACCTTAACATTCCTTCAAGGCATGACGTTACCTTTAGTTTCAGGGGTCTGGGTAGAAAGGAAATTGAGCGGGGACTGTTCTGATTAGAGACAGAGGAAACAGAACCTCTCCAGTAAGCCACTTTTGGTACAGGAGTAAAGATAACAGTGTTCACCCAGAAGTATTGCTCTAAGAAGTTCCAGGTTAGCTTTGCAAGAGAGGATACTGAATTCCTTGCAAAGGCCACAGTAAATCTGGTTTCAATCTATCGATTAAAGTGCTTGTTGGTACTAGGGTGACCAGACAGCAAGTGTGAAAAATCGGGACAGGGGGTGGGGGTAGATATATAAAAAAAAAAAAAAGACCCAAAAATCGGGACTGTCCTTATAAAATCGGGACATCTGGTCACTCTAGTTGGTTCTATTTTAAAGCTGGCCAAATAATAATAGATATTTGGGGAGGGGAAAATCTGTATCCAGTGTAGAATAAAGGCATCATAGATGAAATATAATGATTCCAGGGCATTTATTCACTAGCTCTTTTCATTCTAGTTTCTTGTTCACCCCAATTGTTTCAACATTCCCAGCAACTCTTTTTAGTTAAGAAAATGACTCTGTGGCTCTTCTGTAGTTAGAGCAAATTACAACAAAACAGAAACAAATGTTTGTCAGATGATTATGGGTTTTCGCTGGCGTAATAGGACTGTGCATCCCAATAACAGGCTACCACAAAAATCCTTATGCAAGTTCATTAAAAGCAGTTCTTGCATGTGAGTGGTTTGTGCTTTTAGCATGAAGGAGCCTTTTTAACCATTGGAGATTTTTGCTTTAAAGAAAAGCAGAAGCAATACAACCATATTAAGGATTAATCTCATGCCAAATATCGTTTTGTAAAATCAAGTTGGTTGTAACTTAATGAGTACAGAAATACACGCCAGACCCACAACATTACTATTTCTCTTCAGTTCAGTATTCTGCATTCCTTTCACTTAGAGAAAGCCAGCAGACAGATTTTATTGAAAGCTAACTTAAAATGTGCACAAGTAAAAAAAAAAAAAAAAAACTTTGGCATGCCCAGGGGCCTCGCAATTTAAGAAAAGGTAACTTGTGTGAGACACCCCTAGGATTAAATCTATTTCATCTGCTTTGGCATTGGAGCTTTAGAACAGTCAGGGCATGGGTACCAGGAAGGGCAACTAAGACTCTGAGCTGAGAAGAAGAGACAGATCTGGATGGAAAAATTAGGACATGGCTATCATGGCCCATGGAGGGGCTAAATCCACAGGCACTGCTTTGACAATGTCCCCTTATAGCCGGAGCCCCCAGCTGAGGTGAATGAGGTGAAGTCAGATGGAGTCTTTCCATTCACTTCAGTGTTCTCCTAGAAATTCCTCTTCCCAATTCCCTCCCCAGGGCAATTGTTGTAGTTGCTAAGGCTGCTTTCAAATAACCCAATCGGGAGTGAGCTAGCAACATCTTGTGGAGACCTCTGGGTTTTGGGTTGTTTGGTTCTGCCAACCCTCTATCCTGATAGAGATTCATTCTTACATTTAAAGGGTGGGGTTTTTGTTATATCCTTGGGGGCAACAGTTTTAGGAAGAAATCACTGGAGACACAGAGAGCTGTAAACCTTGTAGCAGCCATTTATTTCCACACTCAGAACTAACCAACAGCCAGCCAAGCTGGCTGGGCTATCCCCTAATAATCTAACTCAGTTGCCAAAGCAACACAAGGTTCTATTACCACGACAACCAAATACACAACATATCCCTCCCCCCTTAATAAGAATGTCCCCTAAATAAAACAAACACTAAACTAGAGAAGGAGGGTAGACTGCCTCCATTCCCGGCTAAACCCCGGGGATTATTTTGCCCCGTAACCGTGGGTTCGCCCTAGCTAAAGATCCAGCCGACAAGGAGACCTTCTGTCTCTAGGTGGATTACGGCGGACTTCTGGTGTTTTGCACCTGAAAGTGTCTTGGGCGCGGGCCTGACAATGGGCTCAGGGTTCGTAGGGCGAATGGGTGAGGATGGGGTATCAGCTTGTGCCGGGCAGAGGGGTATCTCTGCTGCTGGCAGTAATGGAGGGGAAAAGTCAGGAACAGGTGACTCTCGATTCGGTGTCTCGCTGGAGGTGGTGAAGTCAGGCAACTCAACTGAAAATGTGTCCTGAGGACTGGTACGACCTGGCAGCAACTGATCTACATGTCGCTGCCGGGTGAGATCCTCTGCAGTCCGGACTGTGTAGGAAACAGGTCCTATTTGAGCGATGACAGTGGCAGGGACCCATTTAGCTCCAGAAGTATAATTCCGAGCCAAAACCGGCTGTCCTGGGCTAAAGGTTCGGTCTTTTGCTCTGGGTGCACGCCTGATGACTTGATCTTGCTGCTGACGTTGCACAACTTGTCGGGGTTCAGAAGGTTTCAGCAGATCAAAGCAAGTGCGCAGATGTCGTCCCATCATTCGAAAGGCCGGGGATGCCTTGGTCGTAGCATGAGGTGTGTTTCTGTAGGATAGTAAGAAGGTGTCCAGACGCTTTTGAATGGACAATTGTCCCCTTGCTGATTTCAAAGCTTGTTTCATTGTCTGCACAAATCTTTCAGCTAATCCATTGGTGGATAGATGATATGGTGCTGAAGTGATGTGGTGT
The DNA here is from genome assembly GCF_002925995.2 of Terrapene triunguis. Classification (NCBI taxonomy): domain Eukaryota; kingdom Metazoa; phylum Chordata; order Testudines; family Emydidae; genus Terrapene; species Terrapene triunguis. Next base: position 3,827,469 of record NW_020665188.1, on the reverse strand, counting down.
ATCCCATTTGCCTTCATAAACTTTTGAAACTCCTGAGAGACAAACTGCGGTCCGTTGTCACTCACAAGTTGTTCTGGCAGACCGAAACGACTAAAGAGTCCTCGTAGTGTTTGGATAGTACTCTCTGCAGTAGTGAACTGCATTATAGAGACTTCTGGCCATTTAGAATGGGCATCTACCACCACCAAGAACATGCTTCCTTCAAGGGGGCCAGCGAAGTCGACGTGAATACATTGCCATGGGTTTTCAGGCCAGTCCCATGGATGTAGGGGTGCCCACTGGGGTGCATTCCTCACACCCTGACAAGACATACAAGCTCTTGCCTTCTCTTCAATAGCACTGTCCAATCCAGGCCACCAAAAATAGCTTCGTGCAATTTTCTTCATGCGCACTATTCCACAGTGACCAGAATGGACCTGTTCTAACAGCTGTGATCTCAGTGGTGGTGGGATAATGACACGTCTCCCCCACAACAAACAACCAGATTGGACTGATAACTCCATTCTCCGGGACATGTAGGTAACAAGGTCGGGTGAGACCAGAGAGGTTCGTCGAGATGTTCCATGCATCACCAGGTCCATAACTTGGGACAATACTGGGTCAACTTGAGTTGCCTTCTTTACCTGAGTAGCGGTGATAGGTGTTATTCTCTACCTGTTCAAAGTAAAAGATTTCCTTCTGGGCACTATTTCAACGGTTGACTGGCAAAGGCAGCCTTAAGAGACCATCCGCATTGCCGTGCAGAGTGGATTTCCTATATTTGATTTCATATGTGTGCGCGGAAAGCAACAGTGCCCACCGTTGCATATGACTAGCGGCTAATGGAGGAATGCCAGTGTGGGGTCCAAAAATTGAAGTCAGGGGTCGATGGTCTGTGAGAAGAGTAAACTTCCGTCCGAACAGATACTGATGAAACTTTCGAATTCTGAAAATGATTCCCAATGCCTCACGTTCAATTTGGGCATAGTTATTTTCTGCTTTGCTTAGAGTGCGTGAAGCAAAAGCAATAGGTCGCTCTTCTCCCGAGGACATGATGTGTGACACGACTGCTCCCACTCCATAAGGGGACGCATCGCAGGCCAACTGTAGGGGTAAGGATGGATCAAAGTGTGTCAGAACTTCAGAATTTAGCAATGCATCCTTAGCTTTGTTAAAGGCAACATCACAGGCTTCAGTCCACTTCCAGGCCTTGTTATGCCCAAGGAGTTCGTGAAGTGGTTTTAGCAGTGTGGCTAACTGTGAGATAAACTTTCCATAATAGTTCAATAGTCCTAGAAACGAGCGAAGCTGGCTAACATTTTGAGGAGGGGGAGCCTCCATAATAGCCTTAACTTTGGCAGGGGCATCAATGATGTGTCCCAAATATTCAACAGAGGGCTGGAAGAATTCACACTTGTCTTTGCGGACTCGCAGTCCGTACTCTTCCAGTCTTTGTAGGGTAGCCTCTAAATTCTTTAGGTGATCCTCCTCATTCCTTCTAGTGACCAGGATGTCATCCAGATAGCACTGGACTCCTGGCAAGCCACACAAGATCTGGTCCATAGCCCTCTGGAACAGGGCGGGAGCAGATGTTATTCCAAAGGGTAGGCGACAGTATCGATAAAACCCCTTATGCGTCACAATAGTCAACAGCTCTTGGGACTTTTCATCAACATGCATCTGTAAATACGCTTGACTCAGATCAATCTTACTGAACTTTTGTCCCCCAGCCCAGGCCTGCGAAGAGGTCATCGATGCGGGGAAGCGGGTATTGCTCTGCACACAACACTGGGTTGACAGTGACCTTAAAATCACCGCAAATCCGGAGGGAGCCATCTTTCTTCACTATTGGAACAATAGGAGTTGCCCATGGGCTATGGGTAACTGGTATTAGGACTCCATTTGTGACCAGGCGCTCCAGGTCCGCTTCAACCTTCGGCCTGATGGCATATGGCACAGTTCTGGCTTTCAGATATTTTGGATGACTGTCAGGTTTAATGTTCAATGTCACAGTGATTCCCTTCATACTTCCCAGATCCTCTCCAAAACCAGCAGCATGTCTCCTTAGTATAGTGGTCAGACCGGTTTCTTCTTTAGTCACTCGGTGCACTTCTGCCCAATTCAGCTGGATCTTCCTAAGCCAAGACCTACCCATTAAGGCTGGGTAATTACCTCTCACCACAAACAGTGGCAATTTAGCAGCCTGTCCATTGAGCTCCACCTTAACATCAATAGTGCCCAACATGGGCACAGCTTCTCCCGTATATGTCTTCAGCACTGTTTTTGTTGCTTTAAGCGGAAGATGCTGTAGCTTTTCTTTATACACAGTCTCTGAGACCAGCGAAATGGCTGCACCGGTGTACAGTTCCATGCGTATAGGTTTGCCATCCAACAATGGGGTTACCCAGTTTTCATGTAAGCCCACTGCCAAAGACAAAATGTGGAGTGGCTCTTCTTCTTGTGAGAAGGTGTCTCCTTGGCCATCCTGGGTCTGCTCTAGGGTATGCAGATTTCCCTTTTTGGTTGGCCAGACCACAGGCCTCTTTTTCTTTTGTTTACAGGCACACGCAATGTGTCCCTTTTTGCCACAGTGTCGACACACCAGGTCCTTACACCAGCATTCTGATGCAGGGTGACCCGGCTTACCACAGCGGTAACATTCCTGACTCCCCACAGTTTTGTGGGTAGGTTCTTGTGACACCTTATGCACCCTAGGGGATGCACCGATGGATTGTGCTTCCTTTGTAGCCAGTTCCATGGAGACAGCAATATCAATGGCCTTCTGTAATGTAAGCTGAGCTTCAGTCAGTAGGCGCTTCCTTATAGCTTCACTGTGCAGGCCACACACTAACCTGTCACGTAGGGCATCATTTAACATCTTAAATTCACAATGTTCTTCAAGCTCTCTCAAAGTTGCTATAAATTGTACAACTGTTTCATCATCTTTCTGGTCTCTTTTGTGGAACCTATATCTTTCAGCAACTATCAGTGGTTTTGGAGAAAAATGGGACCCCAGAATTTCCACAATGTCACTGTAAGATTTAGTCTCTGGCTTAACAGGGTGCAGTAAGCTGCGTAGCAGGGAGTAGGTCTTAGCCCCTACAACACTTAAGAATATTGGCACCTTCTTCATTTCTGTAATGTCATTTGCAATAACAAAAAGCTCAAAACACTCAGTATATACATGCCATTGCACTATAGTCTCCTCAAAAGGTTCCAGAGTCCCTGTAAGTGTAGCCATGATTTTAGTTTCAGTTTGCACAGTCAGTGCAAACAAGCTAGTTCTCACCCCCTTCCAGCAGCAAACAAGGTTTGTTTGTTATTTTTTTTTGTTGTACCTTAACTTCTACTTCTTTCTGTTGCTGGGGCAGCACAGATATCCCATCCTCATCACCACGTTGTTATATCCTTGGGGGCAACAGTTTTAGGAAGAAATCACTGGAGACACAGAGAGCTGTAAACCTTGTAGCAGCCATTTATTTCTACACTCAGAACTAACTAAGGGTACGTCTATACTTACCTCCGGGTCTGGCGGTAAGCAATCGATCTTCTGGGATCCATTTATCACATCTTGTCTAGACGCGATAAATCGATCCCGGAAGTGCTC
>NW_020665188.1:3775866-3823483 GCF_002925995.2 Terrapene triunguis | reverse complement strand
GGCGGCCAGAGCGCCGGGGGCAGGGCCGCGAGCCCCGGCGGGGGCTCGGCTCTCCCGCCCCTCCCCCGGCGGCCAGAGCGCCGGGGGCAGGGCGGCGAGAGGGCGGCGAGCCCCGGCTGGGGCTCGGCTCGGCTCTCCCCCCGGCGGCCAGAGCGCCGCGCCGCCCCCCTCCAGGTGCCGCCCCAAGCACCAGCTTGGGTGCTTGGTGCCTGGAGCCGGCCCTGGTCGACGGGGGAGCCTGCCTGCCGCGTGTGGACCCGCGGTAAGTTCGAACTAAGATAGTTTGACTTCAGCTACGTGATCCCCTAAAAACCTAACTCAGTTGCCATAGCAACACAAGATTCTATTACCACGACAACCAAATACACAACAGTTTTCAAAAGGACCAAAGGGTCAGGTTTTTAAAGGTATTTAGATGCCTAAAGAGGCATATAGATATCTAATGAGGTTTTCAAAAGTGCCCATGTAATACCGACAGACCCTGGTCATCGGCGGGGGGGATCGAACCTGGGGCCTCTGGAGCTTAGTGCATGAGCCTCTACCGCATGAACTAAAAGCCAACTGGTTGTTAGCTAAGGCTGTAGCACAAACTCATTAATCTCTCTCTCTAAGTGGTCTCAGTGCCACTAAATGGGACAGAACACCACACCCAGGAGGTGTGTGGGTTACACCTACTCCAATGGGAGTTAGGTGCCTAGAGCCTTCAAAAAGCTCACTAGGCATCTACTTGCCTTTACAAATTTGTCCCTAAGTGACTTAGGAATTTTTCAGAATGCCACCCAAAGCTCTGTGGGGCAGGAACTATACATTCTTGTGTGTTTGTACAGCACCTAGCACAACAGGGGCATGATCCTGATTGGGGTATCTGGACCCTATACATTCTAATCATAAGAATAAGAATATCTTAACCCACAGAGATCCTAGCACTCCTGACAAGTGTTCTGACCCTTCCAGCTAAGCCTGTGGCAATGCAATCTGTAAATGCACATAGCCAGCTGTCAGGGGATTGCCTCTGGAAACCACACTACCACGGGAGCAGGCAGGAGTCTGGCACCAATAGAAGGTTGCCTAGTGCAGCATGGCAAAAGAATCTGTCCTCTCTTCTCACTCCCTGAAAACTTATCTCAGAGCCAGTTGATTATTCAGCGCCCTCTATTTCTGGGTAACTAAAATAACAAATAGAGGCCAACTCAACTCCCCAGAATACTTTGTGGTGCTGCTATGGGAGTTCGCAGGCTTATGTCCGTAGAGAGGAATGTAACTGTGCCACCCTTCCATATCACCACGTAACAGCACAACATGCATGACTGGGCTTGTGCAGCACCACGTCTAAACACAGAATCACAAGGCCTTCTCCATTACTGGGCCCATACCAGTTTGCAGTGTAACAGCATTCGTCACATCGGTGGGGAGCACGGGTAAGGCTCATGCTATACCACAACCCCAGTCCAACAGACACAATTTATGCACCAACACAGCTTCATGAAACGCCTGGAACAACATGGCCCTGGTGCACAAGACATGCTCCATGTGAACACACCTGTCCATGAATGCCACAGCCAGAAGCCACAAGGCTTTTAACATATGAGGCTCTAGTAAGAAAAGAATCAGAGTAGATGACACCTGTTCCCTGATCCATTTCATTGGTCAATAAAGTACAATTCCTGTTGTAAATCCAATCATCAGTTCACAAACTGTCTAGCTGTGGGACCAAGGCTCCTTTGTAAGATCACTGGGACGCGTGGCATTTGTCTGACATCCTACCCATGGGCTAGTCGGTTAATCAGCCAACTTTTCAAACAAAAATGTTTGGGTGTGGATGGAAGTGAGGCAGCTAATGATACAGGTAAGAACCTGGTTTTCATACTTGGCAGAGGATGAACTCTGGAAAATGCGGAGTTCAGTGGTGGAGAGTTGTTTTTTAATTATGTTTAATAGAACCTGGACTTCAGAAGAGCACTGGTCATGGCAATTTGCCCAGAGCAAGGAAGCACTGACCTGGAATAACAAAGTCAGGGGGCTTTGCCTTTAGCTTTCCCTGTCCCCACACCTTTCAGCAGAGTTAGAATGAGTCAGATACCCATTATTGTTATTTATATTTCAGGAGTGCCCAAAGGTCCTCACTGAGCTTGAGGTCCATCACACCAGTTGCTGGTACACAGGGTCGGCTCCAGGCACCAGCCTGGCAAGCAGGTGCTTGGGGCGGCTGCTCCAGAGAGGGGCGGCACGTCCAGCTATTCGGCGGCAATTCGGCAGACGGTCCCTCACTCCCGCTCGGAGCGAAGGACCTCCCGCTGAATTGCTGCCGCAGATCGCGATCGCGACTTTTTTTTGGCTGCTTGGGGCGGCCAAAACCCTGGAGCCGGCCCTGCTGGTACAAACACAGAGTCAGAGACAGTCCCTGCCTAGGTTGCCAGTTTTGGTTGGACATATTCCTGGAGGTTCCATCACATGACATATTCTTTAATTAAAGATTAATCTCTAATTCCTGGAGACTCCAGTCCTATCCTAGAGGGTTGGCAACCCTATCCCTGCCTCAAGTTATTGCAGGAGCGACACACGCCCTCTTGGAGGGAGACTTTAGTGAATCTGAGTCGGTGTCTCCTTTTTTGCAGAGAAGAACAACTAAGCCTAAGGGCTGGGTTTTCAGAATTTCACAATTTTCTTGTGGAAATCTGGCTCCAACTGAGCGTGCTCACTTAAAAGGCTGGCCCTGGAAGGAGGAAGTTACAGATTCCTGATGGGCGCCGCCTCCATCTCTAGCCAGCCTGAAATGGTACCACCAGCAACACTTTGTCAGGCAGCAAACTGGGGCTTTTGCTGGCACATGTAAACCTAGGATTGCTCCTGGTATGCCTGAAAATGGGAACGTGCTTGCGGGACCGAGAAGCCAAGCGGATTGCATTCAGATTAGAGTTCTGGATGCCTCCCCCGCATTGTTCCAGGATAGTCACCCCAGGAGGGGGCTGAGCACAGAGCACCATCATGTTTCCAGCTCTTCCTGCTTGTGAAGAGAATTGCTCTGGCAGCAGGGCACAGGAAGACTGACACATGACAAGCAGAGAGACATTCACGCATGTCCATTAACTTCTCTGGGCAGGCAACATATATACACCATATAAAACCCCCAATCCCGCGGGGCTCCTTTGGCCCTAATCCAGCTTCACATTCACTTAAATAAGACATGATAAGCAAGTTATTTCACAGAGATTGCAGCATGCCTCACAGGTGTCAGAAGATGTGAGGGCGGAGGGCCAAGTGGGGTTAAGCCCTCCAAGAAGTGCAGCGATTGTCCTGAAATGCACCGCCTGAGATGCCTCAGTGCATTGGCATGGCTGTGACGAGCTGAGATCCACAGTCCTAAAGCCATAATGTCATTTACAAAGGCGTCTCCTCACTGGAAATGTCTTCACGCCTCCTTGCAGGACAACTGCATTTGTTTTATTGCAGTTATCAGCTCCTGGGGCAAGAACGTTAGCAATGCAAAGCTCCATGTGTATGTACAGGGGTCACTAAATGATGCTGTGTATTTATATTACGGCAGTGCCGAGAGGCCCAAACTGAGATCAGGGCCCCATTGTACTAGGCGCAGTGCACAGACATAAACCCTGCCCCAAACAACTTGCAATCTCAGTAGACAGGGGAAACAGAAGTGAAGTGAAGTGACTTGTCCCAGGAATCAAACCCAGGTCTCCTGACTCCAACCTCCCCTGGCCCACACGGCCACTCTCTAAACAAACATCTGGCAGTAGAGCATTTGTTTTCAATAGGTCGCTTAGTCTGTTCTACTGATCCCTGAAAGAAAACAGTAACTAACAACAACAGTGCTGCTGACTTTAGCAAAGGAATCACGCGTCTCATGGTTGCGGAGCCTGCAGTGGCAGCTCTTGTGATGATGCATAAAGTTCCTCTGTTCCCACCATTTTCAGGGCTGGTTTGGAAACATGGGCTGTGCTCTGAGTGAGAGCTTGTGGGGCGCAGAACCAGGCCCCAGCCTTGCCACATCAGACCCTATGGGAGTAGAGTGGAGCAGAGGGTTGTGGAGTCGGGGAAGAGCTACTGCAAGAGCCAGGGGCAGGGAGAAAAGGAAGCTGGGGTGAGAGGGGGAATCTGGGAAGCAGTTTCTGGATCCCAGGGACAGGGGTGGTTCTGGGGCAGCAGAGAGCAGGGCCGGCTCTGGCTTTTTTGCCTAGGCAAAAAAGCCACCGGCCGCCCCCCTCCCCCCCCACCCCCCACATTGCGGCAGGGGAGGGCGCCGAGCCCGGCCGCGGGCCCGCAATCCCCGACCGACCTGAGTGCTGGGGGGAGGGCGGAGAGCCCCCGGCGGCCAGAGCGCCGGGAGGAGGGCGGAGAGCCCAGCCGGGACTCTCCGCTCTCCCCAGCGGCCAGAGCGCCGCGGGGAGGGCAGCGAGCCCAGTCGCGGCCCCGCTCTCGGGCCGGAGCGTCCCGCCGCGCCGCCCCCCTCCAGGCGCCGCTCCAAGCACATGCTTGGTGGGCTGGTGCCTGGAGCCGGCCCTGGCAGAGAGAAAGGATAAATAAAATAAAAATGAAGTATTTTTAGCTATTTCTGCAATTAATTATAATTGGATCCATTTTTGTAAATAAAACGTTGTTATTATTACTGGACAATTTATCTAGTAGATCACAATTATGCAAAGCAGGCAGAAGGATTTAAAAGAAATGTATGAAATGCATTGAATATGAGGAGGAATTCAAAAGAAATAATGTTTAAGGATGATAAATGTAGTCACTGCACTCAAAATGGGTTGTGTAGTTATGTCAAAATGGCCCAAAACCATAAATCTCTCTGGTCTTAAATCTTATCCAGCTAAGCATCAGTCTTGAAGTCAGTCCACATTGTCCATCTGTCTTAGGGTTTGTACACTGGCCCATCATAATTGAGGTGTGAGGGGCACATACAGCTCATGTTTTCTAAAATAAGGGCATGATTGATTCTTTGTGTCTGACTTATGAATGAGCAGATGACTGTACCAGAGAATGGGAGGGAAATCTGGGGGGAAGGGTCAGGGAGGAATGGGGTGGGGGGCTGGGTGGAGGGGAACTAGGAGGGCGGAGCTCGAGACAGTCATAGGAAATTAATGACATTTTGCCTGTCTTAAAGGGTCAGTGGAGTCTCTACCCAGCAGTCAGGGAGAGGGATGCGTGTGTGTGTGTGTGTGTGTGTGTGTGTGTGTGTGTGTGTGTGTGTGTATTAAAGGTTGTCTTTTCAACCCAAAATGACCACATGCACACTGGCAGAGGAGCAAAGGGGGGGTCAAATGACAGAGTAAAAGCCATGATTTGGTGGGTTTTTCAAATTTCAGGATTTGGGGGCTAATCTCAGGATTTCTGCTCTCTTGCAGCTGGCAATACTGCAATAAGTTCAGTTCTTTTACACGTTCTGCACCCCCAGTGCATTCCTGGCAAGGAGAAGAAGAGGGTGAGCATCCTGACTGGGGAGGCTCATGCTGCCCCCAGTGGATGTGGTGGGGAGTTACACCCCCCAGGAGGAGATCAAGTCACTTACCTGTGTTCATTTGGGCAAACTCGTACCGGTCAGAGAGGAAGTGTGGAAGGGTCACCAGGAAAGCCCCCAGGGCCAGCAGGAGGCCCCCCAAGCCGATAAGCCGGGGGCGGTGAACTCGATTGCCAAAGTAGCTGACGAAGATGATGAGGGCGACATTGCCAATCTGGGGTGGGGAGAGCAAAGTGGAGAGAATGTCACGGAGGGCAGGAAGGAGACGCATGTCTGAGAGTCTATTCTCCATTGGGGCCTCTGGATGCTACAATCAACACAATGAAAAGCAAAACAGGCACCATGCACTGAGAGAAAGGGGTGGGGGTCACTACAAAGGCATCATTAGCCACCCTGTGCTGAGACAGCACCCCACAGCATCTCCTCTGACAGGATAGACTTAGGGTATGTCTACACTATAAAGTTAAGTCGACTTAATTTAAGTTGAGGTCCACCCACCACAGTAATTAAGTCGGTCAGGCATGTCCACACCACGCTCACTGTGACAGTGGAGTGCGTCCTCACTAGCAGCGCTTGTTTCGATGCAGAGAGCAGTGCACCATGAGTAGTTTTCCCACAGTGCAACTAGCTGCAGGTGGGGTTGGAATGGACTTGCAATGCCTCATGGGACCAAAACATAGTTGCAGGGGGGAATGGGAACATGGCTTGGACCTCCCATGATGCAGCTTCCTCCCTCCCTACCCTGCTATCAATGGCAAACCCATGTTTTTTCATGCCTTTTTTCAAAATCCAGGCTTAGCCGCATGTAGCCCGAGAAGCATGGACCCTGCTCAGCTGTGCAATATTGTTGTGAGCATTACAAACACCTCGCGTCTTATCCTGCAGTATTTCCAGAGCTAAGATAGGAACTGTCACATGGAACATTGTGATGTCTTTCAAGCAGCCCTGCTGTAAACCATAGAATGAAACAATTCCTGGTTGCTGCTGGCAGTCATGCAGCAGTTTGAACACGGTGGAGCAGCATTTCTGGTCCTGGGAAACAAGCACTGACTGGTGGGATCACATTATTATGCAGCTATGGGATGATGAGCAGTGGCTGCAGAACTTTCGAATGCAGAAGACCACTTTTCAGGAATGTTGTGCAGAGCTTTCCCCATCCCTGAAGCGCAGTAATACTAAAACGAGACCTGCTCTGACAGTGGAGAAGCAAGTAGTGATTGCTCTGTGGAAGCTTGCAATGCCAAATTGCTACTGGTCAGGGGGAATCAATTTGGAGTTGGTAGATCCACCATGGGAGTTATTGTGATCCACGTTTGCAGGGCCATTAATAGACTTCTGTTAAGAAGGGTAGTGACTCTGGACATTGTGCAGAACATAGTGGATGGTTTTGCATGATGGGGTTCCCTAACTGCGGTGGAGCTACTGATGGAATGCATATCCCTATCTTGGCACCAGACCACCTTGCCAAAGAGTACATACACAGAAAGAGGTACTTCTCAATGGTGTTGCAAGCGCTGGTGGATCATAGGGGGCATTTCATCGACTTCAACTGGGATGGTCAGGAAAGGCGCATGACGCACACATCTTTAGGAACATAGGTCTGTTCAGAAAGCTGCAAGCAGGGACTTTCTTTCTAGATCACACAATAACCATTGATGGTGCTGAAATGCCAATTGTGATCCTGGAGACCCAGCCTACCCCTTGCTCCCATGGCTTATGAAGCTGTACACCGGCCACCTGGAGAGCAGTAAGGAGTGGTTCAACAATAGGCTGAACAACTGCAGAACAGTGGTGGAATGTGCCTTTGAACATTTAAAGAGTCACTGTCGTTGTTTGCTTAGTAACTTAGATCTCAGTGAAAGCAGTATCCCCATTGTTATCGCTGCCTGCTGTGTGCTCCCTAATATCTGTGAGACAAAGGGAGAGACGTTTCCGCAGGGATGAGAAGTGGAGGCAGAGAGGCTGGCAGCTAATTCTGAGCAGCCAGATACCAAGGTAATAAGAAGAGTCCAGTGAGGAGCTCTGTGTCTCCAGAAGGCTTTGAAAACCCATTTCAGTAATGAGCCACAGTAACGTGCGCCACTTATCTGTTTTGTGCCTTCCCATACCATCCACGCCATTGCATCAATTTCCCTGTGCCTCCCCTCCTCCCCCAAGGTCCCCATTCTTGGAATAAATAAAGAATATTTAATTCTCCAAATGTTGACTTTTATGGCACAAACATAAAGAAACTGAAAGAACAGAAAAATAATTTAACCTTGGGCAAGCAGTGGGATAAAATTGGGAGGGGAGAAACCAAGTCAGCTTGTCTGTAAAAGCACAGAAGTCTTGACCATCAAAGGCCTTCGCTTTGGGTCGGGATCTCCACCATTACCACACTGTGAAATTTCAGATGTAAACATCTGAAAATGTGAAATTGACTAATTTTAAAACCATATGACTGTGAAATTGACCAAAATGAGCCATGACCTTGGTAGGGACCTATTCATGTGCTAAAGCTCCGCAGATTTCCTTAAAACACCAAAGTGGAGCATCTGAATTCCAGACTTGGCTTCTCGTTGTCTGGGTTGTCATGGATTGGGGCAGACTCTGCCAGAAGAAAGGGTTCCACTCAGCTTCCAGCTAGTTAACAGCTGTTACTGTTGGATGATTTAGGCTTCTTCATATCCTCAGCTGATGTAAACCACCCTTGCTCTATTGACATCAGTGGGGCTATGCTGATTCACATCAGGTGAAGATCTGGCCCTAGATAGCTTTCAACACGCACACAAAAATATACTCCATAACAATCCCCTCAGTGTTGTGTTGCATAAGGATTTGAATATACGACTAACACAACTAAATCCCCACATGATGCTTTGGAAATGTCCCTTTTGGGAGCTGGCATAAACTCACAACCTTCCCTCCCCCCGCAATTCAGTGATAAAGTCACAATCCATCACCACCTCCTTTCCCATTTGTTCCTGGCAGAGATATGCTCTGGTATCTGGAGCTCTGTAATGTGAGGTGATGTTTGATCTAGGTGTTCAGTTTGAAGCCATTTCCCTAGTATTGCTGTAGAGATCTCAAAACAATTCTACAGAGCATACGATTCATAGCCAAAATGGGTGAGTTGCATAAAGTTATAATTACATGGGTTTTGTCAGTTTGGAACAAACTTAACATTATTAAATTAGTTATTTGTGTCTAAATATCCTTTTTTATATATTTGTGTGGCCTGACTCATTTGTCCCTTGTGATTCTTGGAATTTCTTTAATAGTAAATGAGAAAATTTTATAATCCCAGAAAGACAGGCAGGGGAGCTCACATAAAAATCTTATAAAGCGTTGAAACAAAGACAACTCTGTTGTTTGAAAATTGATGGTCTCTGAATAAGATGACAGAGACTGTTATTTCAACCACCTCACAGTTATTGCTGTAATGGAATGTACCACATGCTGTCGTCTGCCTTGCTTGAAGATGAAGTCTCTAAGCACAGGGCAATATCTTTTATGGATGAGAAGTACTGGGGACGTTAGTATGTCCCAGCTGTGAGTGTTAGGACATGGTTCAGGGCTTTGCCAGAACATTTCAGGGGAACCGATGTTATAATCACTTAAAGCTGGTATTTGGCACATTCAGATTGGAACTTGTATGTTTCACCACATTTTAGGTCTGAGTCAAAGCCCAAAGTCAATGGAAAGAGTCCCTCTCACTTCAATGGACTTTGGATGTGGACTTGTATCTAGAATGGTTTGGAGCACAGGAAATGCACTTTCCAGAAGAATGACCACCCGGCATTGCCAGGGTGCACATTGTAAACCCATATGGATGTGGATGATGGGTATAATTTGTGACACTAAAAGCATAAGGTGGGATTTTCAAAGGTGATCAGCATTAGCCTAATTCTGCTGCCCTTGAAGTCAGTGGTAAAACTCTCATTGACTTCAAGGGCACCAGAGTCAGGCCAGTGCTGAGTGCTTTTGAATATCTGTAAGGCTAGAATTTTCAAAGAGGGACTAGGAGAGCTGGGCAACCAACTCTCTTAGGCTTCTTTGAAAATCCCACCCTAAATCCATAATTTGTCAGTTGAGCACCCTACGTATATACAACAAGTACCATTCCAAGTAAGCGGAACGCCGGCATTTGTCCCAGAAAATGCTGAGAACATGAATGTGAATAAAATATATTAGACTTTCATAGGAACCAGATAATCTGTATTTGTTTATTTCACAAAATACACCCAATTATGCATTCTGGGGTGCATGTGTATTTTAACATTGGTTACATAGCAAGAGAAAAAAAATAATTCCTCAAAATTGAGCAATCACTAACTTCCACTCCCCACACAAGAACCTGGGGAAAGAAATGGGCACCAGGCCCTAAAGGTTGACAAACATGGGCTCAGCCAGACCAGTGCAGGAAGTAAATTCCAGAGATTAAGATTTTCCAATAAGAACATTTAGTACCCAGACAATTACATCTAGGGCTGTTAGCTGGCGTGCCCTAGTGACCTCAGAACCAGAGAGTTTTCCAGTGAAATGCAATAATCTAACCTAAAAGTCACTGAGGCAGAGATCACAGTGGTGACATCCAGATCTGAGAGAAAAAGCTCACAAAAATCTGGCCTGGCATAAGTGAGAAAAAGGGGCTTGGAGGCACCAATGGCACCAGTGATTCCAGTAGGAAAGAGGGATCCAAAAGTACTGCTGTGAACTGCTTTGGAACAGAGAGAAGAGACCTCCCTCACTGATGCAGATGGAACCACACCTCCACCCCACTTATTACTTATCCTCAAGATCCTTCCCCAACCCACTCTGGGCCAGATTTTCAGAAGGGCTCAACACACAACATGCTGAACTCTCTTGAAAAATCTGATCATATGGAACCTATGCCTGTCCGGATTAAGCATCCAAATCTTGCCCAGAAATTGGGTTAGACTGAAAATCTGTGCCATCCACAACCCATAAGAACAGGACAGAGCTGCATGATATCACAACATAGAGGTGATAGTATTACCCAAGTCATTTCAGTACCTTCCTCAGCAGCTCCACATACACATTGAACAGGACGGTCTTATAGGACCTTATGTAAGCTAAATACACCATACAAGACACCTAGCAATCACTCCAAACCACCCTCTAGGACCTCATGAGCAGGAAAAAGCTGGAGCCATTCAAAAGCAATAACCAAAACAATACCAAAGGTAAGGCCCTCAGGCCAGCCAACAAAATATCATGGTGATTGCTGTTGAATGCTGCTGAAAGATCTAAGAAAACCAGCATGGACACCTAACTTTCATCCACAGCAAGGAGGAGATCGTCAGCCAACAAGCCGGTATGTGGCTGGGCCGGTGCTATCTGGATGACTCCATAGTTGCCTGGAGATGATAGGAGAGGGGGAGACAGCTGGTCAGACTGCTAGAGATAAGGCATATTTATGTGGGGGGTGGCCTAACCACCACATATGTGAAGGAAGTTGGCAACCTGCCTTTCCAAAGGGAAGTGATAACTATCTTAATGGGCCAAATTAAATTTATAGAGAACGAATGAACGAGCTAGAACAGGGGTAGGCAACCTATGGCATACGTGCCGAAGGCGGCACATGAGGTGATTTTCAGCGGCACTCACACTGCCTGGGTCCTGGCCACCGATCTGGGGGGGCTCTGCATTTTAATTTAATTTTAAATGAAGCTTCTTAAACATTTTAAAAAACTTATTTACTTTACATACAACAATAGTTTAGTTACATATTATAGATTTATAGAAAGAGACCTTCTAAAAACGTTAAAATGTATTACTGGCACGCGAAACCTTAAATTAGAGTGAATAAATGATGACTCGGCACACCACTTCTGAAAGGCTGCCGACCCCTGAGCTAGAAGGTAAAAGGAAATAAAATGATTAGGATGAAAGGAGGAAAGAGAAGCATTAATCTGGGTGTCTAACCAGTGCTATCTAGCTAGCTACTGTCTAAGGCACTTCTACACCACCTCTCACCATACCTAGCTAACTGTTGGCTTCTATATACCATTGTGCACTGATTTCATGCCAGGACCTGCATTGCAATGTTAATTGAGTTTCTCCAATTGGAGCTTCCCATTTCAGGAGCCATACATGTAATAAGGAACAGCCTTGATGGAATTCTTGAAGAGAACGCTCTGTGCATGTGCAGCAGCCACCTTGTTAATTAAACACCTCTGAGGTTTTACATTTTTCCTTTCCAGACTTCCAGACTTGACTCTGCCCTAGCCAAAGACCAACCACTTGCCAAACTTCAGGTTTAAATCAAAGCTGTTCCTGAGTCATGAGGAGCTGAGTTATAACTCGAAAACAGCCAAATTGAGGCCAGTCCAGTAATACAGTGCTACTGCTACCCAAAACCATGCAGGGAATGCAAGTTCAAAGTCAGTCCTTTGTTTCAGGGTCAGCAGGAGCTGGGAACACTGGGGAGCATACTCCATTCTTAGGGCTGTTGATGGCTGCGTCTCCTCTTAGCAATGGCCAGAAGGAGCTGAGAGCATAGGCACTGACTCTGTGGGTGCTCCAGGGCTGGAGCACCCATGGGGAAAAATTAGCGGGTGCTCCACCCCCACCGGCAGCCAAGCTTCCCCTGCCCCCACCTCGCCTCTTTCTCCCCACCCCCCTGAGCGCGCCGTGTCCTCCCCCTCCCTCCCAGCGCTTCCTGCCCACCACCTAACAGCTGTTTGGTGGCATTTAGGATTTTCCGGGAGGGCAGAGGAGGAGCAGGTACACGGTGCGCTCAGGGGAGGAGGCAGAGAAGAGGCAGGGCAGGGGCAGGACTTGGGGAAAAGGGATGGAATGGGGGCGGGGCTGGAGTGGGAAAAGGCAGGGTGGGCAGAGACTTTGGGGAAGGGGTGGAATGGGGGTGGAGCGAGGGCGGTGCAGGGGCATGAAGAGACGGTGCAGGGGCAGGGCGAGTGGCGAGGTCGAGCACCCACCAGGCAGAGGGGAAGTCAGCGCCTATGGCTGAGAGTGTTTGGTGAACAGAGGCACTGATTCACATTAACACTGCTGCAGGAGTGGAAGGGGACTATTTACACATTCCCTGTTCAGGGCTGTAGGGCCTAGTGCATCACTGGTGCAGAGCTGAAGACTGCCTTTGCTCTTGATTCAGCAGAGTGCTTCAGTATACGCCTAACTTTAATTGCCTTGCTGAGTCAGGGTCCTAAGTTGTGCCCCTGTTTCAATGTCCCCTATGGAGCTTTGCAGCGGCATGGAATTGCCAGGGCTCAGGTTTTCCCCAGAGACGCCTCCCCCACCCCGCCATGCTTGGAGCCCTCCTTCCTCTAACCTGTCCCCACTTTGACACCGCTCAACCTTCTGCCCACCCCAGAACGCTGCATGCGTCTGCAGCTGCTGCAGAGATGGCACAGAGCAAGCAGAACTGGCTTTGTGCCTGGGCAGAGGGGCCTATGCACCTGTGGCATTCTCCAGGGGATTCATACCTGCCCTACAGCCCCTTTTGCACCAGTCTAGCTGGATCTATGGGCCCTCCTGGGCACCAGGAGTGCAGGGGAAAGAACAAAAAACCTACAATTCAGGGACTAAACCACAGCTGTAAGCCAGGTCCCAGCCCAGAGTGAATGACGACATCTGAGTTAGGAATGCCTGAAAACAGGGATTTCTTATGGAAAATGCTGACAGATCCCTAATTATGGTGGCACTACTCCAGCGCTGCTATAATAAAACCTAGCAGCATTTAGTAATGCTCTATTTTAGTCCTAGGTAATGTGAAGGATTCGGTAATGTTTTGACAAATGCCCATGAAACAAATTGGGGGTTGCACCTTCATGTAACAAGACATCACACATTGCATCCAGCAGTAATTCTGAGGGCCTGGCATGACGTTCATTTCAGTTAAAACCATGGGAGTAGCCTGCCTCCACTGCAGATAGGCACCAAGATGTAGATCAGGTTCTCTTCCCAGCAGTGATTAAAGGGGGAGAACCATGTTCTAGCTTTAGCGGGTTCTCTCTCCCCCTTACGTCTCTGCTAAGACTATCCCCTTAGGAGGAATAGAGTATTCCAGGTCACAGTGGCCTCTAATGAAGAGTCCCACTAGCTGCCATCCTCCAAAGCTGGGTGCAAACTATACTTCTTTCCCTGAAATTGCCCCACCCCACTGTAGCAAATGGTGGGAGCACTAGTGTAGACAAGGCTAAGGCCACCCCGGAAATTTGAAACGGTCATGCTTGTCAGAGTATGACATGATGGGCAAAACGCCAGCGCCCAACTGAGCCCGGACTACACTGGCATTCCCACCATTGCTGTCATAGCCGGGTGTAGCAGCCACGGGGAATTTTAGGGACACGAATGTAGTGCATATGAGGTCCAAATGTCCTGCTGCTGGCTGCTTCCCCTGCTGGCTCCCAGCTTTCCCACTGTGACCCTGCAATCATGCAGCACCCCTGCTGGTGAGGGAGTACTGTATGTGGTGTGGCAGAGACGGAGGTGGAGCACCAGGGCAGATAGCCCAGTCCCAATAAGAAGCATCTGCTCTTTAAAAGTGAGAGGAGAGGAGAGGGTAAAAGGAGAAGGAAGAAAGGGGGGTCTGGAGCAATACTCTGCTCCCCAGACACCAATTCTAGTCTCACAGTCCCTTAGACTCCTGCTCCTCCCAAATTTCTGTTTACCCTGATAGTGGCAGTCTCTGGCAGGCAGACCCAGCAGTCAGCTCATCTGGCACTTATAGGCTTTGCTAAGGAAACACAGAGACAGGGCCCAGAGGTCCTTCACAGAGAGCAATGCCTCCACCTTCATGTCTCCCAGCCGAGCCTATTCGTGTGTGTCTCAGGCAATTACCTCATGCAGGCTGGAGATGAAGCCGGAAGAGAGACTGGAGAGCCCAAAGCGCTTCTCAATGGTGGTCAGGCTGCTCTTGAAGTTAGCACTGTAAAGAAGCTGGAATAACTGGAGGAGGCCATGGCAAATCACAAACACCTGTGAGCAAAACAACACGGCATTACAGTTAGTAACTGAGCCACGCCCCTACGGAGCCAAGAGCCACACCCCATGCTGGCGTGTAACCAATCCAACAGTCATGGACACATCCGCTTTATAACCATCACACACAGCATGTGTGAACATAGCAATCAGCTCGGTCCAGGAGTCACCCTCACAACCTTGTCAGTCAGAGGCCTTCATTTAGGAGAGATTTCATTAATTTCTTTGTGCATGGGCACAATTCCCCAGCATGTTATCTGCTCTCAGGGCCCCGTCTCTGCTACAGCCGACCTAGGAGACCAGGATGGAGCTTGACTTCTGGATTCATTCGCCTTGCTTCTGGCTTGTTGGCACAGTGACATGAGGTTCATTCTCAAGCTGGCCTGATTCCCCCAAAGGCAAGCATCCCCCTCTGCAGCACTCCCAGCTCACAGACTCAGAGAGGAGCTATGGGCAGAGCAGCACCAAGAACTATACAGACCTCCTGCACTGTGCAGGCTGGATGCCTTCAATGAGGGATTGTGGGAGGATGGTAGGAGGTGGTAATGTGTGTCCTGAAACCTATCTAATTATTCCTGTGCTGCCCAACAATTCCAGGAGAGTCACTCATCAGTTCTTTGCCATCTATACCAAGACAAAACCAAAGCTCCATGTTATCTTCGTGGGTTTCCCTAGAGCTGTGTGTTCCCTGCTCCCTGCCAGCTAGCAGAATAGGCCCTAGGCACACTGACTCCCTAGCTAAAGAGATCTGTCACCCTTCTTCCCTTGTGCCAATGCATCCAGAGCTCTACCCCTGTCTCACCACTGCATGTCTGACCTCTTTTGCTCCCCAATGGACCTCACAGCTGCAGAGGTGCTTCGAAGGAGTCACTGTGCCAGCTAACACCAAGGTTTCTGGGGTGCAGCTGAGGCCCAAAGCCAGCGAGACACAGCTGAGCAGAAGTGGGGACACCATTATGGAGAAAGGAACTGCGGCAGGAGAGCAGGAGTGCCGCAGCCGGAGAAGAGTGGTTCAGCACTGGCCTGCTGGAAGGTGACTTGTTGCCAAGCCCCTGTACTGCACTGGCACCCAGGTACCACTTATGGTCTCTGTAACCCTATGGCTACCTCTCTCCCACAAGCTTTTGTTTTCTTTGTAGCTGACTAGCTGAGTAGCGAAATCAGAGCCACTCGGGTAGCGGCAGCATTGTACAATGGTAGGGCTGACCTAGGATCCAGGAAGCCTGTCTGCTATTCCTAGCTCTGCCACTGACGTGCTGTGTGCCCTTGGGCAAGTCTTTCCATGCCCATTTAAGCTGGGTGGGGTCCCAGAGAGACAAAAGATTCCCGCCTTATATGTAAGATCTGGGGCCAGGGACTGTGTCTTATTCTGTGGCTGTGCAGTGCTCAGCACAATGGGGCCCTGAGCTCTGCTGGTGGTGCTGAAATACTAATAGTGATTATGATTTTTGTATTTAATAAAAAATAAATTCAGAATTAGACCCAGGGACCAATACATTGTTTTGACCGGTTTAGGAGCTAGGAATCTCTCAGCCAGCAATTTGCCTAGTAAGCTTCACCCAAATGTACTCTTCCATGGCAAGGCTGATGGGGGAACCATTAGTGAAAAAGCCGTAATGGGGGCTAGATCAGGCTTGTGGTAAGCATGAGTGGCTCAGTCCCTATGTGAAGGCTGCAGGACGGGAAGGCTTACTCCTTCATATGGTGGGTGATGTGGTACAAGCTGAAATGGAATCTTCCACTTTATCTATTGTGGGTGTGAGAAATTCTGCTGTGGGCCCCCTTCCCAGGACATCTGTGTGCTATGTAACAAGACGGACTTTTAACTCTGTCTGGAACTCTGGACTTGAACACTCTCTGCAAGCAGTTGCTGGGCAGTCCTGGCCTGATAAGTGGTTTACTGCCTCGACTGCGGCTGCTTTACAGACTTCCTGTGACTTTTGCAGCTGAACCTGTTTCCTTGCTGCACCATCAGAATCCTGGAGTAGGAAAACGCATGGCAGGGGACTCTGGTTCTTTAGCAGCAGGCTGGCTATAGATGCTTACGAAGATGGAAAGGTCTCCTGAAAGGACTGCATGCATTATTCCTTCTTAATTAATTCGTTAATGTTTGTGCATGTCATTGAACATGTAATTATGCAACAGAAATGCTAAATATTATGACTAAGTAGTACTATGTATGTGTTCACTTTTATGGCTGCTGGGAATTAGGGATGATATACTGTAGAACATTTATTGTGTTTATATAACCTGGAATACATAGTTTTATTGCATTTTATCGGTTGCTGCAAACAACTTATCCTTTCTTCCCTGCTGGGAATTAATTGATTTAGTTTAGGAAGGAGTGTTGTCTAGTGGTTAGAAAAGGGGACAGGGAGTTATGTTCTTAACTCTGCACTGATTTATTATTTGTATTACGCTCGTGCCCAGAGGCCAGGGTCCCATTGTGCTAGGTGCTGAACAAACATCTAAGAAAGAGACAGTCCCTGCCCTGCAGAGAGAGACTTGCTGTGCTGTCCAAGCAAATAACTCAGTGCCAGATTCTCAACTCATGTATATCGGTGTAAAATGGAGTTGAAGATCTGGCCCATTATTATCAAGATGTGCCACCATTTCAGTCATATATAAAACAGGTGAAACAATCCCCCATCTAAGAGGTCGGGTTATTGTTTGTAAAGAGCTTTAAGAACCACAGATGAAAGGGATTGTATCCGTGCAAAGTATTATTGCTACTTAAAGATCTTTATGGCATGACAAGAGCAGCAGCGAGCTGGGATCTCTAGGGCCACGCTACCTAAGGGGCCTGGTGTGAGGAAACCAAACATATGGGGCTAGCGCAGCAAATGGAGAGTTGGAGAGGGAATATGTAGGCTACTTGGGACAGGGCAGGAATACGATCAAAAGAGCAAGGGTAAAATACAGCAAGGAAGTCATCCACTTCCGGAGATGGAATAGGACTCCCTCAAACCTCTTTGATCTATATTTAGCCAGATCAGTTTTCCTTTGTTTTCTTGGGAATGTGACTTGTCCAAACTGTGCCAATACTATCTAAAAAATAATTAAAGATGGGGAAAAGTCTTTTTATGTAAATTCTCAGGAAATCAAATATTTGCCGGACTCCGGAAGAATGCCCAGCAAAGATAAAGTTGGGAAGCCTAGACCCGCACATTGGGGATCAAAGGTATCACAGTGCTAACAAACTCTTCAGGTCTTTGGCTGGGTTAATAATAAGGATTATTCTCTATTGGTACGGTGGTAGCGCCTGAGAGGCCAGACACGGCTGCGAGGGCGGATGGGAAAGGCCATGGAGATCTTATACAATGTTAATGCAGCAGTGTCCTCCGGAAATGAAAATGAAGCATGTGAAAGGAAACTGGTGATTTTCCCCAAGCTGAGCCCAAACCAAAACCCTACATCCAATCTTTATATCTCTGCCATGAGCTGCACCAACACCCCAGATCCAAACCCATGGACTCTGAAGGTTTCATATCTGGATCAACACCTGAACTTTCCCAAATGTCTTGGGGTGAAATCCTGACCCCATTGAAGTCAAAAGGAGTTTTTTCCATTGACTTCAGTGGGGCTAGGATTTCTCCCTGGGTGTTCAGATTTGGTTTATTATTCTAGAGCTAGTTTCAAGCTGTGAACTTGGATTTGAACCGGGATCCAGATCTGGGGTTTTGGTTCAGGCTCCTTCTAAACTCAAGAGTAAGGCTGTAGGATAAGAGGAGACTCCATGGGGCCATTGATATCTGCTACAGTGGATACAGTAGCATGATTGAAGGCAGAGAAATGGGAGCCAGAAGAAAGGGAGAAGTGAGGGAGGGGATGTGCTCAAGAGGTCAAGTTGTGGGTCAGAGGCCAATAATAGAAAGGAGAGCTCCGAGTCAAGCCTGGGCCAAAGGTGGCTCCTCATGGGGAGGAGGAATCTCATTGACAGATCATGTTCAACTAGTTTTTGAAAATCTAGCTGGATCCTGTTTAAGGAGGGCTAATTAGGAAACATTAGGGAGGCAGAGGAGGGGGGCTGGGAGCACCGAAGGTACAGCGCAGCTGGTGAGAGTCTATGGTGCAAAGGGCTAGGAAAGAGAAGCAAAGCTGTACACGAAGGGGAGGGCGGAGCTGAGAGGATGAATTTACATGGAAAGAGTCAGCAGGATCCCAAGCCCTTCTCCAAAAGTCCTCAGCAGCATGGGAAAAAAACAGGAAGGTCCAGAGCTCTGGGGAGAGCCAAAGGTGGGCAATGGAAGGGCGGACAGAGCTGAGAGATGAAAGCCCAGGCTCCGAAACGAAAGGAAAGGTTGAAAGCAGAAACCTTGATGGCACCAGAAGGCAGTGAGGATGGGGAAGGAAACCAAGGGCTGGATCCAGCAGAGGAGTCCAAAATGGAGAGACTGGACATCACAATTGACAGGATAGGGGAGAGCGGGAGAGATACACTTGTTGAAGGAGAGCAAGTGGTGATGAGAGAAGGAATTCTCTGCCCTCTTGCCAATGATCCCCTTCATTAGGAGTCACTAGCTGGATGGCAGAAGGAACCTCTTGAGGGGTGTTGACTAGAAGTGAATCCATCTGACTCTCCTCGGCCAGA
Organism: Terrapene triunguis; assembly: GCF_002925995.2. NCBI lineage: Eukaryota > Metazoa > Chordata > Testudines > Emydidae > Terrapene > Terrapene triunguis. Next base: position 3,804,470 of record NW_020665188.1, on the reverse strand, counting down.
CCCCTGACAGGCTAAGGCGGGGTGACAGAGTGGGTGGGGAGAGGTGTAGCAGAGGGGCCTGAGGCAGAGCGATGCAGGGAGGGACCGTGGGAAAGGAGTGCCATTGGGGCCAAAGGGAGACAGATGGAGGAGTGTAACCACTGCTAAGAGGGAAGGGCAAGCACTGGATAACACCTTTTCCCCTGCCCCCCACTGAGTAGCAATGCAAAGTAGGGGGGAAACTGAGGCACCCACAGGATTCACAAAAGATATTATAGAAAATGCCCAGAGTCATAGGCTGTAGCTTAGCAGGCGATGGTTAGAGCGAGCTGGGGGCAGCATGCTCTGGTGGTAGCTCAGCAGGCCAAAGGTCCAGTTGTGACTCTGCCACTGACCTCCCTGGGCACGTCCCTCCCCCTCAGGTTAGACTGGAAGCTCTTTGGGGCTGGGGCTGGCTGTCTGTAGTACACCTAGCACATCTCAGCTGGGGCTTGTTAGTGCTACTGTAATATAAACAATTATCCATTTTACAGCTGAGACCCTAAGGGCACATCTACATGGTGAAAAACCCCTGCGGCAGCGACTCTCAGAGCCCGGATCAATGGAGTCAGGTGCAGGCTGCAGGGCTAAAAATAGCAGTGCAGACATTCTAGCTCAGCCTTGAGCACAGGCTCTGAAACCCGGCTAGAGGGAGGGTCTCACAGCACAGGCTCATCTACATGGCTAGTTTTAGCCCTGCACTGGGCGCCCGCGGTAGCTGACCTGAGCTCTGAGACTCACTAGCAGCAGGGGGATGGGGGGTGTTGGCTGTGTAGACTTGCCCTAAGTCCCTGTTTCTATGCAGCAGCAGTTTGATCCTCTCCTTTCCCCACTACTGTAACTGATGTGCAGGATTCTCCTCCCCCCACAGGAGCCTGGGTGACCCGAGCTGAAGGGGCTGGTTTAATAATACTGATTTTTATTACTCTTCGCTGCGGGCCTCTATGTGCAGAGTGAACAACACTCGGGGAGGTGGAACCATCCCAAGCGAAGGTGGGCATGGAAACCAGGCAAATGCAAAGAGCAGCACCTGATGTGAATAGCTATGAGGCCAGGGGATGGGAACTGAAGGGCAGGGGAGTTTTATTACTCTGGAAAAGCTGAAATTGGAATACCACCCACAATATTACAGAACAGCCTCTGATCTAGGTTAGTTTCAGGAGCCAGGCTGGATTGTGGAATTTTCCAGATGTGCTTTGGTCAGTCTCAAGCTGATATTGCCAGGTACCTGATCCAGGATCTCCCTCACATCCAGCAAACTAGGCATTTACTGGACTAAGAATGTCCAAATCCCACAGAGGCGTTGTGCGTAAGTAACAGTGAAAGGCGCTTCTTGGACGACTGGAGTATCCCTGAGCATTGGCCTGAGGAGCTGGACTGAAAGCATCACTCTGAGGAGAGAGGGTACGTGGCTTGTGATAATGAAGAAGAAGTTGTTCAAAGGCACAAATGGGAGCTGGGCATCGAACTCCCACTGTAGCATCACACGTCCCTTAGAAGGTCTTTGACCTCCTCTTTTTCTCTCACTATTCCCTGGTGTCTTTCTATGTGCCGGCCTGTCTGCACTTGGCTTCAATCTCTCTCTTCTACCTCAGACTAATTTGTCTATAATTCTCCCTCTTCTTTAAATGTTGCTGATTTTTCCTCTTTCTTCAAGAGGTTCTGCATTTATTATTATGATGAGGTAGATCACAGCAGTGATACCCAGTCAAGCTCAGGAATTGCTGGGTTAGGGGCTGTCCTGACACATAGTGAGTGATTGTAAGCGCCTCAGAGCACGGACTATCTAAATAACCAAGGCAGACAAAGCGAACAGCAAACCAGAGGCAAAGTGACTAGCCCAAGGTCACACGGCAGGTCAGTGGTAGTGCTAGGCATAGAACCCAGTTGCCTGCGGCATGCACTGAGCACCTCAGTGACAGGTCACTCAGCTTTTATAAATCTTTACCAAAAAGGGTTTAAATAAGAACAAAAACTAACTCTGAGGGAGGTGAGATGTTGACACAAAGTGCGAACAATGGCACGAGGGAAGGGGGAACCACTCGCATGCAAAAATCCTGTGTGCATCTCACATCCATAGTTCACTGACCCTCCTCTAGCAGAGACAGCAGGGAGCCTGCCCCTCTCCAGCAGGATTTTCAGAGCTTTGGGCGAATTCCTGATCAAGGTGCAATAGTACAGGCACACTGAGTGAAGTGCAGAAAAGCCAAGGCATGCACCCAAACGCACCCGCAAACACGCACACGCACAAACTCCTCCCTCAATCCCCTTTTAATCACCTTGACATTTCCCTTCAGAGTGGCTGAGTGCTCATGACTGCAGGCTGTTTATACAAGATGCTTGACTCCCTTCCAAGCCACACTTTATATTAAAAGGGAAGCAAGCACCTGGGGAGAGGATCCTCACACACATACACACAACTCCCACTGCCAACTCCAGACCTGGAGCTTCCAGGGCAACATTTTTGCTAAGGAAAAACACCCACCTTGTCGCATGGTGCAGAAGGAATGTTTTCCCCACATTCTTGGATCCTTGGGACTATTCCCTCTCCACCCCCAGGTGTCCGATTCAAAATGGATAGCATTGTTGGGCATTAGGGAAAGGCATCGAACCCAGCAGAAATCTACTCCTCCAGACTTACTCCATGGGACTGACTGGCACAAGGGGAACTATACAAAGAATCCGCATGCTGCAGCTACCACACAGCAGCCTGATAACTCACCAACTCATCTGGGGAGCTGGCACTGGGATCCTGGCATTCAGCTTCAGAGACAGGCTGGGGAACTGCAAGGACACAAATCTATATCCAGGAATTGTGGCCAGCCGCGTGATGGGACTCTCCCTCTGCACATGGCTAGCCCATCCCGCCTCTGCAATGATGACAATTGAGCCAGCTTCCACTCTGCTGCCAGTTGGCTACTGGGCTGCCAGCTACACTGTGTGTCACTAGTAAGGGGAGTCTCACAGCAAGGAGGATTATTAATGATGCTCCGAGCATTAACTGGCCCTGGCTTTTAGACATGGAATGTAATGCCTGGTGCTGGGGGAACGTGCTTCAAGCAGCCCCGTTTTCCTTGCCAGCAGGGTCTGTTGGCTGCAAGGATATTTTATAGAGGAAACTGAGGCAGCTACTGAGGTGGAGACAGGGGAATCTCCAAGCAGCACTATCTTTTCATTCTGTATGGCCCCACTGCAGTCTCCTATGTGCCATGCAGAGAGGTACCAGAGAGGTCTAGCTCGCTGGGGGGTCTACCTAATTAGGACTTGGCCTAATTATGAAACCAGGATTTAGATTTGGTTTATCATTTTTACAGAACTGTCACAATGTCTAATCGTTAGTATGTTACTTAGAGAAGACAATTTTCGTTATATTAACAGTACATTTAGCTCATGCTATATACTGGGTCAACTCTGCCATATTCTTATCTTGTATATATTTCTATTACTGCTTATGTAAGATAACGCACCATCAACAATTTTGTTTACCCTTAACAGTCACTAACTAAAATACATTCTCAGAATGTCTTTAAACATCCCTGTTATGAAACGTGGACTATTTTGTAACAGTTTGGGGGGAACATCCATGGGGTTAGTGAAAACCAGTCAAAATGCTTTTGAAGTTGGCTCCAAGGCAAAGCAAAGTTAAGACATTTGATAACCCCCCAAATAAGTTTATTGCAGGTGGGTCAGAGTTAAGGTCATTGTGCTGTGATAAAATAAGAATTGCTTTTCATGTAGTGAGAAAAGGGCACTGGTTCCTCAGCTGGCATCAATCAGCATTGCTCCACCGAAAGGAGTAGAGCTACCATGATTTACCCCCGCTGAAAATCTGGCCCACTGTGCTTATGGTTATTGTGTCGCTGATGCAAGATTTATTTTGACCTTAGTTATTCCCAACATGGAGGAAACTTGTGCTGTGCCTACACACACACTCACCTGCTTTGAGGAGACTACACTAGGTGCTGGTTCTCCACCCTGCTACAACAGCCACACATTAGCCCAGTGCCATTCCAGAGAGCTACACTGGCGTAACGACATGGACAATCAAGCCATTTAGTCTCCAGGCCATCAAACCCTGGCACAAAGCAGCCAGAATCTGACCCATCATCCCCAGGTTATTACTCATCCAATAAGCTTGGTTAAGATTTAATTTTAGAAACAAACAAGCCCCCCCGCCCAGCCCTGCTTCTTCACATAGACCCGGAAGCTTCTTACAACGTCCTTAATCGCACCCCAGTTTCTCCCCCGGGGCAGCTCTGGGCAGAGGAACTGAAGATTGAAACCCTACGCGTACAGGGTCACCATGCCTCAGGAAGGTTATTATCAGTGTGAAGAGGGTGCAGCACAAGGCAACAGAGATAATTCCAAGCATGAAGAATCTAAACTAATTAGTAAGAGGGAAATGGAAGCTTTTTCAGGTATGAAAGAGTGTTAAAGTCACTGTATATTGTCTCACATTACCATGGTTATTACTTTACAGTAACACCAGGAGACAGCAACACAGATCAGGGTCCCACCATGCTGAGAGACAATCCTTGCCCCAAGGACCTTACAGTATAAATGGACAAAGAGCGGGAGGGGGAACTGAGGCACAGAGTGGGGCAGTGACTTGCCAGTGGACTCACAGCAGAGCCATGAATAGAGCCCAGCACTCCTGAGCCCTAGGTCTGTGCTCTAGCCACTAGATCATGCTGCCTCCTTGCCACCAACAACCACTTCCAAAATGAAGGGACATAATCTAAGACTTTGGCCCCCAGGCAGAACTGGGATAAATATATAGATTGAAGTACTGGAGAGAGTCATTGAAGCCAATGGAAAAAACATGAATTTGAAAGACAGCAAGGTGTCTTCCCAGAAGAAGGGACCAAATTTGATGAAGTAGCAAGAGTTTTTAAATCATAGCTGGCTGAATAGCCCTTTACCGCTCCTAAAATATCTAGGACCAGGTGGCTCAGCTAGTATAAATTGGTGTCACTCCTTTGCCTTCACTGGGTCTTCCCCAGTGTACACCAGCTGAGGATCTGGCCTGTTATGCTCTTGCAAAATGCTTACCTGTGCCACTCCATTACCCATCATTTCAGTTTTTACAGGCACTTGTCAACACCCATGTAACTGCTGAGGAGCTCTGCTATGGTGATGCGGCTGCCTAACCAGATGGGAAGAGTCAGAGCCTCCGTTGTGAAACATACAGAACAGCTGTCTCGGGAGCAGTAGAAGGAGTGAAGACACTTAGAGAATTCATCTGACTGTTCTCATCTGATTGAAGACACTCCAACTTATGACTTGGCCAAGCATAGTTGTGGTAAGGAGACATGCTCCCAAAATTGAAATGAATCGTGGGGGAGTAAATATTTGGAAAGGGCTGGCCTTTTCAGGAAGTTTGTTAGCTCTTCTGCAGTAGATATGCTGCTATTATAATTGTACAATGGGCTCTAGGGAGCTAGTTCAGAACCTGCTGATTTCAATGGAAACATTATCTACTATGCTGTGCTGCTACAATTCCAGCCATGCTATTTTGTGCTTAGATGTGAAACTATTTTTCAAAGCTTTAGCCACACCCAAGAAGGTACCTTTCACTTTCAGCCACTAATTTTGAATATAGTTAGGGGCCTTAATTGGGCGCTTGGTCTAATTCAGCCAACTTACTCCATGGAGAGGATGAGTCAATGGTGTAAAGCTGTAATTTAGTTTATGAAGATGATGGCATAGGGCACAGGCTAAGGCAGAGACAGGTCCTACCATCGGAAGCTGCAGTGATTCGGATGGTTCCCAGTTTGGAGAGAACTATCAGCTTTGCCATTCACAGGTAATTCATTGCTCACGCAGCCCAGTCAGTCTGGGGTGTGTGTGTGTGTACTTTTGTTGTTGCTGTTTAGTACTCTGTTCTCTTTCAGTGGGGTTCCATAGGCAGTATCCATTGGTGCCTGTCTAGATTCACATTTACTCTGTGGGTCCCACTGAAGGCAAGGTGAGTAGTTCTGTTGCCTGCAGCGGCCTGGGTCAGCTTGCAGAGCAGTGTTCTCACTGCCAAAGTGACAAGCTGTCACATAAAGGCGGAACTCCAAAACAAAACAGGGTTTCTCCTTTCTTGCTTTGCTCTTTTACAATGCATAAAGGAGGCCTCAAACTGCTGCCTTTTTTAAAAAGTAATCGGTTTGGGTTTTTACATTAGAAATAACAGGTCTTGACATCTCCATTTTTGCTGGAAGCCTAATGTGATGATGACATCCGAAGATCTGAAACTTGCATGGGGAGCGGCTGTGCAGCGCCAGCGTAGCGCCAGCATGGTCTAATGAATAGAGAACCTCAGTGGACATCAGGAAACTCACATTCTGGTCCCAGCTCTGCTACTGATCTGCCATTTGATCTTGGGCACTTCACTTCAGCTCTGTTTCCCCTCTCATCCTTTGTCTTGTCTATTTAGACTGTAAGATCTTTAGGACAGGGACTGTCTCTTACTACCTGTCTGTAGCATAATGAGGCCATGATCTTGGATGGGACCTCTAGGTACTACCATTTACAAATAATAATGTTTAGTCAGATGTGTAAAACACTCTTTATAGTGTGTGTATATTATACTCTGTTTAACTCAAACGCCTCACCAACTCTTGGGAGAAAAGCTTTCTCCGAAAGATGCAATATTGTCTTCTCTCCAACAGAGCTGAAAAATTTCCCTGCTCCTCCAAAGAGTTCTCCAGTAAAAACCAGAATAGCAGAACTTGATATTCCTAAGATTTCTAAGGTAAACAATGGGAACCTTTAAATACAAACTTGATAAGGCCATTTTTATATACCACTAATGAGCAGCAAACGGCAGAAACAAGAAAGAGTCAGCTCCTTTGCAATCTGTCTTTAACAGTCACTGCTTAATACACCAAGGGAACCTTTCCATGTATAATGGATTGAGTCATAAGGTGTCAAAAATGTCTCAAACAGAAGGAAATGCACTCTTCTTTTGTAAGACGAAACTTGACAAACACACACACAGGCGCACCTATGTGTCAAGCCTTTCACAGCCAAAGCCCACTGGTTTTTGATGTCATCTTCACTGGCTTGCCACTTTGTACCAACCAACATTCACTTACAATGTTCAGTTATCCAAGCAGGAGTCCCAGGAAGGCTGCAGCAATGCTGCTTGGGCAGGAGTTCACAGCCACTCCAGCAGGGGCCTCTCACAGCCCTGCTACAAACAGTCATTTGCACTGGCATGCAAATTGCATTACAAACCATCATGAGGGACAGTAACTGGCTCCCTAGTAAACCGTGTACATTTAGGGGGGGGGGAAAGGGGTGCAAATTGCCCTTCACGCTTGTGGCTCTCACTACAGTCAATAGAAACCAAGGACAGAATTTGGCTCTTAGATTTTATTTCTAATATAAGAAACGAAACTAGACAAAATCTGTTTAACTAATTTTAAAGCCCATCTTGACCATCCTCTTGGCAGTATTATTAGCACTAATAATGTTTTCCTATTGCTGAATAATCCATATTTTCCTGAAGTCACACTTCAAATGCAAAGATGATATTTGTCCTTTCCTGGGCTAATCAATAACTCAAGTGTGCATGTGATTTTCCAGAACAGTGCTACATGCTGCTCCCACTAGGCGAGAACTGGGGGCACTGACAGAGCTATAGGTAGAAGTGCTACTGTGCTCACTTGTCCTATTGAGATGTTACAGGGAAGCACTGGGCCCGAGCCTCAAATTTCAGATCCAGATTTCAAACCTCCCCAAGGCTGGGGGTGTTCAGATCTGAAGTTTAGTTTGGATCTGTCTCTAACAGACACTGAGATCTTCATTTGAAGAGCATGGGCTGTTGTTGATGCTCACTGAGGGGCTGATTCAGTAAAGTATGTCTGCACATGCTTAAAGTTAAACCCACACTAGTCAAGCACCTCACTGAACAGGGATACTTTCCTGAATTAAGGCCTGAGAGAACTGGTTGCAGAGTGCCTGCCTGCACTAGTTTATGTTGGGGCTCTTCTCAGTCCAGATGGGTTCCTAATGAATCACCAACACCAGTTCCAGTACCAACTGAACTTTTTGGGGCTGACTAGATCTGAACCTGCATCTCTTCAAAGAGCTAAAGAAATCATACTCCAGAGTCTTCTCTGACCCTTTTCAGAGTGGTAGCTGTGTTAGTCTGTATCAGTAAAAACAACGAGGAGTCCTTGTTGGCACCTTAGAGACTAACACATTTATTTGGGCATAAGCTTTCGTAGGCTAGAACCCACTTCATCAGGTGCATGAAGTGAAAAATACAGGAGCAGGTATAAATACATGAAAGGATGGGGGTTGCTTTACCAAGTGTGAGGTCAGTCTAATGAGATAAATCAATTAACAGCAGGATACCAAGGGAGGAGAAAAAACTTTTGAAGTGATAAGAGAGTGGCCCATTACAGACAGTTGACAAGAAGGTGTGAGTAACAGTAGGGAGAAATTAGTAATGGGGAAGTTAAGTTTAGGTTTTGTAATGACCCAACGACTCCTAGTCTTTATTCAGGCCTAATCTGATGGTATCCAGTTTGCAAATTAATTCCAGTTCTGCAGTTTCACGTTGGAGTCTGTTTTTGAAGTTTTTTTGTTGAAGAATTGCCACTTTTAGGTCTGTTATTGAGTGACCAGAGAGATTAAAGTGTTCTCCTACTGATTTTTGAATGATAACAATATCCACCCTACCATCAACCTCAGCCTGGACCAGTCCACACAAAAGGTCCACTTCCTAGACACTACAGTGCTAATAAGCAATGGTCACAAACACCACCCTATACCAGAAACCTACTGACCGCTATATTTACCTACATGCCTCCAGCTTTCATCCAGACCACATCACACAATCCATTGTCTACAGCCAAGCTCTAAGATACAACCGCATTTGCTTCGATCCCTTAGACAGAGACAACACCTATAGAATCTCTATCAAGCGTTCTTAAAACTGCAGTACTCACCTGGTGAAGTGAAGAAACAGATTGACAGAGCCAGAAGGTTACCAAGAAGTCACCTACTACAAGACAGGCCCAACAAAGAAAGTAACAGAACGCCACTAGCCGTCACCTACGGCCCCCAACTAAAACCTCTCCAGCGCATCATCAAGAATCTACAACCTATCCTGAAGGACGATCCCTCACTCTCACAGACCTTGGGAGACAGGCCAGTCCTTGCCTACAGACAGACCCCCAACCTGAAACAAATACCCACCAGCAACTACACACCACACAACAAAAACACCAACCCAGGAACCAAACCCTGCTACAAACCCCGGTGCCAACTCTGTTCACATATCTATTCAAGGGACACCATCATAGGACCTAACTACATCAGCCACACCATCCAGGACTCGTTCACCTGCACATCTACCAATGTGATATATGCCATCATGTGCCAGCAATGCCTCTCTGCCATGTACACTGGCCAAACCAGACAGTCTCTATGCAAAAGAATAAATGGACACAAATCTGACATCAGGAATCATAACATTCAAAAACCAGTAGGAGAACACTTCAACCTCTCTGGTCACTCAATAACAGACCTAAAAGTGGCAATTCTTCAACAAAAAAACTTCAAAAACAGACTCCAACGTGAAACTGCAGAACTGGAATTAATTTGCAAACTGGATACCATCAGATTAGGCCTGAATAAAGACTAGGAGTCGTTGGGTCATTACAAAACCTAAACTTAATTTCCCCATTACTAATTTCTCCTTACTGTTACTCACACCTTCTTGTCAACTGTCTGTAATGGGCCACTCTCTTATCACTTCAAAAGTTTTCTTTCCCTCCCTTGGTATCCTGCTGTTAATTGATTTATCTCGTTAGACTGACCTCACACTTGGTAAAGCAACCCCCATCCTTTCATGTATTTATACCTGCTCCTGTATTTTTCACTTCATGCATCTGATGAAGTGGGCTCTAGCCTACGAAAGCTTATGCCCAAATAAATTTGTTAGTTTCTAAGGTGCCACGAGGACTCCTCGTTGTTTTTTCTCTGACCCTGTGACACAAGTCACAGACATGGTTAAAAGAATCTGATCCACACTGCAAGATGGAACTGAATTTCAACTATGTCCCCCAACACTGTTGACTTTTGTAGACTAGATGGGACCTGTCTCTTTCATAGAGGCATGAACCAGAAGGGATCAGGAGTTGAGATGTCCCTTAATGGTGATATTATTAACATTCACTGCACATTTTATGCAGAACACAGATGTAAATATGTAAGTAAGCCCATTCTTTCATATAACATTCACACTAGTATCTAGTATTAACTATGGAGCGGCTTCTGCCATTCCTCAGTGCAATGGAACGTTTCACCACCTTAGCCCAGCAAATAGTTACCATGGTCTGTTCTACCACAACTCACTGAGCTTAGATTGCAAGCTCTTTGGAGCTATGTATTTGAACAATGAGGAGTGAAGCCTCTGGCTGCTACTGAAACATGAACATGTAATTATAGCAACAACACATCAAGTGCTATTGACACATTGTCATAGCCAGATGGTCTGATCAAGGTCTCATCTACCTAGATGTCACCATTTGCTTGGCCAGTAGAATTTCCCCCAGTACCTGATATTTCCACAGTTCAGGCTCTCTCACTCTAATGGCTTCAGCTTGTCATTTTGCTTTGCAGTCTTCATTACCCCATAAGTTTATTTTCTTGCCATGTGGTTTGATCCTTGCACTTTCACTATGTTTATGAGCAATTTTCTCTCCACAACATGCCCGTATCGGATATCAGCTTCCTCCAGAGCTTCAGATCCCCTTTGCTTTCCTTGACCCACAATCTTACACAGCCTCTCCCCCCTCACACCCATATGCCAGGTCATACCCTAGCTCTCACTATCAGCAACACTCCTCTTCCATTCTGCTCATGATAATCTTATCTACACTGACCACTCCTTGGTTATGTTTGGGCACTGAACCACCTCACCCCTCATAAAATTACCCTGTTTCACTGCTCCTAGCAACTTGATCCCACTAAACTTTTCATCTTGGCTTGCTCTCTGGATCCCTCCTTTCTTGACCCTTCTCTTACAGTTATCTAATTTATGGTGCTGTCCAACTCTTTGCCTTTTACCAATCCGATCCTATCAAAAAAACACCTGTAGTTCACGCCAGCTCCAGATCATTACAAGCACGAGTTGAACTTTATAAAAAATACACACACATCCCATCACGATATCCACTAGGAAATCTGTTCACATACAAAGGGATGCTCTCAGCAATGCAAAATCTCCCTCTCCCTCACTTGCTTTCTCTTCCTTCACATTAATCCCCTTCTCCACCCATCCAGCTCATACTTGCTTCTCAGCATTTCCTGGCCAAGTACAAGGGATTTGCTTCCTTCTTTAAAACTGTGATCTCCCTAATTTGTCATGATATCTCCTCCACCCCGACATCTCCTCCTGGCTACCAGCCTGAAATCAAACTATCTACTGAGCAGGTGCCAATGATTTTGTTAATATTTTGTTCTTCTACTGATATTTCATCAGCTAAATAATAGGCAATCAGAGTGCATTGCAACAACTTTTTAAACAGAGTTCCACAGCATGACAGGGTAATAGCTACGTTTATAGAACACAACATTTCTTTCATCAAATCTTTAGTTCCCATTGAAGTAAATGGCAAAACACACATTTACATCAGAGGGACCAGGAACAGATAGCAACTTGTATGTATATATTCACCTATTATTAAACAACAGAGAGTCCTGTGGCAGTCTGGATCTGTAAAAAGCAACAGAGAGTCCTGTGGCACCTTTAAGACTAACAGATGTATTGGAGCATAAGCATAAGCTTTCGCGGGTGAATGCCCGCATAAGCATAAGCTTTTGCGGGTGAATGCCCACTTCGTCGGATGCATCCGACGAAGTGGGCATTCACCCACTAAAGCTTATGCTCCAATACATCTGTTAGTCTTAAAGGTGCCACAGGACTCTCTGTTGCTTTTTACAGATCCAGACTAACATGGCTACCCCTCTGATACTTGACATATTTTTAAAACATTCACAAAACAAGATGTTCCACTGCGTGGGCTTCTTCCCCTGGGGAAAGGATCAGAGTGCAAACACATGCATTGCTTAATGCATGTCTGGAAGGTGCTCAGATATACTATAGTGATGACTGCAGCATAAGAACCTATATAGAATAGATTGGGGAGTTAGGAGCTCAAATTCCACTGAATTCCAATGAGAGCTGGGCACCTTGGTAAATCCCAGCCCAAGTCATTACAATAAAAATGGCAGCATGGATAGTCACTTTCACAGTTGCAATACCATAAAGGCAGTAAGGGTCAGACTCTGCCATCCCTACTCATGGGAGTAGCACCTTACTCCAGGAGTACTCCCACTGAACTCAGGGGCACTACTTTTGGAGTAAGGCACTGCCCAGCATGAGTAAGGATGGCAGAACTGGCACTAAATACACAGAAGTATTTTTTTTCTTTATGGATGCTGTGGGCCTGATTCTTGTTTATACCTCTTGGACCATGTTAGACTTACCCCGCTCTGGTAGTGCAAGGGGGCCTTACAGCAGCCATACAGAATTAACACTGCCGGAGCAGTGTGAAGGAGTGATTGGGAACCAGGCTCTGGGAGTCCCTCCTTCACCTTTTCTTATGAACTCCCCACATGTTTATGGACGAACAGCAGCCCTGCTCTTCATGCATCTCACCTACTGTTTTCTCCCTCTCCTTCCCGACAATGCCATTGTCCCTCAGACATTTCTGACATAAGCCTCAAAACCCCTTTCTTCCCAGACCCTCCCTTTCTCTCCTAGTTCCCTACTGCGCTTTGCTCCCTTTTTAAAAAACCCTCCCTAGATCCTGAAACACTTCACCTGACATCCAAGTTACCACCTTTCCTACCTCTGCTAATTTCCTGAGATAGTAGCCCTCATCTCTCCAACCACTGCAGCAGCACCAGTATGTTTCTGTGCTCTAGCCCTGGCACACAAACTGATTTTCTCTATGGACCAAACACCTTCTTCTTTCCAAGGACCAGGGTTCATTCTTCTCCTTGAGCCTTCAGCAGTCTGAAGTCCTTCCTGGACCTCCTACAGATCCATGCAGGTGTCACTGTCTCCTTCCTTTCAATGTTCCATTCCTGCCCTCTTTTCTTTGGTGGTGGTAATTGTTCTGTACCACAGCCCTCTTTGGTAGAGTCCCATGAGCCCATTTTTGATCCTGTGCTATTTCCCATCCACCTTCTCTCTCTCTCTCATTATCTTATCAAATGGCTTTAGGCTGAGGCTACTCCACCATACATATATATTTCTACACCTTTGATGACCTGTGTCTTCATCGTAACTTCCTTAAGCTAAATGCCTGAAAAACTGAAGTGTTTCTCTTAAGCAAGAGCTTAAGAGACCCCACTTCTTTTCCTCCATTCCCCTCCTGGACTTGGATAGCCTGGAGTCTCCAGTACCAAAACAAACTTGAAGTGAGCCTTGACCCTGGCTTTGCCTTCTCCTCCCACATTTCCAGTATCAGCAGATTTGCCTATTGCCGCTATTGTTGTTTATGTACAGCACTGCCTTTACCTCAACTCCACCTCTGTTGGCATCCTCCTCCATGTCTTCATCTCACCCTGCCTAGATTATGTCAGCTCCATTTTGTTGGCCTCTCTCGTTCTCCAGATGGCAGCATTGAACCGAGTGCCACTGACCACTTTCACAGGTGGACAGAGAAGCATGACCTCATCACAGATACGTTAAATGACTCCACTTGCTCCCAACTCATTTCAGAATGCCCTCCTTGGTTTTTAGGCTCTCCGTGGATTTGCTTCTACCTACATCACTATGTCTCCTCCCACCATCTCGCTCAGGCCTTCTCTCTTTCCCATTATGCGGTCTCAATGGGTTGAGAATATAATGGTACTTTAGCAGCCTTGACCACTGGGCACCGCCTTCCTGCATCTCCAGCTAGTTTCAAAGCCCATCTGAAAACGTCTCCTTTCGCTTTGCCCACGTCTCCGAATTTCTTGCTCTCTCTGGTTTTTTACTTTCACTTTGGAGCTGTTATTTAACTCCATAAAACATTTAAAACACTCAACACACTAAAGAAAAACACTCAGTTGCAGTGCTCACTGAGCGCAGACCTGTCCATCTAAGTTAATAACTGTTTTGTGTACACAGTGTCCTGGCCCATCATAGTTCTTGGGGCACTGCACGGACAATGCTAATTAAAACACCATAAACTAAACAAGATACAGTAAATAAACCACAATAGAAAGGTGCCAAACTGTTTGCCATAAGGTGCGGGGGCAATTTAAATAGAAAATGACCCTGCCAAAGTAGTTTTCAATTGCTGTTTAAAAGGATGGAATGAACATCAGTAGGGCGATGAGAGGCAGCATGGTCTAGTAGTTAAGGCACTGGACTGGGACTCAGAAAACTGAGGCTCTGTTCCTTGCTGTGCCAGTGACCTGCTGAGAGACCTCAGGCAAGTCACTTCATCTCCCTATACCTCAGTTTCCCCTCCCTATCTTTATGTCTGTGTTATCTACTCAGACTGTAAACTCTTCAGAGCAGAGACTCTCTTACTCAGGCTGCTCTCGGTGCTACTATAATTTAAATATAGTGACACTAATAAATAATAAGGGGGAGTAACTGCTACACCCTAAGGGACCAACAACACTTACAGTAAGGTGCAAAGGGGGACCCCTCAAAGGCTGGGGGGCCAGAGCACAGTTATATGCCAGGACAGTTATTAATGCAGGAGCAATCACAAACCATGGACATGTCATCCACAAGAACTTTCTCAATCCCTGCTGTCACCCTATTCCCCCAGCTTCCTCAATGATGCTTTCTAATCCATCCATAACAGGAGAAGTCCCCTGTCCTACCCTGATCTGCAAGGACCTTGCAGGACATTAGAAGCAGCCTGACGCAGAGAGATGTTGCGTTCAAATCTTTATTTTCATTCTATCAGCAACAGCTGGTTCCGCTTGACACCCAGAGCTTCGCCTTGCTTCCTCTTACCCACAATTCTCCAGGCCAAGACAACGAAGCAGCAGGTGAGATTGCTCAGGGCTTTGGCTAACACAATCCTATTTCCAAACACAGAGATTAAGGAGTGCTAACCCCTTCTGACTGCAACCGCACAGAGTAGCTGCACAGCCCAGCCCACCTCAGAATGAGTGGATGATACTGGGAGCTCCCTCAACAGTAGATGAAGGGAGGGAGGGAACAGGATGCTCTGTTTTAAAAAGCTGTGTTTGTTATTTTGGGAATCAGTCTCAAGCAAGGCACTCTGGAAATGCTGGCCTGTGAATACTGCCACCTCTAATAAATATGGGCTTCATTATCAGTACCTGGAGTGCATGTTTAGAACGGCCATACTGGGTCAGACCAGTGGCTCATCTAGCCCAGTATCCTATCTTCCGAGAGTGGTCAGTGCCAGATCCTTCAGAGGGAATGCCAGAACAGGATATCCAGTCTCAGCTTCTAGCAGTCGGAGGTTTAGGGACACCAAGAGCATGGGATTGTGCCCCTTAGCAATTTTGGTGTATTGGAATTACAGCCGTGTTCAGCACTTGCTATTGTTTACATGAGGACACTTGGCTTTATTCATTGACGCCCTGATCATGTAATTGTTTCTGTGCAGAGCCCAAGTGAATATTGGTACAGAACCAGCTACTTATTTAATACATTATTTGTAGTGCCAGCATGTATCTTTTAAATAAGGGGTAGAATGCTTCTATAAACTGGGGGGTTACTCTGCCGGGCAAACTATTGCTCTTGGGTTAAAGATGAAACTCTCATGGCACAATAACGCTCTCAGCCATTCCTGTTGCATTTGCCACTACATCTTTTGACCGAGGGCATTGGTGGCCACTGGCTGTCAGTCACTTTTCAACCTCAGGGGCAATCATTTTTGACCCCGACTTCCATCCCACCTCTACAGACAGAGACAATCTCAGTATTTCTGGTTAGTTAAGATGCTTGTAGAAAATATATATACACAATATATTGTCTCACAAAGGCTTAGCTATTTCTCTGTCTTGTAAAAAGCGTTAACTTTTATACATGTTTACAAGGCAGAGAAATAGCTAATATTAATAATACTAATAACTCTTTTAGTTCACTGTTTCTTCATTTGTAAATGCTAACGGGTCTGACTAATTTATTCAAAGGCATCTTTGCAACACTGGCAGGGAGGGTAATAGAAGGGGTGGTTCATCTATTGAGTGTCGCTTATGGTAGAAAGTCTTTCTCAAAAGAGGAAGGCCTCACAACATTTCCTAAAGATGGTGAGACTCTGGATTTGCAAGATCCCCTCAACAGAGAATGCTTTGCTCTGAGCTCTCACATGCTTTCTCCTGGGCTTTAGGTTCTGCATTGCTCCAGAGGTGTACAGCAGCTGTGGTGGTTCAAAGATCAAAATTGGCCTTTGGTGTAGCTGGGGCTTGATCCATTAATAGCTTTGAAAATTAGGACGAAGGCTTTAAATTGGCATTGGAAGTTGACTGGGAACCAGTGGAGGGACGTGAACACGGGCCTGATGTACTCACCTTGGCCTGAGCCATGTAGACAGTGGGCAGTAACATTCTGTACAAGCTGAACCCTTTGTATCATCTCCACATTCAGATTCAGATACAATGAGTTACACTGACCCAGCCTGGTAGTGACCAATGCCTGGATCACTGTGTTCAGGCCCTCAACCAGGAGGAAGGAACAGAGCTTCCTAGCAAGCTGGAGGTGAAAGAAGGCATGCTACCTGGTTATCCAGGCTTAGCAAGGGGTCAAACAGGAGCCTGAAGCTTTGCACACATCAGCTCCACTGACAGAAGGTCCCTAGGTCCATCAGACCCAAGCCATCGTGAATGGAGCGGTATGGTGCAGAAATTACTGTTCAAAACACAAGGAAGATCTGCTGCTTGCAGTGTTGTTGTAGCCGGGATGGTCCCAGGATATCAGAGAGACAAGGTGGGTGAGGTAATATATTTTACTGGAAGAACTTCTGCTGGGGGAAGAGACAAGCTTTTGAGCTACCCAGACCTGAAGAGCAGCTCTGTGACACTCGAAAGCTTGTCCCTTCCACCAACAGAAGTTGGTCCAATACAAGATATTCCCTCACCTGCCTTGTCTCTCTCATGAAGATCTGTCGGATTTGGGTTGACACTAGTTAGAAGGATATTAATGTTTAGGGGACAATCCTGTAAAATAACTGTTTCCACTCTAACAAGTTTTTCAACCTTAAAACAGCCTTGAGACCAATTATTTCTTTAAGGTCTCAGATATTTTTCCCACCTCCCTCCGGGCATCCAGCAGCCTTTCATGCCAACAGGAGTAGTACATACTGCCCTGTGGGACAGATTCTGCTGTTAGTTATAACTGCAGAAATCTGCAGTAAAGCCTAGGCCCAAACCTGGGCTGCTGCTGAGGAGCACACACTGCAACTCAGGAGAGCACAGTTCAGGTGGTTTTTAAGAACGGTTTTCAGACTTCCAGTCCTGGGCTGGCTGTACCCTGAGTCTGTCGCTTGGTATAAACTGGAGTAACCTGAAGGCTGCTCTAAATTAGACCAGCTGTCAACAGCCCAAGATGAATTTCATAGATTCATAGAGTTTAAGGCCAGAAGGGACCATCTGATCATCTAGTATGACTTCCTGCATACCACATTTCAACCATTATGGTAGCCAGAGATCAGCAGGGCATAGAGAAGCCCTGGAGATGCCCCTTTCCCTGTCCCATACCTTTCTGACAGCAACTGGGAGACAAGATGATATAGCCAGCTCTGCACCACAGGAGAATCCCCCACAGTCCATTCAGTGGGGTTAGGGCCTCTCTGTGCTAGCAAGGCAGTCCAAAGCAGCCGATGCAGCTGACAGTCAGGACTAAGACTTCGGGGGAGTTACTGTGGATTTACACGGGTGTAACCGAGAGCAGAAGGGGTGGTACAAATTAACTGACGTTATTTATTCAGTGTTGCTCTAGGGCTGCCCAAGAAGCATCAGACCCTCAAAAGGGGCGGGGGGCAGGGGGTGGGGGAAGAAGAGGGCTTGTTCTTTGCCCATCAGAGGAAAAGGAAATTATTAAAAAGACAATCAGGTTAAAAAAAGGTGTGCCTGGGAGCTCAGTGCCTGGCTTAGCCTGGGGGTTCGGTTCCTAAAGGAAGTGCTGACAAACCCTTCCTTACAGAGCTACTATCAGATGGTAAACAAACAACTATTATCTGATGCCAGTGGGAAGTCACCAGCCCCAGGGGCAGAGTGCACCAGCACTGACAACTGCTGCCAGCCTGGAGATCTATGGCTGGTCTGCTGCTTTGCTTCTCAGTGAGTCACTTACATCGGAGAGTCAGATGTTACAGGTAGCGATGCCACTGCTGTGCCACACCGAACCCCTGCAGCCAGCCGCATACTACCCAGCCCATCTGTTCTGTCGTCTCTCCCACACACATGCCTGCTGGCTCATGCTCTCACACACACTGGGCTATTTCCCTGTTTACACAGTGCATGTTATTCCCTCCCATTCATGCTACCCACATCAGTAGAAGGATATAGGCATGTGTCTGTGAAATAGAGAAAGCTTCACATGGTTAGTTTAGAAATTGGCTCTCCCAGCAGTTCTCTAGGAGCTGTTGGCAGTTTTTTAGACTTTGGGTTGGGGGAGCAAAGAATTAAAATGTCCTCGGGGGAGGGGTTGGGGGGTTTCTAACCAGCAAAACAGGCAGGGCCAAATCCTCAGCTGGTGCAAGTCAGCACAGCTCCATTAACACCTGTCACACCATTTATACCAGCTAGGGTCTGGCCCAAAGAGTGCACTAAAGCACATGGGGGAAAAGGTGCGTTTCAAAAGGTGTGTGGTCGCTAACATGTTTTAAAATGCTAGCGTAGACAGGGCAAGTTGTAGTTTTAACACCTCTAGACCTTGTCTATAGCAGGATTTTAGCTGTGGCATTTTAAACAAAACACCCCTCTCTCCCAGTGTGGACATCACCTTCACCCTTCATTTACAGGGTAATAAATCCACCTCTTTGTTGACTACAGGAAGGAAGAACTAAACCAGTTGAGAAATCTCTCACACTTTTAACCATATTAACAACTGAATTGTCCTTGCAGAGATTTTCCAAGCAAATTAATATGATTTTAAGGCAGTGTTTTCTTTTCACACCATGATCCTAAGAATTCCCTAACAAAAGACATGCTGTGGGTTAAACAGTAGGGGGCCAGATCCGTAGGTGGTGTAAATCAGCATAGCTCTCCCACCTGTTAATCTGGTCCTATGTGTCTGTGCCTCTCTTATTGTGAACAACTATCTCAACAAGAAACTTGCATTGCACTATACTGCAAATATTCACTGTGCCAAGAACTACTGTACCCCCAAATCTACATGTATTGCCCTGCCACATGCTTGACAGCTTCTCTTAGTACTTGGTATCGCAGGAGGACGAGGGAGTTTGAAATGCTGCGTTTTAACAAATGCACTGAGTTCTAGGAGCTAAAGTGTGAATCAGGACCAATGCTGCTGTTGGTAAAAGACTTGGGAAAATTTGAAAAGCAAACATGTCTTCATTCACCCAAGCAGCTAAGGAAGAAAAGTAATACAAAGTTAAGCTCCTTACCTTGATATTGCAAAAGATGTTCCGGTAACAGGTGTGACAGCTTTTGGGGCTACTGCTGACGCCTGGAGCTTTGCTGTTTTCAGGCTGAACTCCCATTGTTTGATTAGAATTGCTGTTGGAGGCCAGTGCACACAGTTAGTTTCCTCTCTCTTTTCCCTAACTTGCCAGTAAATCAGAAGTGTACCAAAATGCCGAAATGCTCAGCTATCTGTTGATATAAACCTCTCTTCTTCCCTTCCTCCAGCCTGGATTCTGATAAGTCACAACTGAAAGCTGTCCAAGCATGTGAGACTTAGTGAGTGTGAGCATGAAGTTTTTATAAGACTGTTCTCTGGAATAGTGATGATGAAACTTTATTTCTCCTCCCTCTTTTCTTGTGTGTGTAAAGAGAACTTTAAAGGCACAGGGAGGCTGAGCCAGGCTCACACACCACCCCTCCCGAGCAGGTATGGGTAACAATCTGTCACACACATAACATTCCAGTGACAGGTCGGAGCTCTCTCTCCTCCCTTCTTCTCCCCCTCTCCCCCCACACCATGTGGATCATAAAAGACACCAATTCAGAGTTGGATCCCTTAGGCAGTGCTGCAAAATATTTGATACAGCTTTCCTACCATAAAGATATTCATGGCCTCATTCACCCTCTTCTCGCCCCCACAAAAATCCCCTTTCCCAGCAGAGTTTGTATAACCTAATGAAAGCCAGAGGCTCCTGGAAGAGGGGTTTTGCTATTGCCGATCTTATTAACACAAAAGGCACCAATATATCACAGTGATGGGCAGCAGAACAAAGCCCTAAAAGATGGGAAAGGATGAAGGGATGCCCGTTTGTTGTGCGGACTATGTTTGTGCTGATCTGCCTTTCATGTCTCTAGCAGGTGAGATTGGCAAAGGGAAACTTTTAGAAGTAGAGAGCAAGAGAAAGGAAGAAATCTCTCTCTCAAGCAGGTGGGAGGTTTGCAGCACACACAACGCTAGCATGTTCTGCTCTCTGCTTGTTTTCACTTGCAAAAAATCTGCGTTTGTAAATTTCCAGAGAGCTGTTCTTTCAGAGACCTTACTGGGGTTATGTTTGCACAAAGAATTGATTTATTTAAACTGCTTTACCGGGGGTGGGGAGGAGGAGTGGAGGGCAGGTTTTCATTTGCTCAGGAGGAGGAGCTGGGTTTCAATTTGAATATTTTCTCAGAAATGCCAGACTGAATAGATGATGCCTGAGGCTTTCCAATGTGTACAATCATGCAGGGTAGAGAAAACCTGGCAAAGGGATCCCCTAGGAAATAGCGGCACAATAGCAGTCTAATTTATTTTAGTGTTCTTCAAGTGCCTTCACACCAAACACACCAAATAGCCTAGCTGTAAATTGCTTCTTTCTAAGGGCTGTGCTAATAGGGAGGTGATCTTGGGGATGATCAGATGACCTGTAAATAAAGCTACACATGATCCTGCACACTGCTTCATGTGGCCAGATCCCTGTGCCCACACAGGAGCCCTTTGACTTCAGTGGGGCTCTGAGTAGGGTGACCAGATAGCAATTGTGAAAAAACGGAACAGGGGGTGGGGGGGGGGTAATAGGCGCTTATATAAGGAAAAAGTCCCAAAAAATGGGACTGTCCCTTTAAAAACGGGACAACTGGTCACCCTAGCTCTGAGTGGATACTGGAGTCTCCCTGCACAAAGCAGTTTGCAGGTTTGGGGGCACAGCTGGTGCTAAACACAGAGCTGAGTGAATAATTCTCTTGAAACAATTTATGCAGTTAATTTAGCCTCTTTTTGCACACAATTAACCTGTGGAACTCATTGAGACAAGATATCACAGAGTATACCACTTTAGCAGCATTTATTGAGATATTAGACATTTAGATAACAAGAATATCTTGCATCTGATGAAGTGGGCATTCACCCATGAAAGCTTATGCTCCAATACTTCTGTTAGTCTTAAAGGTGCCACAGGACCCTCTGCTGCTTTTTAAAGAATATCCAAAGTTATAATAGTTAATACCAAAAAAATAAACAAGGGTTTTTGAAGGGCTTCTGCATTTCAGTGAAGCTCTGGGTTAGGAAAAGCTTTTCCTAGGGGAAGATTATACCTCCTGCAGAGTTTCTTACACCTTCCTTTGAAGTACTTAGCCATTGCTACAGACAGGCTATTGGACGGTCCAATCTACTCTGGCTAGTCCTATATGCTTTTTTCCTTCTTGCAAAGTGTCCATGAGCTGATTGTGATATCTTTATATTCATTCATTATGAACAGTCAACAAATCTCTTTTTTTAAACTTTAGACAGCTCACAAATGTAAACTTGACCAGAACTGATTAGCTGAGATTGGTCAGGTAAATCACATGGTATTGTTTCTACTTCCTGATTGCAAAAACCTGCAAACACTTCCACCATGAATACTAGACTTTGCTTTCCAAGAACATTTGGGCCAGTTACCTTTGATTACTTTCCTTAGCAGGAAGCAAAGACAGTAAGGGAGGAGCAGAGCAAAGCTAATACTTTAAAATAGTCAAATTAAGACTTAGGAACTCTTTTTTGCAGTACTTGGCCAACTTTAGTAAATAAACTTCTGGGTGAGCTGCTGGGGCTGCTCTGGATTTTAAATTGGGAGCCGCTTAGCATCAGTTATAGTGGCTTAGCCAGAGAAACTCCCCATTAAGTAACAGAATTGCTGCCTAAACAACACAGGGGCAGGTTTGAATTTGAGACTGAGGTGAGTTAGAGCTGGATTTGGGGCCCACGACCCTGCACTCAAGGATCCCCACTGATTCCAGGGGCCTAAGAATACTCAGATTTCCTTTAATCTCTTCCCCCAACCCCCACCCCCTGTGCAATTACAGCCTTGAAAACGCTGAAAAGACCCTGGCCCTAGCTCCCTCAATGTTTAGGAGAACTCCAGATGAGTTCATGACTATGTGGAGGGCAAGGCCAGCCAGGCTGCTGAGGTGGGCACTAGGATGAGCACAAGTTCCCCTCCACTCCAAGGCAGGTCCTTGGCGAAACACCTAGTACAGTAACCTTTGGCCACAATAGCAGGAGAGGTAGCGTTGACAGAGCATGGGGCTGAGAAAAAGGGATTCCAATGCTCTAAACCTGGCTCTGTGACCTTGCTCACATCACTTAACTCTCCTGCCTTAGTGTCCTCATCGGTAAATAACAATGCTGACTTACCCACCTCCTGGGAGGTTAGGGGGAGCTATGCCAACCAGGTAGCTAACATCTGAAGCACTTTGCACCTGTGTAAATGACTTTATAGGTCCAAGGCAGTGAGGGTCAGGCCCGATCTCTGTACAAGGAGATAGTTACACTTGGGATGTCAGTGCCCTGTGCAAACTGCTCCTCGTGGCTAGGAGCCAGTTACTTGTATTTAGGTGGGGTGGGTGTCAAAAAATTATGTCACAGTCCCCTAAGCCCGTCTCAAAAACAGAATGCTCCAACTGGGTCTGAAGGTACCAGGCAGACACACCGTTTGTTACAAAATGGGGTATTTCCACTAATCAGCTAAGCATCACTCTGTATAGCTCTCCAGTAAACAAGCAACATAACACCCGCAAAGTCTGACTCTGGGTTGATGGGAGTGTTGCACCTCAAAAGTGTGTTTTCTGCATTAATTAAGATAGCAGTAGGTTGCACTGTGCAGGGAGTAACTTTACCAAACAGCCCCATGTGGAGCTTAAGTGCTTTGCTGGATCAGGGCCCAAATGCCTTATCTGGAAAGGGTTTTTTTCCTACTTTATTTGCAACCCCCCCCACCCAAAAGTCTTCACAGATGGATTTAAATTCACCAGATCTACTTTAAAATAAAAATAAAAACAACAAAACAAACAAAAAAACCCAACAGCTGCTGGCAAAGAGCATCAGCCCACAGTACAGGGCACATCGCCTCTAGCCAGGTCATCAGCAATCTCAGAGGTCTGATGTTATTTGCAAACTGAGACACTGTATCATGGAAGAAAATAACAATTAGAGATGGGAAGCCGATTGTGATAAAATAGTCCCAGGCTAGATGGTCTGACCCAATGTACTAATGCTTCTGTTCCCATGGCTCAGCTACAGTCCTTGTCAGCAGGATATTCACTTATCATGTTGTACTTATCAAGCGAGACCCCAATCCAGTTAAAGTGGGTGCTTAAATCCCTTGATATTAGGGTTGGGCCTTAAGTACGTGCTGAAGTGCTTTGCAGAACTGGGGCCTTAATCTTTTGGCCTGAATGTGGATTAGCACCTGTGGAAGTAACAGCCTCGAGCAGTGCTTGCACCTGCGGAGTGCCATTGCTATAACTGTGGTTGAGCCTGTGCAAGGGGTTCAAAGGAGGGAAGGCTCCTTACATCACACACTTGTGCAAGGGCCACACACAGGGGTGAAAGTAAGGCAGTACAACGTACCGGTAAAAAGTGGCCACTGGTACCAGCCCATACAGGTGACTTTAAAGTGCTGCTGTGGCTGCGCTTTAAGGACCCTGCTTAAAGCACTGCAGCAGCAGTGCTTTTGCCCCTTTTGCCCACACTCCTGGGCCACTGATGGGTGGGCAAAAGGAGCAGCTGCCCCGGGGCTGGCAATTTAAAAGGACCCAGGGCTCCAGCCACTGCTGCCAGAGCCCCGGGCCTTTAAATCGCTGCTGGAGCCCTGGGCAGTACAGGCCAGGCAGCATGGATGGGCTGGCTAGGGGACACTGACCCCCAGCCCCACCCCTTCCACCAGGCCCAGAGCCAGCCCCCATACCAGTAAGAGTTCAATTTTACTTTCACCCCTCGCCACACACAACCTGCCAAACAATGACTGATTTGCAATGAATATTCAGTGGCTACAGACAAAGCCATTTGAGCACCTTTATGTAAGTAAGGACAGATCTCCTCCCTCTGCGCACAATGGCTAAGACACTGTAACTGATGTCTAAACACTCAAAGCATAACCATACTAAGTGCCAGCCCAACAAACTCACACTGTCATGGTAGGCTCTTTCCCTCTTAAGCATCACCATCTATGGTAGAGATTCTGCAGGCCAAATTTATACCCTTAACTACACCTGTGCCACCCCATTTTCTTCAGCAACACCTGTGCAAACCCACTCCAGCCTAAGAGGTTACGCAGGTGCCACTGAAGGCATTATCTGCAGAAGGTGCTTCATTACTCAGTGAATAGTCAACTTAACCCAGGCCATCATGGAGGTGTGGTCATACCTCTCAGCTATTGTCTACTTATCAGAGAAACCCCAAATTCTGGACCCAAATTTACCCCCATTTGGCACAGAGCTTGTGGTCTCGCTCTTATATTATTTTAAATTACAGCCCTCAAAACAATGAGTCATGCAACGGAGGTGGAAAACATATTTCTGCTGAGAATGTGAATCCTGCCTCATCTTAAGAATTCTCCATATCTCCCTCATTTTGAATCTTTGCCCCACAGTTGAGTCTTGACAAGCTGAGTGGTATAGCTTGTGGATTTAGTGCAGAGGAAGAAACTGATTTACAGCACAGAGAGGGAGAGGAATTTAGTTTCAAATTCTTATTATTACACTTTGTTATGTGAGATTGGCAAAATTAAGTACTAGCTGGAAAATCACAGTGTGTGGTTTGGTTTGGTTTACAGTGCCTCAGAGATGCATTTCTTTTTGAGGCTTTGAAATCAGTTCCTCCTTAAAATGGTCATACTTTTTGCACTGCCACGGGATAACTCCACACTGGACTTAAACACTTGGAATTAAAGAAAAAGGAATCAGTGCAGTAAACTGAATGCGAGCCCAACCACTATTGGCATTCCCACCTGCTGCCAGGGCTGGCTCTAGGTTTTTTGCCGCCCCCAAGCAAAAAAAAAAAAAAGGTGGCCAGAATGCCACCCTTGGAATTGTGCCTAGAGTCGGTCCTGCCTGCTGCTCTAAGATTGCCCTTGCCAGCTGGTCACATGTGGGAGGTGGTGATGAGCAGCAGAATAGGACTATAAAATAGTTAGCTAGACAGTATTCCCAGAGGGTAGAAAGCAGGAAGCTGGTAGCTTATTTCAGAAATGCATGGCCAGAATACTAGAGGTACTGGCCCCAATCCTCAGGTCTGGGTGAACTCAGTCTACATCACCTTGGCTACTCCCCATTTCTAAAGCATCGGGTCTTCTCTAAATTAATCCCAGCTCCCCATTGCCCCAAATGGCCATTCAGAGGACTGGGAATACTCCATCCATGCCCCCTTTTCCCAGCTATGCTAGGGACTTCAGGCACCCAGGGATTCCCCTATGCGGAATTTATTCCCATCTGCTGAGATCCACCAGCCTTGCAGTCCCTTTGTGCCATGAGAGTGGCTCAAGGAGGCCATCAAAGATCCTAACATCAGGCCCATTTCCCCCCATCAGACTGTTTGCCCCACCTCACTCTCCTCCAAAGCAGCAATCAGAGAGAAGTATATCGGGCCTGATCCACCGCTCCGTTATTCCAGTTTCTGGCTGGCACCACCTCATTGATGGCAGAGAAGCTACACTGGTGTAGAAGTGGAGGGACACAGTGGAGAATCAGGCCTTTTTAAACCGGTAGAAACGAATATGGTTAAGTGGAGCCTGCATCAACCAAAAACACGAAGACTCTGCCCAGCCTGTAGATTGCTACGTCCCCTCTAAGGGTATGTCTGCACGTGCACAGCAGTGGGGAGGTATGATCACAGTATGTGTAGATGGACCTCAGCTAGCTTGTGTCTAATTAGATCGAGTAGCAATAGCAGCGAAGCTGCAGCAACATGGGCTGTGGCTACTTGAGTATGTACCTAGGGTCTGCAGTGGGTGCGGCTTCACTGCTATTGTTACTGGCGATAGCGTCGATCAACATGTGGTGTAACCGCATCTCCCCATTGCAGTGTACATATACCTGTAGCAGCTTGTGCTACACAAGGCTGGTAAAGAGTCTTGATGAAATCTGCCTGCCTCCCCAGCCCAGGCAGCTTTAATAATAACTGGAACTCTGCTCATTTCCTTCATATTTGTGCCAAAAAAGTTAGGGGTGCCTCTAAGGGGTGAGGCCGAAACTGGCTGCTCTCCTCCATCTGGTTTTAATCGGGCACTGGCCGATAACTGGATTCCAGGTCTCAATTGGACTCCATCCACTCTACCCAACCCATTCCTCTCAGTGATCTTTGGCCTGCAAGTTCTCAATAGCAGCACCACACACACAGGTACAAGGAGTTAGCAGCAAAAATAACACTGCTTGTTCCTGAGGCAAGACGAGATACTGCTGTTTGTTCTCTGGGAGGGACCTTTGTCCACGACAGCAGCAAGTGGTATAATTTCACAGTGCTCTGTACACGCTGATTGGAGTTGGGCTCAGCAAAATGTTTGTTTAATTATTATTATTTTAAAATAAAAAGCATTTCATTCACTGCGGCCTTCCAATTAGCTTCTAGAGAACGCTGGCCTGGCATTTAAGTATAGCCACTGGCTGATCTTTCAATGCAGAGACAAAGCCACTTGGCACCATCCATACAGCAGAATGGAAGTATAGTTACTCCTGGGGGGAAAGCAAGCACTTCAATCACTATTGTCTTTCCCACAGCAAGCTGGGAGAGGGGCAGTCTGCAGCTGTATATAACACTTCATGGAATATTTCATGTAACGTGTTGATGCAAAATTGCAAGCTAGCGAAGATACAACCAGAAACCTTTGGGCTTCGGCTCTGAAAGGCACGGCACACAGAGTTGCACATTCTTAAGAACAGTGAATATTTTGGTCTTACTGTTTTTTCCCTCTTATGGCCGAGAAGATTCATTGGTACAGGAATGCCTGGTATTATTATTACTTTTATATTACATTGCAGGAACCTAACTGAGATCAGGGCCTCATCATGCTTGGTGCTGTACAAATACAGAGTAAAAGACAGCTCCTGCCCCAAAGAACTTACAGTCTAAATAGACAAAGGAAGGACTTTCCCCATTTTACAGCTGGGGAGCTAGGGCAGATAAAGCGACTTGCCTAGCATTGCCTATGGCAGGGCTGGGAGCTAAAGCCCACATCTCCTAAATCCCAGTCTGGTGACTTAACCATGATGTTCTGATAGTGAGACACTTCGACCCAAAGCTGAATGTTTCTTATTATTGTCTATGGAGCATTATTAATATGATCCACACTGTACAACACAGAGACACACAATCAATGCTAGTCAGGCAGGATAGGTCTGACACACACAGCTGATTTTCAAGAGATTCAGCATGGTGCAAGCACACTGACTGCTGAGCTCTCTTGAAAATCTGGCTCCCTAGTTAGGTGCCTAAATGGAAGCTGAGTACTCTGTAAATGGAAGTATCAGGGGGTAGCGGTGTTAGTCTGTATCCACAAAAACAACAAGGAGTATGGTGGCACCTTAAAGACTAACGGATTTATTTGGGCATCAGCTTTCGTTTTCGAAAGCTGATGCCCAAATAAATTTGTTAGTCTTTAAAGTGCCACTGGACTCCTTGTTGTTTCTGTAAATTGAGTGAGTGTGCTGAGCCCTTGGAAATCTGACCAAGAGCTCTTTTGAAAATCTTGCCCACAATGCACCAGCTGATAAGGTGAGAGATAAATCTCAAAACAGTGGAAACATTGCCTGTCATTGTATGTGAAATTATCCACCCTGATGGATTACCGGCGCTAGGCTTTGTGGAGGACGTGAGCTAGAAGGAGGGGGCTGAGTGAAGAGAGGTTGGTCATTCAGCACAGGGCCCGGCAGGGCACTCTGAGGTGTGGAGAAGACTACTGAAGTGCACCTGGGTGGGAAATGGTTTCCCCATCCCATTAAACTTTTTCAAAAATATTCCTGTTCTGTATCAGAGCAAAGCTGAGACCTTTGGAAATTTTTCATATAAAAAGAGAGAGAGACACACACCCCAAAATGGCCAAAAGTGAGGTGGGTAGGGCCCTCACTTGGGATGCAGGAGAACCAGGTACAAGTCCTTCCTTTGAATCAGACAGATTAGGGACTTGAAGCTGGGTCTCCCACATCCCAGCTAACTGCCTGAATCACAGGTGTTGCAGGCACAGAATGCCCGAGGCAAAGCAACAGCGAAGGTTCGT
>NW_020665188.1:3692056-3765866 GCF_002925995.2 Terrapene triunguis | reverse complement strand
TTCAGGCCTAGTGCAGGAAGGCTTCATTGACACTTGTGATTTTCCACTCTCCTGAGTCACCTGGGGTGATGGTGATGCCTGGTGACGTCAACACAGGGCTGCAGAGTTAGTCTCTCTCTGGCCCACTAAACATTTAATTATTTATATAAAGCAGAACAGCTCAGGAGGAAAATGGAGATCATCCTGTGACACAAAGGCCCCTTGGCAAAGAGGCCTCTCATCTTTGCAAACAACTCTTGTCTCAGACCTACAAACTCACTACATCAAATACATTGCTTACAGGGTAATTATCCATAAAAGGTAACATGTAAGGTCTCTACTGAAAGCATAATCCTGGCACAACGTGTGTATGGGTGATTGATATTTAAGGAATAACATAACTATATTGATGTTTATGCCCTGATGGTCGTGAGGTTAAAAGGTGTCACCAGGCAGTAATATTATTCAGTGATGGCCTATTCATGCAGAGGGAGTGGCCACCCCTCCCTGGTCAGCCAGCAATGTAATGCCAGGCTAAATTGTCCACCATTGCTCCATCCCAGAACAGTCAATGGAAAACCATCAAAGACAATTGCAAACAATCGAAACCCTTGGAGGTCAAGAAGGAACATTACAAGAGACAGGGGTTGGCCCTGTCTATGGATAAAGACAGACTGTTTCAGTATAACTCAGAGTGGGGAGAGGCCCTCTGGATCCATTCACTGAGGAGCCATCTTGTTGAGTGGGGGTGTTTTTCATGAAAGTTTGGATCCTAGTTCCTGGGAAGCCAGCCAGCTCTGCAACAGACTGAACTTTGGGGGAACGACCAACTCTATTAGATAGTCAAGGGAACTATTGATAAGTGTAGTCCATAGTTCACATTTTATTATCTTGTTTTGTATTGTAACCATTTGTTTCCATCACACCCTTTTGTTCCTCTCCCTATTCATTCTTAAATAAACCTTTTGTTTCATTACAAGTGCTGTATGTTACACAGGAGCAGTAGTTTAAGGTAAAACTGGGATAACACTGCTCCTTTGGGGCAGAAGATCTGGGATGTCTGTGAGTAGCCAGTGTCAGGGGCTTGGTACCACAGGGGGATGCTTCAAGGGACTGAGGTGCAGTTTGTGTTAACCTGAAAGGCAAAGTCAGGGCAGTCATAGACCGAAGGAAAGTGCTTGCGTGACTGAAAGGCTGGTGGTGTCAGGGAGCTGACACCCTATTAAGTACCAGCACGACTCCCTCAAGCTGGAGGCTGGGGGCAACAAGGTGATTCACAGTCCTGGAAGCATCAAGAACTGTTACTCCAGTATAGGCAGTGATTTAGGTACTCCATGGGGATTTAGAAGACCCAGATTCAAGTCCTTGCTCTGATTTGACCTGAAAAACTTTTCCTGGTGAAAATTTTGTTGGAACTGATACGTTCCCATGAAAAGTTTTGGGGGTGATGAAATGGCATTTTCCAACAAAAACCTGTTAAGTCAAAAAATTGCCAACCAGCTCTATGCCAAAGGGGCATGAAGGCAGATTGCTTGATAGAAGGGTAGACAGCAAGAGAGGGTGGGGGATTATGGCATATTGAATGATCTTAGAGAAGTAAACAAAGAAAGCCCACTATGGAATTGTTTGGGGTTTGCTGGTCTCTCAATTCATGGGCTGGGCCGTTCCGAACAGCATTAAGGCAGATACAACATTATCCCATTAGCTTTTAAAAATGAATTTGCTGCAGCTGCATTTGTGCCCTTTCTGTAAGTGTTGCCCATGAACATCTGAGTATAACTGTTCACTGAGATTTAACTGTGAACCCTGCAGGCTTGAGTTCTCATGGGCAGAGACTTTTAAACTTGCAAGTGCAAGTAGTTTCCACTGGAAATATGGGATGAGTCATTCCATTACACAGCAGGGGGTCAAAACTCCACCTCAGAGCTCTGGCACAGAGGCAAGTAAGGGAGCCAGACAAGGATCTACCCACTCTCTTCACAACCAGGGCTGGGTGCGTGCACACAATTACCTTGTGTCAGTGACTGTGGTGATGACAGCAGCTTACAAACTGTGACAGCCAGACTGGTTTCACTCTACCAATAATCATCTTTGATCAAGATCAGAATTGCTGGTAAGAGGAAGCAACTCCTGTTGCTTGAAAGAAAGACTGAGCTGACTCACAGGCTAACGCCTTCCTTCAGAAACAGCAAACATTTGCAAGGGTATGTCTACACTACAGGATTAATCCGAATTTAGATAATTCGAATTTGGGAAACAGGTTGTATAAATTCGATTGTGCGCGGCCACACTAAGCACCTTAATTCGGTTTTAAACCACATTAATTCGGTGGTGTGCGGCCACACTACCCCATTAACTTAAACACAGTAATTCGGTGGTGTGCGTCCACACTAACCCTAATTCGAATTAACAAAATCGATTTAGGCTCTACTCCGTTCGTCGAGGTGGAGTACAGAAATCGATTTAAAGGGCCCTTTAATTCGAATTAACTGGCTCTGTAGTGTGGACGGGTGAAGGGTTAATTCGGATTAAGGCAGCTAAATCCGAATTAAAGTCCTAGTGTAGACCAGGCCAAAGAGGGCTTATCAGCATCCCAAAATGACTTCTTCCAACAGCTACTCTGAAACCTTCCAACAGCAGACAACCAGTTCCTCCCAGGGTGGTGGATTGCAAATGTTATCTCTACTTTCCAAGGAACATTTGAGAAAACAAAGGTTGAACCCAAAAGAGGAAGTGACAGTGGTTAACCCCCTTGGGGTGTGTCTAGATTAGGAGAAGAGGTCAAGGTTAGGTTGGGGTCAGTTAACATGGCCCTGACCATTTTCCTAGCACAGATTCATAGTAACACTTTAGGCTCCCCATTAGAGTTGATCTCGACCAGATAATTCAGGGTAACCTATTTCTACATTAGGGAAAAGGCTGGAGTTAGCTAACGTGTTAACTGACCCTGCCTTAAATTCAACATCCTATTCTAGACAACCCCCGTGAGGGATGGTGGTGCAGGCAAGCCTTTGTAGATAGTAAATCAGGAACATCAAATAAACTTGAAAGGTACAACAAGGCTGTGAGGATGATTTGGGAGACTGGATACCAGAGGAATGTGACTTTAGCAGGCTGAGATCCTGGAAGGGCCAGGGTGGGAGAAAGAGAAGCCTTACATTTCTAGAGAGTGGTGTAACTGAACTCCAGGGGAGCCTATCTAGATGAGCTTTGCAGAGGTTCAGACTAGATCTCTTAAGCAGACTTTTTTTGTCTGATCACTGTATGCTGAATGTCTTGCTTATAAATAGGCTACTTGAGTTTCAGGGTCAAATTCCTCCCTGCTGGTAACTCCTCTGAAGTCAGTGGAGTTACACAAGGGCGAAGCTTGGTCTTTAGACTGTCGGGGGGGAGAGGGTATGGATACTCATTATTTTTAATGGAATCTGAGCATATAAATCCTCAGACAGATTTTAAAATCTCAGCCTTTGAGCATTTCACTCTGAACAGCCCAGAGAGGAAAATAACCTTCAACATTCAGAAAGAGGAAGTGAGAAACGGATGATTGGAGCATACCTCACTTGGGATTCTCAGTAAAAAGGGCAGGGATTAAGAAATCATTTCCCATCATTTGCAAGTCTGTGGCCAGAAGGGTGCCTGGTAAATGTCTGCTGACCATGAATGAGAACCTAGCATAAGGGCGACAGGATAGACCAGTAAATATGGTCCAGACCAGTACACTCATAGTAATACTTTAATGAAAGAATTGTTTGTTTTGCGGTAGCACCTCAGAGTCCTGCTCACAGAGCAGGAGCCCACTGCCCGACAGTTCAGACCTCAAAAAACTTACAAGCTAGAATGTCAGTGTCCTGTACCAGAGGCAATTACGTGACTCAGACAAGAATCTAACTACCCCATTCAAAGCAGGATTGCATTTTCGGGCAATTGCTTTGTGTGAATGTGATGAGAAAGAATTTAATATAACTCTGTTCCTTGACAATACATTTTACAGTCATCTCATTATGGCAGGAATGATGCCTTAAGCAAAGCTTGTGTGGTCTAGAAAGGGAAAGATTTAACATTTTGCTAAAATTCCCTATTCCTGTTAGTCTACTACCTTGCTCTGCTTCTACTTCTGCAGGAGAAACTCAAACCCTTTCAGGCTCTGCTGATTATAAGAGTTACGCTCCCACAGTCAAGGAACAGAAACAATAATGTGGTTTATGTGCCTCGTCAC
The DNA here is from genome assembly GCF_002925995.2 of Terrapene triunguis. Classification (NCBI taxonomy): domain Eukaryota; kingdom Metazoa; phylum Chordata; order Testudines; family Emydidae; genus Terrapene; species Terrapene triunguis. Next base: position 3,761,671 of record NW_020665188.1, on the reverse strand, counting down.
AACTCAAATCTCAAATATCAGGGAACAATAGCAGCAGCTAAGTGTTTGTGATCCAATCATAGAGGGACACAAGTGGGGTGAAAAAAGTAAGTACAGTTTATTAACAAAGAATACTCTAGAAAACTGCATTCTACTCACCGCAAGTCGAGAATGAGGCTGAATTAATCAATCACTTTAAATTATTCACTCAATCCTAGTCAAAATGGTTGATCTTATTTCCACACTGGGAAGGTAATGGAGTGCCTGCGAATATGGGTTGTAAGGTTTGCAAGAAAATGGATCAGAAAGCTCTGGCTTAGTTGTTGACCTTACACCTGCCTTTCCAGCAAGCATCATAAGCCAAATTCCAGGTTCCCACCATTGACCCAGTTTTGTTCCTGCAGCTGTGGTAGACTGTAAATTGCAAGGCAACGCCCAGCTCAGAAATACATATGAGGCGGGAAGTGACAGATGGGAGTGAGGGTTGTCTTCCTTGGAAGGCTATTGAAAGGCAGCTTAAGTCATTTTTGTGATGTCTTAGGGCTGAAGTTTTACAATGTGCCCTGAATAAGGGGTGGCGCATGGCTGTGCAGCACCAGCCACCCCGAGGCATCAAACTGTGACTATTCTATAGGGGCTGTTACTCTGCACCCATCGCCATGGTGTTTGAGTGCCAGCCCATAGCACAACGCCTGACATACCCACTCAGGCACCCCTCGCTCCCCGGGGCAGTAGCCTGTGCTGACCCCTCTCCCCTACATAGCTCCCTTTCCACAGCAGCTCCCTGCCCAACAGCAGCTCCCCCACTCCCCGGCCCTGAACCAGCAGCCAGGCACAAGGGGGCGCCATGTGCTCCCTGGCTGGGCCACAGGGACAGGCTCATGACAAAGCCCCCGAGCAGCTCCCCACCCAGGTACTTGGGGGACTGGTGGAGTGCAGAGAGGACCCCTCCTTGGGCTGCTCATGGGGGGACAGGGCAGGTACCCAGCACACCAGGTGTCAGGCCCTCTTGGCCCTACCGCTGCGCAGGCTCCATTGGCTCCAACCACAAGGCCACCAGCCCAGCCGCCAGCCTGGCCCCTCCAGGCTCAGAGCCACCCGATCCAGCAGGGCCCTGCCACTGGCTGTTGCTTTTTTCTGATGGGAGGGGGCAGGGGCAGGGGCAGGATGGGCTGCTCCACTTTCCACAGAGGGAGAGGTGAGGGCGTGGAACCTCCCGGCCTGGGAAGCTCCCAGCAGTTCAGGGCCTGCTCCCCCCCCCCCCCCCCCCCCCCCCCGCTGTGAAAAGTGAGCTGGCCCAGCCGTATCCCTTCCCTCCTCCCCCGTGTATAAATAACTGCCATCTCCTGCAGGCATTCCCTCCGGAGTGGTCTGGGTGCGGGGTTCCCCGCCTCCTCCCTCCTCCACTCAGCCCAGCTGGCTGCCGCTCCCTACCCGGCAGGACCCTCCCACTCTTTGCAGAGCTGGATTGATGTAACCCAGGTGCCCAGGCAGGCTGGCCTTGTGGTTGGAGCCAATGGAGCCTGCGCAGAGATAAGGCTGGTAGCACAGGGACCCCAGTACTTACCCCAGCTGGCAGGAGGTATCTGCTTGGGTGGACTGGCTCAGCCTGCTGTACTCTTTCCCTTCTGCCCCACACAAAAGTCCCCTTGTTGGGCCTTCTTAGAGCAGTGAGTCTTAGCGTTAACACTCCATGGAGATGCATGGGGTAGATCCTCCCTCTTAGAGCTATTGTGTCAGGATCTCTGCAAATTCAGGCAGGCATCGCTCCATCGGTTCCCCCTCTCAAAGCTATTGTGTCAGGTTCTCTGCAGACTCAGTGCTTGCGTACATGGGGAAATTTACTGTCATAACTATACAGGAATAATTATACCAGTATAACACCATATGTGGACACTCTTATTCTGTAATAAGTGCCTCTTTATGGTTTAGCACTTAAACCACTTCCAATGTGACATAAGCTAAAGCAAAAATAGGCCCTCTTATTGCAAAATGAGTGTCAACACAGGGAGTAATAGTGGTAAAACTACAGTGGGGTAATTATTCCAGTATCGTTATGCCAGTAAACTTCCGCATGTAGACAAGCTCTGAATCTGCAGAGAACCTAACACAATAGCTAAATTATGCTGCTAAACTTCCCTGTGTAGACAAGCCCTCAGGCAGATGCAACTGCATTAGTTACACTTGGGTCATTGTTTAAACTTTTCTTTGCAATTAAGAGGGCTAGAACCCTTCCCCCCCCCCCCCACCTCCGCCTTATTTTTAATGACAGTTGAGTACCTGAGGTTTTTCTCCTCTTTTGTTTTTCCCCACTGTTCAGTGGATGCTCCCCCACTCACTTATTTGGATCTTTCCCTTGCACCTGTCTATTTTACTGCTCCCCTCCTCTTTTGTTCCTGGCGGCTCAACTCTTGCTACTGCTCCAGTTATGGGTCAGCAGCAGGAAAGTGAAACTGACAAGTAGAGCTGGTTGGGAAATGTTTTTCTTACCCCTTTTGCGAAAAATTATGACAAAAAAAGAACATTTTTTTCATTTTCATCAACATTTTTTCTTTGAAAATTTTCAGGTTTTGGTAAAAAAAACAACAACAAAAAACAACTCCAAAAACGATAACCCTCCAATATTTAAGGTTTTTGGTTTCTAAAAACAGAAAGACAAAAAAAAATCAGTTTTTGATTTTTCAGTGACAAATGTGGACATTTGAGTTCAGAGGAAAAGCCATTTTCCATTGAAAAAAATGTCATGGAAAAGTTTAGATCTCCCATAGTGACAAGTTTTCCAATCTTTGCTGCACTTCAGACAGATGAAATGTTCTGCAACAACCCACATCCACAAAGGATTAGAACCCAAAGCTGAGATTTTAAAAAGCTGTCTAGGAGATTCGGATACCCAATTTCCATTAATCTTAATGCTTCCAAATCCCATAGGTTGCTTTGAAAATCTCAGCCTAACAATCATTTTATTTCTAATCTGCTTGCTCCCCACTTCTGCCCTTTGCCAAAGAACAAGGAGTGCTGTACAAGCCACTAAAGAAAGTCACAGTGATAAATGAAATAAATACAAAACACTAATAAAACACCACCTGGTGGAGGCAGAAGCCAGTCCAAAGCCAGGCAGTTCCAAGAGAATGACTGCTCATGTTTGTTCTCTTAGCACTATTTTATAAGGGCAGGTAAGCCACATTGCTGGGTTGTTTATCAGGGTGTCTTGGAAATTTTTTGGAAAAGGTCTGTTTCACTAGGGAGAGAATTAAAGAAAGATCCAGCACACTTCATTTCTAATATCTGGCTTCAACAGCGGGTTCATGAAGGTCTTTAAATTCTAAGTACTATTCAGTATGTAACAGCAGGTCCCTTTAGATGAGCAGTGCACAATGTAAACAGTAGATAAGAGAATTCATTCTTGTAGCAAAATACATATTCTTATAGTATTTACTCATTTTATTAGAGTAGCAGCCACCACTGTAGTTCAAATTGCACACGCATTTAAGTCCAACCCTTTGTTTTCAGTTCCTTATAACTTTCCAAAACGCTTCCCATTTGGGCTGAAATCTTCCAGGTTTGATCTCTGCCAGAAGGTGACATTTTCTGACCAAAATTAATTCAGCCACTATTGAATAAGAAGAAAGTGAAAGAAATACACTTTCTCTGTTATTAAAAAACCCCAAAACATTCTTCCCACCTTTGTTTTGTTTTGAACCGCAGTCTCAGTGAAACAGTTGGGGGTAGAAAGTTGAAATTTGGCAGGGAAATAGCCATCATTGATGAGAAGTGCTTCGGGGCATTCTAGTGCAAATTGGTTTTGACTGGACCACATTATGAGCCTTTGAAAATCGTACTTAATGAAGGCACCATACAACAGGCATGGTTTCCTTTCAGCAATATTTGAAGCATGTATGAAAGGCTAATTTCATAGCACTATGACAAACTTAATAAATCAGTGGAGTGAGTCCTCTGACTCTGTACCCACACCTGCTATTAATATCTCCTCTTCCTCCAGTTCTCTTCCATCTGTCTCAGCATGGCAGCTGCAGACCTTGCACATCTTACAGTGGCCCTTTCTTAGAAGAACATTATCTCCTCCCTCTCTGGCTCTGCTTTGCTCTACCAGCTCTGAAGATCCCCTTTTCACACACTGATGGCATGCAGCTGGGCACAGTCTCCATGGACCCTGGGGAGTCTTGCCACATCCTCGCCACCTCATTTTCCATTCTTTGTTTCCTGGGCCCTAAGGCTTCTCCTGGAATCACTCAGGTTTTCTACTTTCCATTCCTGTTTGCTGATCCTCACTGCACTGAAATCTGCATCTTCACCTTTCCTTTGACATTCCAGTAGGGGCTGCACACTTTTCCTAGGGAAATATAACATCAGACAGCTTCTTCACTGTCTTCTGGTCTGGAATTAGGCCTGATGTCATCAATGTGAGGTCTGCACTGGCTTCCATAGTGAGGATGAGGGAACGTACTTGGTACTCGTTAACAGAGCTCGTTGGAAAATAGAAATCCATTCCTGTGAAAAACTTCACCTTAAAAAAAAAAAATCCTGAATCACGATGAAAAGTCAAAAATGTGAAATTTTTCACATGAAAGGATTTCCAGAAACATTTCATTTCAGGAGAGACTAAATGGAATTTTTTGTCTTACCAGCAGCCTTCCTGATGGATGGGCAGGCTGGATGCCTGAGGAAGGGGCTAGCCACAGAGCCTGGGAGCCAGTCTCCTGGCTACCCAAGGAACTGGGGAGCTAGCTAACCAAGGAGTGAGCCAGCCCTGTGGACCTGGGAGCCTGGCAGCCCACCAGTCCCTGCTAGTCCAGGGAGAAAGAAAGATGAGTTGCCTGGTTTCCATCTAAAGTTTCAACAGAATGGCCAGGTTTCCGCAGAACATTTTGATTCCATCGAATCAGCATTTTCCCACAGAAGAGTGGCTGGGTATTTCCCTACAGAACAGTCTTCCATCCAGTCATGCTAATTTGATAGAATCAAAGCCTTCCCCAGGAACATGGCAATTCTGCTGAAACTTTTGACAGAACCCAGACCCTGCCTGCCTCCCCAAGAGCCTTTGTTTCCCATGACCCTCCCTCCCCAAAAAGCATTCACTCCTCTGTTGATGAATCAGCGGGTCCCAATGTGCATGTGCCACTGTGAGCAGTTTTGCGTTTCTGCAGAACTCCTTGCAATGGCAGACCTACTCTGGCCCTGCTCACTCCTCAGCTTTCAGAGAGGGTCACAGAAAACACAGACTTTTCCGTTTGCCTGGAAAAGCAACTCCTGAGCCTCCACAAACTCTTATTTTCAATTCTTTTATTTGCTGCTTCTGCACCTTTTAGCTAGTTTCCTCCCTCTGCTCCTGTGGAGAGGGCCCCTCCCCTTTTTCCCCATTGAGATCTGGGCTTCTTTGCTGCAGCTGCTCTTCTTTTGTCCTGCAATCCCCTCTTCCTGCAGACATTCCTCTTTGAGGTGGGACTTTTCCTCTTGTCCTCACTTTCCTTCCCAAAGCCATAGCAGCTGGCTTCCCAGTTGAAATCCCGGACAAGCCCCCACTTGTAACACCAACAGACCCCAGGCGTCGGCAGGCAGGATCAAACCTGGGACCTCGGGAGCTTAGTGCATGAGCCTCTACTGCATGAGCTAAAAGCCAACTGCTTTTTAGCTAAGGCTGTAGAGCAGACTCATTTAACTCTTTCTCTAAGTGGGGTCTCGGTGCCACCAGATGGGACAGAACACCACACCCAGGAGGTATTTGGGTTACACGCACACACAAGCGATTTTATAACTGTGTGGCTGTATGCCGACGTAACTTAAGTTAACAATTTTGTAGTGTAGACATGGCCTCACTCTCTTGTCCTTTATTCCTTTCTCTTTTGTTTTCTCCTCTTTCTTGAGGTGGGATCCAGCCAGTAACGATGCCCTTGCTCTCAGTTTTCTCAAGGGATACCAGGGTATTTACAATTCACTAATAGAAATCCAAAGAAACAAAGAACTGAACTGGGAGAGAGACTCCAGGGTCACTAGCTTGTCCTCACAAATGAGCGTGTAGTGCTGTGCACGGTGGGGAACAATTCATAATAATGACTCAGATGTAAAGAGTTTGCTTCATCAGAGACTAGTGTGGCCTATGACCCTCCAAGGGTATGTCTACACTGCAAAACAAGATGTGTTCTTAACTCGGGTTCACTAACCTGCATTAGTAAACTTGGGTTAAAATAGCAGCGAAGACACGGCAACTTGGCTTTGAACTTGGGTTAGCAGCTTGAGTTCAACCCAAGGCTTTGCTATAGGCTAAACTGAGTTAAGAACACCGCTTTTTGTGCAGTGAAGACATTCCCTAAAAGCACAGAGCCATGGGGGAAAGTTTGCATGGAAAGCAAAAGGGTCAAAGTGGGCTTTTCAACAGCTGCACGATAACAGACAAAAAGGAAAGGGCTCCCGGGGCCCTCTCTGCATCCATGGAGAGTCTGTGTTTGCAAGAAAAAAGGGGTCCAGCTCTCCTATATGTTCTTCCTTTCCCCTCCCCCGACAGAACTCCCTGCACAAGGTTCTTACTCGGTGGAATGAGGAGGGATGAGCCGGGGCAGGAGAGGACGAGGCTAGGGAGCCAGCTATGCTTCTCCAGGTTTTTCCTCCCTCCCCAGCACAAGTTAATCTGCTTTCCCCTCCATGCGGTGGAATCTCCCTTCATTATTTGATTATTTCATTATCTAAAAGCCCCCACCAAGCTCTAAAGCCCCATCGCATTGAGCACTAGACACACACTTTGTGAGACCATCTCTGCTTGGAAACACTCGGACCCATTCCAGAGCTGTTTGGAAAATGGAATTTCCATCCCACAGGAAATTCTGATCATTTGACATTTTTGTCCCAAATCAGGATGACAAGTTGAAATACCCAAAATGTTTGTGGGATGAAAAGTTCTGAAAAAATGGCAATTTAGAAACACAATAATCCACTTCAAATGTCAATTCAAAATGAAAAAAATTGATATTTTGACCTCAAAATGAGTCATTTTTATGTCAACATAAGTCAAAATGCCCATTTGAAATCGTTTCCTTTGAATCCATATGTCAAACCTAAGTATTTTCTATTTGACGTTGTGAAACAGAAAAATTTAATTTCATTTTGCAATGAAATATTTTGTTTGGTTTTTCTTTACAAAAAACTGAAGCATTTAGGCAAGACTGATATTTTTCTGCAGAAAATTTTGGTTTAGATGAAACCACATTCTCCAAGCGGCACATTTCCTGGGACTAGTACTTAGGTGTCCTGAATTGCAAGCCACTCTCCTATCCACTGGATCATGCTGCCTCTGACCTGTGGGGGCTTCCAGGGCAGTTGTGGTAGAAGGCGCCATGCATGGAAGCACAATACCCACAAGAGCTGTGTCTAGAGCTGGAAGGAATTGTTGCACTGGTCAACAAGGCAGAGGTAAGGGGCCACCAAGGATTGATGGAATAAACCAAAGAACAATCAGATTCAGAATAAACTCAAGTGTCCTCTTTCCCCTGTGGCAGAGAATAAGGGTCAAAATTGGTTTCACATTAGTGCGGGGATCGGCAACCTTTGGCACGCGGCCCACCAGGGTAAGCCTCCTGGCAGGCTGGGCTGGTTTGTTTACCTGCAGCGTCCGCAGGTTCGGCCGATTGCGACTCCCACTGGCGGGAAGCGGCGCATGCTGAGGGATGTGCTGGCCGCGGCTTCTCACCACCCCCATTGGCCTGGAGCGGCGAACCGCGGCCAGTGGGAGCCGCGATCGGCCGAACTTGCAGATGCGGCAAGTAAACAAACCGGCCCGCCAGGGGGCTTACCCTGGTGGGCCGCATGCCAAAGGTTGCCAATCCCTGCATTAGTGCATGGCCTCAATACTTTTTTCATGAGGAAATGACAGTAGGGTTGCCAACCCTCCAGGATTGTCCTGGAGTCTCCAGGAATTAAAGATTAATCTTTAATTAAAGATGTCATATGGTGAAACCTCAAGAAATACGTCCAACTAAAATGGGCAACCCTACATGACCGTCTTTATCGCGAGAAGTAAAAATAACCATTCAGAAATGCTGGCCCAGCTTTGCAGGGGTCCTAGTGACTGGGAGGATGTGGTAGGAGTGAGCTAACTTCTCATCACAAACACACTTGAGACATTCCATCCAGCCTGCCATGATAGGTAGCTCTGGACAGAATCAGGGGTGATGTTTCTGAGGGACACTCCAGCCAAGGCCAGCCTTTACTACAATCATATGTAGAGTCAGCTCACGGGCTAGCCTGATAGACTCATAGACTTTAAGGTCAGAAGGGATCAATATGATCATCTAGTCTGACCTCCCGCATGATGCAGGCCACAAAAGCTGACCCACCCACTCCTGGAATAATTCTCTCCCTTGACTCAGCTGTTGAAGTCCCCAAATCATGATTTGAAGACTTCAAGTCGCAGAGAATCCTCCAGCCAGCGACCCCTGCCCCATGCTGTGGAGGAAGGCGAAAAACCTCCAGGGCCTTTGCCAATCTACCCTGGAGGAAAATTCCTTCCTGACCCCAAATATGGCGATCAGCAGAACCCCGAGCATGCGGGCAAGAATCTCCAGCCAGACCTGCATCGACCATTGATATTAATTACCTGCGATGGTACGTTATAGACCTATTGACTAAAATCACGTTATCCCATCAAACCATCCCTCCATAAACTTATCAAGCTTAATCTTAAAGCCAGAGAGATCTTTCGCCCCCACCGTTTCCCTCGGAAGGCTGTTCCAGAACTTCACCCCTTCCTCCGGTGCAGGAGTACCCCTAAATCCCAACTTCTAGCATCTTTGGACCCTTCACATTGTAAAGCCATCCCCAACAACAGCCAGGTAATCGTTAGAAATTCCTCAACAGGTCACCCTCAGTGCTTGAGGCAGTTAACGACAGTACAGTTGTATCCAGTAACTGTACCGTACACAAATGTAGCAATAAAGTCTCATTATCATCTGTACTAGCACAGAGAGACCTGAACCAGGTTGGGGCACCATAGTGCTAGACACACTACAAACAACAAACAGTCCATTCGGTCCTGACTCGCACAGCCTGAGACAAGAGAAACTGTCTCATTGAGAGACAGAATGTCAATGAGGTCCACCGGAGCTGGGTACCAGGGATCTCAGTTAAATGTCTCCTCCGGGGAAGCAGCACTTAACAATGAAGTGATGGCTCCAGGGCAGCATCGCTCCTGCTGTAACTCCGTCACCCTGGGACGTCACACAAGTATTGCTGCTGACAAAACGAAGAGCCGGAGATGTTCAGCTTGGCTGCTCCCTGCCCCTGAGGGACAAGAAAAATGACACCAAATAAATATTCCCTCAAATTTCTCCCATCCTCCTCCTTTCCATTCCTATAATAGTGGGGGCAGGCTGGAGAAACCCCACAGAAGCCTGCATCTCAGGGGAGACAGGTATGCACATGGGTCTGTTGGTTAGAGATTCCAGTACAGCCTAGATTCTGCACCAGGCTCGGTCCTCATGAAATACCAGTACTGTGGTTCCCAAGACACTTGCAAGCAGCTAGAGACTTAAAAAATGATTGGGGGGGGGGGGCGGCAGAGGGTTACATGGAAATTGTCCCAGCACTGAAATGTTTGGTATCCACATGCTGTCCACGAGACTTCTCTGAAAGCCTGCCCTTACTCTTAAATCTATTCAGATTTGCAAACGCCATCACAATATGGTGCCTATCCCAGAAGTGCCTTGATGGCCACATACTTCCCCCTCTACATTCAGTCTGATGAACTGCTTCAGTCCATGACGTCTGGGGACCACTGCCTCTGCTGCGGGGAAGCCGAGGGAAGGAATGAATCATAGACCAGTTCTTTGGACCAGTTCCAGCAAGCACAGTTCCACACTCCTGGGGTATCAGCAAGGTCAAATGAGCTTGGGCTTTTTGTGAAGAAATTAGGTTGACTTATTTACAGCTGCTGTGATGAGTGTGACAATCACTGACCTGACAGCACAAATAAGAAAACTCAGTGCCAAGAAATATAGATCACCTTGTGAAGCATCAGTATTATTAGCTATACTGAAGCTCCCAGCATATGCTCACAGTTCACATTAATATTTGTTTTAATGCAGTTGCACGTAAGGATGAATTAGCTCCTCATCCGGATCTGTCTTTTCATTATATGCAGGGTCCAATAAGAGCCAATGGTAGGAAGCTGAAGCTAGACAAATTCAGACTAGAAATAATGCTGGTATATTTTACAGGAAGGGTAATTAACCACTGGAACAAATCACTAAAGGACGTAATGGGTTCTCCCTCATGTGAAATCTTTAAATCGACATCCAATGTCCTGCTAGAAGACAGGCTCTAGCTCATCCAGATGGGATGGGCTAGGTGCAGGAATTGTTTGGTGACATTTGCTGGCCTGTGTTATCTAGGAGGTGAGCCTTGATGATCAGAAAGGTCCCTTAGACTCTATGACTGTCCATCTGGCCTGGGGATGCTGTGTTCCTAATCAACGGCTGGTAACTGTGGTTGGAACATAGCTCCTGGACCTAATCAAAGATTTTATTTAAACCCAAAATAAGAGCACTTGCAACCACCCCTAGGATGGAGTCAGGAGCAATGGTGAGAGGTTACAGAGAAACCCACTTCCAGCACTCTTGGCATCACAACCCAGAGACCAAAGCTGGAGGAGTGAAAGACGGGGGAGTCATGAGAGCTCAGGTTATGCCCAAAAAGAAGACAGCATGGCTCATGGGCTCTGGATGGCCTGCAGGGCACCATCAAATAGCAGCTATTGCTGCAGCCAACTGACGGCTCAGTGAGCTCATACAGCATGCAGGCTGGGCCTGGGGAATTATCCCTTTAGAGCAGCACAGCCAATTGTTTGCTCCCCTCCTGTGGATCTGGGAAGCTCCAGGAGGCATTGTCTGTGTGTGGTGAAGAAACCCACCCTGAATCCCCTGTGGAGTGGGGTGGCTCTGTACTCTGCCCCAGCATATGGGCTGGGTCTTAAAGGCAGAATCGACACCTCTAGAATCCAAGGAAGGTTGAATGTTGTATGGTCCTTTGGGGAGACAGAGAGATTCATTCCGTGTGCATTGACCAATCCCTTTCCTTCTCCTCCCCTCACAGAGCCTGCCTGAGGGAACTGGAGTTAGGCCGGACTGTTTACATTTGGCAGAGCTGGCATAAGCCAGCATCACTGAAGCTTGTAAGGACAGTGGAGGAGAAGATTTCCACAGACACAAATCGCATCCAGGAGCCTAATCTCCAGAGGGACATGGGCACCAACCTGCTCTTTGTGCCTATGGAAATCTCCCCCAACAAGCCTAGGAACAATGTTACCAGGGGACTCGGACCCGGTGTTCACAGCCTGATCATGTGCGCTGCCTTTGTTCTGAGGAAATCTCATACTCTCCTCCTGGTCGGGGTATACTAGGCCCCAAATGCCATCAAAAAGATGATACTCCCTCCCTCCTCTCCCCCCTCCGCCCCCAACACAGACACTTGTGCTTCAATCACCACTGAGAAGGAAAATCCCATGACTCAATCTCAGCAGCATGTTATCCTTGCACATGCACTTAATTAAAGCTAGGTATCATTTCCTCAATATGTGTTCCTGTTGTTTGACCCCTGACACCCCTTTTCTTTCCTTTCCAAGGACGGCTCTCAGTCTGGGTCACAGCAGTGAGAAACACCAAGCCCCTTCTGGGAATAGCATCTTGAAAAGTGTCTGTCCGTCTGTTTTATCTTTCCGATAACATTGTTTTGAAAGTGTCTCTTGACTGGAAACACTAAGTGGTGTCTCCACAGCCAGATGGGAACGGACAGAGGTCATCTTATTCCTCTGCTTGCCTCTCCTCTCTGTTCCTTCAGAGAACCGTTACTAAGGAAAGTAAATACATGCCTCTCAGCCAGCTCATCAGGGCTGGGGTGGGGTTCTTCTGTCCAGCATCTGAGTCAGGACAGTGCCCGTGGCCTATTCCTCCACCACATCGAGGCTTTGATAAGAGCTTCCGCAACTGGCTGTTAGGAATGCTTATAAATAACTTGATACATACACAATGAAGCTGTCAAGCAAACAATGGCCATTAAATTTAGATAGAATAGACTCAAAGGCACCACTGACATTCCTCCTTCTGGAGACAGCTCTCCACAGTCATCAGGGAAAACACAGGATAGCCATAGGTTATATTTGCCATGAAGCTAGGCAGGGATAGATGTTATGCGTCTCTAAGGGTCTTCCTGAATGATGACTGCCTCAGAACTATGGATGCAGGCAAGATCTCTGTGCTCATACTACCTGGCCTCTGCTAGAGAGGATAGGTCAAAAGGTACTGCTAACTTGCTCACAGGATGTGGCTGGAGTACCTGCTGTAGTTCTGTGCTAACAGATTCTTTCCAGCAGACCTGAGAACGATAGTACGTAATGGCTCCTCTTCCATGAAGGCCCTCACTTGTGCGGTTTCCCAGGGATCCATTTTCTCCCCCGTTCTTTTCAACCCTTCTGCTCCCAACAACATGATGATGGCATGCAGTTGTATATCATTTTTCACAGATGCAACCAATGCTGTTACTACGATGTCCCCACAAATGTACTAAAGGTCAGCCTCGGCAGGACAGTAGCCAGCTCAAACTCAGCTCAGGCAAGATCCAAGAGATGCTGAGAAGGAGAGGGGAAACGCTCTAACAAACTAGCCAGGAGACTGTCCCCATCCCCTTCCACTGAAAGCATCAGTTGTCCTTTCATTGTCAAAATACTGTGAACACTTAGGAGTCCTGATTGTCTCCTCACTGAGCCTAGATGATTAGGTAGCAACAGTGACAAAATGCACTTTCTGCCACTTCCAGCTCAGTAGGAAACTCTCCCCCTTCCTCCTGGCAAGGACCTAGACATGGTGGCTCATGCATTTGTTCCCTCCAGGCTGAAATACTGTAACTCACCTCACCTGATGCTGAATGTGAAAACAAAGCACAGGTTCCAGCTGGTGCAGGACATGGCTGCCCACCTCCTTTGCAATTGAGGCTGCTATAGGCACATCAAGACCATGCTCAAGTCCATTTACTGGCTCCCAGTCAGCTTCCAATGCCAGGTTAAGATCTTGTTCCCAATTTTCAGAGCCATGAATGGATCAGGTCCTATCTCCCCAAGACAGCTGCATTTCTTGGAAAGAATGTGGATCACAGAGGCCAGGAAAAAGTACTGGGGGGCTATAGAAAAGTCATTCTCGATGGACAGTGTCCAGCTATGGGGCAACCTTCCAGAAGAAATGTGACTAATCCAGTCTGAGCCCCTTCTAGATCTCACTGTATGACCTTTTTTGGTCAAGCTTTAAAAGCATAAACAGGATGATGCAGTGCATTTAGAGCAACAACTGCCCTTCCAGGAAGGGAAAAGAACCAAAGACTCCATCAAGTTCACTAGGGCCCTTATTAGGCCTTTCCATTAACTAGGGAGCTGAGCTATGGTAATTGGTGCAGACCAGAACCCTAAAATGGAGAGATATAAACAGAAAGGGACTTCATAATTTCCCTTTATATTACATTTGGAGCTAGAAAAGGAAATGATGTAGTCTTGCCACAGACAAACAACTCTTGGAACAAGTGACTTAGGGCAATCTTAGCTCGAAATGGAAAGGGAGTGCAGGTACAATAAATAAAAGCTGGCACAGCTCAAATACAATTAACAAAATAAGCTGTAATGATAAGTTAGGGAAAGTCAAGGAATGAGGCGATCATGTGCCCCAGAAGGAGCACCATTGGCTGCCACTTCCTGGAAACTCAATATAAATTGTTACAGAGACTCATTAACAACCGCAGCAAGGCTGCGGTCTGTGAAATTGCTGCCATGCAAACAGTGCCATAGGGAAGGAAACTTAGGCCATACAGCTTGGTGTGGGCCCTGGAAATACAGATTCTTGGGAAGATGGTTATGTGACCAAAACTGGCACTGGAATGAGAAACACGGAGTTATCCTCACAGGAGGTCGTTCTTAGGAACAACAGACAATACGGAAACGGCAAACACAAGAGCATGTAACATTGGGGGCTCTTGCAGGGAAATATACTCTGGGAAGAGCTTGTAAATCCTGAGTGCGCCCTCCACTGGCTATGGAACCCCTACCCCCCTCGGCCACTGAAGGTGCGCACAGGAGTTGTACAGGGGTTGCCTGGCAGAGAACCAGCACCCCCTTTAAGGTCGGTGGCTCAGGGGCTCTCACTCATTGTGTGGGCTGAGCTCAGGCGGAACCTCCAGGTGCTGCTGCCATACAGATAATTCTCAATCACCACAATGAGTTGTCCTTGGAAAGGAAAGAAAAGGGGGGTCAGGGGTCAAACAACAGAATTTGCTTTTCAGGCTAACATTTCTCCATGTGGGAAATATCCCCTCCTCCAGATAGGCAGGGTTTACTGCGACACAGGCCTCAGCCAGGAAGCAGAAGACATAGGATTTGTGGGGCCTGGCCAGGAGTATACATGGGAGTACCAGACCAAAGAACATGTTTCCAGCTGGGGACACAGTCCTTCCACCACGTGTGCAGGCTTCCCTCCCCGGGGATGTGTCCCAGGGAAACCCAGCATCACCTAGTAATAGGAGCAAGTAGTGATTTGGCTGGTCAGGTGCTCAACAGGAATTGAGCCCCCGGGTTCTAGCTCCAAAGCACAGGCCTGTGCCGCCTGAGCTGACAGATCAAACCCACTGGCTGGGAGCAGCAGCTGGCATCTGTCCCTGGGGGATCAGCAACAGAGGCCTGCATGGCCATTCTCACTGGTACACCACCAATAAGGTCGCCAGTTAAGGCCTAGAAGAAAAGCAGCCAGCCTTGAATGGCTTTGTTTGAATGAACAAAGGGTAAGAAAGTGAAAACAGAGAACTGGAAGCAAGACTGGATAAACAACTCTGCTGCAAATAGACTAAAACCTAAGCCGTCCCTGCCTGAACCCCATTGGATAGCCCCCCTTATGCAGAAGCTAACTTCCACCTCTCTGGGAGGAGCGCACTGCCCTGTGGCTACGGTCTGCTGCCCAGGGCCCAGTGCAGGGCAGGACCCTGCACCCCCCACCCCGATTGCAGGGACAGCAAAGGCAGCTTACAGTCATCTTCTCCCCCACCACTTCCCATGCCCCAGGCGCAGGAAGAGAGCAGCTGAGAATCAGGCCCCTGGTTTGAGATTTTGAGACATCCCCTTCTGCCTGCAGGAAAGAAGGAGTCGCTATTTCTCAGGGGCTGGTGGAGTCCCACCCTGCTGAGTCTCTGGGTGCCTCCAGATGGTGCGACTCCAAGCCCAGGTTTGGTTTGATTTGATTTATTCAATTGATATTTATACAGGATAAGGTCCACTGAGATGCAACATCTCATTCACAGGGACATCCTGTTATCAAACAGGCAGGGTTAAATCAACACTGCAGAGCCGTAGAACAATACCCAGGCAGACACAAAACGCAGCCCTGCCAGCATCAAACTCACCAGGGAACACAACCAAGCACCGCACACCCACAAGGGATTTAGCAACTGGCTTATTTCAAGCTGATCTGACGGTGACACAGAGCAGAGAACACACACCATTTCTAGCGTTATCAGCTCTCTCTGTCATTCACAAGAGCACTGTTTTGTAGTGACCCCCCCTCCCTCCAGGCCGTTAGAACTAGACCCAGAAAAAAGCCCTGGAAAACAGGCTGCAGTGAATAGCCCTGTGTTGACAGGGACATAATGTCTGAGGCCTTCCAATCCTTTTCCCCATCTTTAGAATCAATGATCCTGAACATCTCAGCAATTCTCCGTGCCATCCTGTGTTTCCCTCTGCAATTTCCCAGTCTCCTGCCAGGGTTGACCAAGGTCCAGAGGGCTGTGCCGTGTGTTTTTCTGTCCTCCATAGGGAAGGAATTCCCTGTCCTAGAGGGGGCAGCTCTGGAACTCTGGCCTGGTTACAATAAAGTGCATGGACTGCAACCAGGTGCTTCCATGGACTGGGCAAAGGGGACTAACCTGGGGTTTGCAGCCTTTTTTGGAGATCTGAGAGGCTGCGAAAGAAAGAGGTTAAGAATTTTTCTGCTTGTTTTTTTACATTAGAAAGGTGGGTCTTGCCAGCCCATCAGACAGCTGGGGAACTGGCAGGAGTATGATCCTACAAGGACCAAGGAAGTGAAACCTAGTGTAGAGTCTCCTCTAGCTTTCATCACAAGCAGTGCAAAGACTCCCCTCTCTTTGAACCTGGCTCGAATGGAGGAGGGGTGTATTCTGGGGGCGGGCCTGTTTGGCATTTCTTAACACTGACTTAAAATGAACACTTGGGAGAAAAGCACTCTTTGGTAAGGCTTCAGCCTTATGCTGAAATCAACTTCAGGAACAGGAAAGAAGTGACTGAAAACAAATAATATGACTGGCTAAAAGCCAGGCTGAAGGCTCTGGGGCTTCTCAAGTGATGCGTGGCACATTAAATTTACCTCCAGCAGCATATTGTGCTAGAACTGAATGGAAAACTACTGAAAATGAAAAAAGGGAGGCAGAGTGGAAGGCAACTAATCTGGATCTTAGAGCAACAGGGAGAGGAGGAAATACAAGGTTACTGAGCCATGAATGGTGCAAACTTGGAAAGCGAATGTGCAAGCACAGCTGTGCTCTAGAGAAAACCATTCTTACAGTCAGGTTGGGAAGGTGTGCATGGCAGAGCAGGTGCTCTCTTCTAAACGGTCAGCAGTGGCGATAGCAGCCAGCATGCAGCAACCTCTGCAGAGTGCCCACGTTTCAAAAAGTTATCCAGCATAGATTCAGAGACTTGGAAACCAGCCAGGACTCCTAAGCCACTCCCGTACTGTTAGAGATCAGGGTGAGACTTATGTGGGGGACAGATTGTCCCACATCTGCTACTGCAGGCAGCGGCGGCTCCAGGCACCAGCGCTCCAAGCGCGTGCCTGGGGCGGCAAGCCACGGGGGGCGCCCTGCCGGTCCCTGTGAGGGCAGCAGTCAGGCTGCCTTCGGCGGCTTGCCTGCGGGAGGTCCACCGGTCCCGCGGATTTGGCGGCAATTCAGCGGTGGATACGCCGAAGCCGCGGGACCGGTGGACCTCCCGCAGGCAAGCTGCCGAAGGCAGCCTGACTGCCGTGCTTGGGGCGGCAAAAAAGCTAGAGCCGCCCCTGACTGCAGGGGTCTTACACCTTCCTCTGAAGAATCTGATGCTGGCCCCTGTCGGAGGTGGGATATTGGGCTAGACGGGCCTTGGGGCTGATCCAGGCTGGCCAGTGCCATGTTCCATTCTGACCATCTAGTCCAACCCTCTGCATCACACAGGCCAGAGGGCTTCACCCAGCAAGACAGACTCAAAGACGGGTTGAGCCAGAGCATGTTCTCAGAAAGCTGTCCAAATCTGGAGGGAAGGACGCCAGGGATGGAGAGCATCCTACATCCCCTGTAAACTGCTCAATTACTCTCCCTGCCAAAAACTGGCATTTCATTTCCAGGTTGAACTTTGCTGATTTCAACAGCCAGCCACTGGCTCTTGGAACTGTTCTGCCTGCTAGAGTAAAGAGCCCTCGAGCATCAGAGCTTTCCTTCCTGTGATGGCACCTATAGACCACTCTCAAGTTGCCTCTTAACTATTAGCTAACTAGATGGAAGCCTCTAAACTCCATAGCAACAACATGTCAGGGTTAATCTATCAGAGACTGGGACATGGGTGGCTGTGCCTAGTGGTGAAAGTGTGAACCAGGCCTAGTGGTTAGAGCAGGAGTCGATAGCCAGGAATAGGAGCCCAGGATCAGAGTTGAAGTCAGAGGCCAGATGCCAGCACTAAAGTCAGGAATTGGAGCCCAGGGTCAGACCCAGCTTACCTGGCGAGAGGCAAGGCTGTGTCCGAGGCAGGCGCAGGGCTGGGAACAAGCAGGCACAGGAGCTATCACAGCTGTGGGAAAATGCTTTGAGCCGGTCTGCTGACTCTTCCCATGGATCAGGTGGTGGACCCAATCAGGCAGTCCAATAGGCTGTTTTGCTTGTTAGGTAGCCAAGAGACTGACTCTGCTGCAGGCGCTGGTTCCTGACATTCATTCATGCAATAACTAAATTGACCCTCTGGTTCCCTGACCAGCATGCAACTCCCTGCCTTGCTTCTTTCTCTGTTCCAAGCCCCGTGCCCCTGGGTCATTCACAGCTATGAGATGTGGCTTGTGCTGTTCTAGAGGCCCGACAGAGGCAGCACACCGGCATAGCGAAGTAAGAGTATGGAACAATCCCAGCGTTTCTCAGTTCTGTTATTTTGAAATAACTTGCTTCACCCACCCCTGCCAAGGTTAAAAAGTCATTGCGTTCCCCTGGGCAGCCCAGTGGTTTTCTATACGGGATGGAAACAGCATGATGTGACTGGGGCATTTTTCCTGTTTTGTTTTCAAACAATTTCAGCTACGCAGAGCAATGCACAATGCTTTCCAGGCATCACCATGAAGAATGTTATTAAAGTGAGTAACCTCTGGAGGGTGGAGGAACAAATGTGCCTTTTCCAAGGGTGATTAATTATTTATTTTACATCAGTGCCTAGAGGTTCTCACCGAGATCTGGCTCCGCTATGCACGGGGCTCTTCAGCCACAGAGCAAGGTATGGTCCCTGCCCCAACCAGTTTACAATCTAAAGAGATAGGGTGGGAAAGGACCCAGAGGTTCGGCGAGGTGAAGCAATTCACCCAAGGTCACACAGCAGATCAGTGACAACGCTGGGGAAAGTACCCAGCTCTCCTGACTCCCAGGCCAGAGACAGATGCGCAGGACCATCCTCCCCAGAGAGCAGGGCTGTTCATTAAACATTCTTTTTCCTGTCTGGGGTAAACCCCGCTGATGACTGGTTCCTGTATTCTGGGAGGCAGTATCCACATGGAGAACACCACCTGCTTGTCTGCTCTCCAGGAGTTGCTGTGCACTTTCTCCCTCACTTCCCATTACACGGGACAAAAACTCTCCTTCAAAAGCCGGACAGCCACCATTACTTCTCCTCCCCCTAATGCTCACCCCTGCCATGATCCCTATAGAAAACTGCCAGGGCATAACAGTGAGGCTGGGGCTGAGTTGCAACTACTGCTATTGACTGGCTGGGAAGTGCACACACAGCCAGCCTGTGCTAAAACATCAAATTATTTTTATTACCCCCTCCCCGTCCACATGCCGCCCACTTGCTTGTTTCATCTGCCTGTTCTGACCTGTCTCTTAGATCACAAGCTCTTTGGGAACAGGGACGGTCATTTACCTAGCACAGCGGGGCCCCCATGTTGGTTGATAACCAGGCAAGTTATTTCCAGAAAGCTACCGCTCAGAATACCTCTGTTGCTCTCCAGTTTCCATATGACCTGGCACAAAAGGGGTCACGTGACCAGCCCCTCTCTGGGGACTGGTATTAGAGCTGGTGGGGAAATGACTGCTTTTTCTGCCAAACATTTCAACCAAGACAAATGTTTTAGACTTTTTGTCGAAACAAACCCAATTTTTTTCAATAAACCAAAAGTTTTTGGAGTTCCGGTTCTTCTGTAAAAACACAGATTTTTCCCAAGAGCTGATTATTTTTTCGCCCCCAAAAATGTCTGTTTAATCAAAAAAAGCCATTTTTCATTAGAAAACCCAACAACATTGTGATGGAAATTTTTTGTCCAGCTTTAGTGGCTCTTAACAGCTCAGATGATCTCACTTTCCAGGAAAACTGCTGCCTGAGCAACTTCAGATCCTTTCAGTGGAATTTGTGGGAAAGGGGGGACCCCTAGTGTTCTGCCAGCAGTGTCATGGGGACATCTGAGCACTGAAACCTTGGAGAAAGACTCGCTTAGAATGATCTTTACCTTCCATTTCCTGGTGTGCTAGAGAAGATGAAGACAGATGGAGAAGCCGGCCTGCAGCGACCTTTGTGGAACTGATCGTTATTAGCCTCAGCTCCTTCACGTATTGATGGAAGAACAGAAGCATGTTTGTTCAATCCAGATGTGTAGCCGAGGTAGATATGAAGGACACAGCACATTCCAGCTGTCCACAAACGATGTCTGTGACCAACCCGGTAACTGAGTCCCTCCGATGTATTTAAAAGCAGGAGTAGCATGAATGAAAACTGATGATGACAGCTCCTTTTCCCTCTGTGACCTTCTTGACTTCAGGGAAGCATTAGACACTGATGCTCTGGTCTGCAGCTATTCTCACTTCCTTCAGATCCTGGCTCTGCTCCTACTTATCACACCAGTCCCCCTTATCTTGAACTGTCCCCTCTGCTGAAGGTTTAAATGGGACTTCAGTGGTGCATGGCAGGCACTCCACACGGGCTAATTTCACCAGAGCACTCAAACCATGCATGGGCAGGACAATCACTGGTTGTATCCCTACTGTGTATTGGGGAAAAGGGTGAGGAAGACATTCAGAACAACCTGGGGCAAATATATGATATATATTAGGGAGGATCATATAATCCCTCCCTCAGTTCGTAGTTGCCAGTACCCTTATGACAACGAAGGCTCTATATAATAGCTGGGTCTAGGATGGAAGAAAAGACATCTCCCATAAATCAGGTTTTTTTGGTACAGGTGTATTTTATCGCAGGAATTCCTGCTGTTGTTCCTGGTCCTCTCTAGGAACCGGAGGACCAAGAACCCTAGAGCTGAAATTCTTCTTCCATTGAAGTCAATGGGAGTTTTGCTATTGACTTCACTGAGGCCAGGATTTCACTTTATGAGTTCATTTTAACTTCATGGTGTGGACAGAGTGAAGTGCCAAGTTATATAAACTCTCTTAGGGCAGCTTGTGGCTCCCCATGTCTGAAGAAACATTCATGGTTGACTTCTCATGAGATTTATCAAGCCAGGGCGCTACCTTGGCCCAGGCACTGTAACGTGTCTCTAGAATGATTGCTGAGACAGAGGAAAAGAGACTAGCACTCCACCATTAACACACAGAAGCGTTTTTGTTGTACCATAAACACTGCATCATTCATTCCTGTTCTGTATCAAACGGGATTGTTCTTTAACCATGCTCTTTTTGTGTGCAAACAGTTTAGTTTTTTATGTTATAGATGTAGACTACTCACAACACATGTTCTTCTCATCACCTGGATTAAGGCTTAATCCAGGATAAATCTTACTAGAAAAAAATGTTCTCGACTTTTTTATATCAAAATTTTTGCAGTAAATCTTTCCAATTCCTTTGATGCAATGGCTGGCTTTTGTATGTGCTCTAAAGACACATGAGAAATAGTTTTGGCTCACAATTTAAGTTTGCGGTGTTTACATTTAAAAAGCTCCTGACTATGAATAGAAGACTTGGGATTTCAAAAGCAAACCAACTAAAACAGGTTTTGGAGGCTTGAACAATGCTCCCAATGAGGGCTGTCGATTAATCGCAGTTAACTCTTGAGATTAACTCAAAAAAATTAATTGTGATTTTAAAAAGTAATTGCAATTAATCACAGTTTTAATTGCACTGTTAAACAATACAATACCAATTGAAGTTTATTAAATATTTTTGGATGTTTTTCTACATTTTCAAATATATTGATTTCTATTACAACACAGAATACAAAGTGTACAGTGCTCACTTTATATTATTTTTATTACAAATATTTTCACTGTAAAAATGATAAAAAGAAATGTATTTTTAAATGTACCTGTAGCAGGGCAAACACCCCGCTCTGGAGAGAAAGGGGTTAAAACCAGTTCTGGGAAAGGACTGCCCCAAGGACCCAATCAGGTGAAGGCAGGTAGCAGCCAATCCAAGCCTGGTAGGGCTGGTATAAAGAGGGCTGTGAGCTAGGAGACAGTCAGTCTCACTCCAGCTTTGGGGTGGGAAGGACTGGGCTGCTTGGGAGCACAGGGTACCTTCAACAGAGCAGTGCTGGGGAAGGGACAGTTTGAGCTGGGGAGCTCAGGTCTGGCAACCTCCCAGGCTGAGGCCTGACAGGAAGGCCTAAGGAGGTCCTGGGGCTGCAGGGAAAGGCAGCAGGTCCAACCCCCTAGCCAACGATGAGTGGCCATTGCAGACTGCAGTTTGCCCCCGAGCAAAGGGATTAGATGAAGACTGGCAGTGGGTCACTGAGGCGAGGTGGGCTCAGGGGAGTGGGGTTCCCTGGGTGAGGGGCACTGTGGTCTGGGAGGGATGTGGGGCCTATACGTGGTGGAGATAAAGGGACTGCGGGGGGGGGGAGTGTAACTAAGGGCAAGACACCAGCCCATAGAGGGTGCTCCAGGGCTGAGAGAGCTAATTCCTGGATGACCAGCAGAAGGCGCTGCGCCGGTGAGTCAATGCTCTGCTACAACCTCATACAAGTACTGTAATACAATCTCTTTATCGTGAAAGTGCAATTTACAATGGTGGGGGTTTTTGTTTTTTGTTATGTAGCTGCACTCAAAAACAAAACAATGTAAAACTTTAGAAGCTACAAGTCCACTCAGTCATACTTCTTGTTCAGCCAATCGCTAAGACAAACAAGTTTGTTTACCTTTACAGGAGATAATACTGCCCAAAGTCACGTGAAAGTGAGAACAGGCATTTGCATGGCACTTTTGTAACTGACATTGCAAGATATTTACATGCCAGATATGCTAAATATTTGTATGCTCCTTCATGCTTCGGCCACCATTCCACAGGACATGCTTCCATGCTGATGACACTCATTTAAAAAAAAATGCATTAATTACATTTTTGACTGAACTCCTTGGGGGAGAATCGTATGTCTCCTGCTCTGTGTCACCCACAGTCTGCCATATATTTCATGTTATAGCAGTCATGGATGATGACCCAGCACATGTTGTTTGTTTTTAGGACACTTTCACTGCAGATTTGACAAAACACAAAGAAGGTACCAATGTGAGATTTCTAAATATAGCTACAGCACTTGACCCAAGGTTTAAGAATCTGAAGTGCTTTCCAAAATCTGAGAGGGACGAGGTGTGGAGCATGCTTTCAGAAGTCTCAAAAGAGCAACACATCAATGTGGAAACTACAGAACCTGAACCACCAAAAAAGAAAATCTACCTTCTGCTGGTGGCATCTGACTCAGATGATGAAAGTGAACATGCGTCGGTCTGCACAGGTTTGGACTGTTATCAAGCAGAATCTGTCATCAGCATGGATGCATGTCCTCTGGAATGGTGGTTGAAGCATGAAGTGGCATATGAATCTTTAGCGCATCTGACACGTAAATATCTTGCAACGCTAGCTACAACAATGCCATGCGAACGCCTGTTCTCACTTTCAGGTGACATTGTAAATAAGAAGCCGGCAGCATTATCTCCTGCAAATCTAAACAAACTTGTTTGTCTGAGCGATTGGCTGAACAAGAAGTAGGACTTGCAGGCTGTGAAGTTTTACATTGTTTTGTTTTTGAGTGCAGTTATTTTTTGTACATAATTCTACATTTGTAAATTCAACTTTCATGATAGAGATTGCACTAGAGTACTTGTATCAGGTGAATTGAAATACTATTGATTTTGTTTTTTACAGTGCAAATATTTATAATAAAAAATAAATATAAAGTGAGCACTACTTTGTGTTCTGTGTTGTAATTGAAATCAATATATTTTAAAATGTAGAAAACAACCAAAATATTTACATAAATGGTATTCTATTATTGTTTATCAATGTGATTAATTGCGATTAACTGACTATAAATTTCACTATTCAACCTGGGATAAAAAAAATTAAAAACTTTATCTAAATCCCTGGACTTTGGACACTACCCTTCACAAGGGACATGGGATTAAAGGATATCTCCCCAGTCTTTTCCCCTCTCTGTGTCTCAGTTTCTCCTTTTCTTTTTCTGTTTAGACTGTAAGCTTACACGGAGCAGGGACTGTCTATTACTATGGGTTCACACAGCATCTTGCACAACGTGGCTCCAATCTCAGTGCGGGTCTCTAGGTGCTACCTTTACACTTAATACATTTCTTCAGCCAGCCCTACTGTTCACATTACAGTGCACTACAGGCTAAGCAGTGGTTTCTCTTCTTTAAGAAGATAAAAAGGTATAATCTGACCCATAGATTGGATCTGAGAGTCTTTTGTCCTGTGTTTCAAAAGTAGCAGTGGATGAGCTGGTTTGGATAAAATAAGATTCACTATACAACTTCCAACCTTTATCCAGTCATCTCACCAAAACTTTTTTGAAATAAAACAAAAAACACCACACGAAGTGGAAGGACATCATAGGGTAAGGGATATTTTGGTTCTTGGGTTTTATTCTTTTTACTGATATCTCTTAAAAATCCATGACAAATTTTTGAGGAAAAGAAGAACAATGGCATTTTCTGTGAATTTTTTCCTAGAAAATAAAGAACATTTTTTCCAGCTCTACTAAGTGGTTAAGACAGTTACTGTGGAGGGGCTGAATGGCAAAATGCCCATCATCTCCTCGATACATCTTAGGGTGGAAGGAATTGCTCCCAGGGAGTAAAGGACTGTTACTTGAATCCCTTGCTTGGTGCTGTAAAGACCATCTTAAACTAAACTATTCCCAATGCTAAGGGTGTCTCATAGAATATCAGGGGTGGAAGGGACCTCAGGAGGTCATCTAGTCCAACCCCCTGCTCAAGTAGGACTAACCCACAGACAGATTTTTGCCCCAGATCCCTAAATGGCCCCCTCAAGGATTGAACTCACAACCCTGGGTTTAGCAGGCCAATGCTCAAACCACTGAGCTATCCCTATCCCTCTCCTGCTCAGCTGGCTCTGCCTTCCATCCAGCAGTACACCCTCTCACCAGTCTGGGTTACACTGCAGGGTGACCCCAACACACACCTCCGACTTAGATTTTCCCCCAGAAATGTATGTCCTGTACTGCTCAGCCCTCTCCTGGACAGTCCAAATATATTAAGCCCTTATTCTGGTAAGGGAACAATTTGCCAGCTTATTATCTGAAATAGAGTTACCCAGTTTAAACACATTGAATTAGATAAAGCAATAAAACAAGTTTATTAACCACAAAAAGAGAGAGATTTTCAGTGAGTACAAGTAATGAGGCATAAAAGTCAGAAATGATTACAAGCTAAAACATTTGCTAGTAGCTACTTAAGAAACTAACACAGTTGCAAAGCAAACTGTCTCACCACATGCGCTGCCAGCAGATCACTGACCAAACCATCATGTCAGGACCCCATTCCCAGAGTCCAACAGCTGTTTCCTTTTGTCTTCTCAGGTGCAGAGAATGAGGTGGGTAGGGAGAAATAGAGGGTGCCTTCTCTTTGCCGCTTCTCTTTATAGTTCCAGTCCCCTTCTTGAAAAACCATTTCCAGCTGAGAACCGAGAGACAAAGCGTCTATGGGAAGGTCTACACTTAAAATGTTGCATCGGCACTGCTGTAGCGCTTTAATGAAGATGCTCTGTGCCAACGGGAGAGCACTCTTCCATCAGCATAGTTAATCCACCTCCGTGAGAGGCGTTAGCTATGTCAATAGGAGAAGCCTCCTGCCGACATAGCACTGTCTACACCAGCGCTTAGGTCTAGGGTTGCCAACCCTCCCGGATTGGCCGGGAGTCTCCCGGAATCAGACTCAATCTCCCGTTTTCTATTGAAAGCAATCTGGGAGATTTTAATAGGCCAAAAGTCCAGGCGGCAGTGCAGCAGGGCTAAGGCAGACTCCCTACCTGCCCTGACTCCAAGCGGCTCCCAGAAGCGGATGGCATATCCCTGTGGCCCCTAGGCACATGGGGAATCAGGGAGGCTCTGCCCGCTGCCCCAACCCCGAGTGCCGGCTCTGCAGCTCCCATTGGCCAGGAACCATGACCAATGGGAGCTGCAGAGGCGGTGCCTGCAGGCACGGGCAGTGCGCAGAGCCCCCTGGGCACCCCTGAACCTAGGAGCCACAGGGACATAGAGGTCGTTTCTGGGATCCGCCTGTGGTAAGCACCGCCCGGCTGGAGCCTGCACCCCAACCCCCAGCCCCAGCCATGAGCCGCCTCCCACATCCAAACTCCCTCTCAGAGCTCGCACCCCCTCTTGCACCCCCTCCCACACTCTGAACCACTCAGCCCCACCCCCAGCCCAGAGCCCGCACCCCCTCCCACATCCCAACCCCCTGCCCCAGCCCAGTGAAAGTGAGTGAGGGGGGAGAACGAGTGAAGGAGGAAGGGGGGATGGAGTGAGAAGGGGTGGGGCAGGGGTATGGCCTCAGGGAAGGGGTGGGATGGGGGCAGGGCAAAGGTGTTTGGGTTTGTGTGATTAGAGAGTTGGCAACCCTACTTAGGTCTGTATGACTACATCGCTCAGGGGTGAGGATTTTTCACACCCCGGAGTGACGTAGTAATACCCAAGTAATTCTGTAGTATAGACCTGCCTTAGGTGGAAGGATGTTCCCTGCTGTTTTTCTTTACTTTTTTGAGCTTCCTTTGTTTTCCCTTCCTGCTTGATGACTCTGTTTACAGCTTAAATGCAAATTAAGTCAAACACATATTCCTTCCTTTGTTTAGAACAGACCTGACATCTGCTGGGGCAGGGCTATGGTGTTTGCAACATGTGTTAATAATGGGGAATCATAACTTCACATACAATGTTGTCACACATATTGTGTCAGGACGATACTGACCAGCAAATAGAGTTTTCAGATGATATCTTACAAGGGATCCTTTGTACAAAGATTATTACAATAGCATGTAGGGTGTGAATACAGGGGTGTATGCCGCCACTCAGGGCCATGGGAGTTTGGGGGGATTAATGGAGATGCTGAGCTCCCCACTCGCTCTGTTCTGAAAGAATGTAGGGCTGGGAGGGGGTGCCTGGGAAGCAGCACACCCCCATCCCTGATTGCTTTATTTATCTTTGATAACTCATTTTCCCCTGCTTGCACTCGTGGTCACCAATCTGTTACTGATCCCAGCTGGATCCAGAGTCTGTTCTGCCAGTCACGCTGCCAAGGGACCGGACAGCCACACCTCACTAGAGGAAACCTTCCTCCTGGTGCCGAAAACTGTGCACAACATGAGGATGGAAATCAGAGCTGGCCATAAGGCTTGGGGCAGGAGAGAACCCCACTAAGTGAAATGCCTCATCTTTTGGTTTCCACCTGGTTCTTCTGCTAAGGCAGTGGGGCCCAGCTATTGGGGTCACAGTCTGTGCAAGCAGAGCTGCCAGTGTTTGAAATAGTCAGTGTTTCAAATCAGCCCCAAGACCCCCTGCACCAGAGCTGCTGTGCATATTGTGCTGTCCAGGGTGCCAGAAGCACATTTAGCTGGGACTCGGCTGTACGGATGTTTATCAGACTACTTAGAGGAGCAAGGCAAGCACTGGGTCAGCCATTTTGCCCAGCAGGATCCCAGAGAGGGACAACAGAGCCCCAGCATGAAAAAAAAGCAGAATAAAGTAGAAGTAGACTCACTGCCTCGGGCCTCTTTTCTTGTAGTGTTGTGGATTCTCTTTCATGGCTGCAGGGTTAGAGCACTGACCCACCTCATTAGCTTCACTCTGGATGGGGTGACTTCCGCTGCTTGGCCAATTCTAATCGCCTTGTCAAGGATTAATTCTGGGTCTTTCAGTAGTTAGTCTCTCACTGAGATTTCTGTTCCAGATTCCAGTTTTGGTCTGGTCTCCTATTAGGGACATCGTTAGCTTCCCATGATTGCAAAATTGGCTCTTCATCCTCAGATAGATCACAAATTCTTTTATAGTTTCACCTTCCTTTTGTACCTTGGGATTATAAACATACCTTTCATCATGCTCGTTTTTTCATGGAGCGCAGCACCCCTCACGTTTGTCCTACAGTTTCATAGCTTGCCTCCTCTGGCTGAGTTCACAGCACAAACTGTTAAAACATCACACGCTTCAGACCCAGCCATTGCCAGAAGTAAGGCTACCTTCTGAATGCCTCCTTTTTCCTGGCACCCATTTCTTGCAGATTCAGAGTGAAGCATGCTTTGAACATCCTCCAGTTGTCTTCCCCATCTCCAGGGAGTTCCTGCTCTGGTGGGGCTTTCAGACACTCAGGGTATTTTGTTAATCTCTTTTTACTCCCGGTACCATGTGATGTTCAGTGATCACTCAGGGTTTAAGGTGCTTGCAAGAGATCTCTGCTTTAGTCTGTGGCTGGTTCCAACTGACCATGCACAACCACCCAGACTCTCTGTCTGGGAAGCTCAGTCCCTAATACCCCAGAGAGAACTGTTGGTTGGAAGTTAAAGCCAGACCCATTCAAATTAGAAATAAGGCTCCCATTTTTAACTGTGAGGGTCATTAACCAAGGGAAATGGTGGATTCTCCATCTCTTGCTGTCTTCAAATCAAGACTGGAGGCCTGTTTGGGTGACGTGTTGGTGAAGTGCAAGTGCATCCCATTATCCCTGCACTCAATCCAGGGGTAATGGGGTGAATTTCTCTGGCCTGGGTATACAGGAGGTTGGACGAGATGATCTAATGGTTCCTTCAAATCCATGGCACTACAAGAGAGATTCAGCCACGGCTGTGTTCAGAGCCTATTTGGGAGGAAAGGCCAAGAAGACACAAACCCGTGCCCCTTTTCTGTGTGAATGGAAGTAGGTGGCTAAGACAAGTTCTTGGGTGTCAAGTTTGTCAGGCAAGCAGGCGCTAGACTTTTGTGAACTGCACAAGCACACAGCTTAATCTGAGACTATTCCAGCTTTGAAAGCATTTTGTTCGCACTGGGCATGCTCAGAAGCTTGCCAAGTGTTAGCAGCATCACTCCTGTACTAGTAAATGGATCCTCCTTGCTAACTCTGTGGCCAGGAAAGGAGAGACGAGCTGACGCAGGCTTGTCAATCCCAAGCATTCTAAAAGCATGAGCCAGGCATCCAAAATCACAAGATTGGCTTCAAAATCATGAGATTTAAAATAAGTGAGTAAATCATGGATTTTTTTATTCCGATGTGTGTTTCTGGGCTCCCCAGGTCACGTTCTCAAGCTTTTCTCCTCAATTTACACTTTACAAAATCCAAGCTGACATTCTCCCCTCATGTGACTCCAAAAACACCCAGTATCACAAGACTCCTGATAAAATCGTGACTGGCAACGCTACACCATCAGAGCTGTGTGAATTGTTCACCAGAAATAATTTATGCAGTGGGAGCTCAGGGAGTGCGCATGAACAGATGGCAGTGTCTTCAGCTTGATTAATTATTCTAATATATTCAAAAAAAATCTGGTTGAATTTTTGACTCTCTGGATTGCTCACAAATAACTAGGCAACGCAGCTTGGATTTCAGTTATGACTGGTCAGGCAAGCCGCGTAGTATTCGATGCACTCGCCAATGATGGACATAGACTGGCCATCCAGCCAGGCAGTCTTAAAGACCTAGCTAGACAGCAATCTGGGTGACACTCGATCTGCAAGGAGGAGATCCCCTTTGGGGATTTGCCTTGAGGGGGAGGATACATAGCAGTTTTTCTATTCCTTGAGTAGGAGCATGCATGCTCTTCCTGTACTAGTACATGCATGTGCAAATTGAAAATTTGGTGTCTGCACAGGTGGCTTTCAAATGTGTTTTCTGTGGCCATTATTCTTATTTGGTAGCAGTTAGAGTCGGGGAATCAGACCTAAGGGTGTGAGGCAACTTATACACATATAACAAAAAGTTTGTGCCAGCAAATCTCTGTCACTCGTTTGTTCGTGGAAAGTAAGCACTGAAGGGGCGTAAACCTGGCTTGGGCAAATTTATTTAAAAATTCAGACAAATATTTGTAGGAAATGTTTTGCTGTGATTGCCCCAGGTGAAATTCACCCCTAGGCAGAGAGCCAGAAAGGGAACTGTGATCCACTTAATACCTGCTTCAGCCTACGGGGTGCTGAGGCCTTGTGCTACACTCACTCAGAGAAGCCCACTCTCCCGGTCTCATTGTGAGTCTCCCGAGATTTGAGGGTTTTTTTCCTTAAAGCCCCAGTTCAGGAGTCAAGTGATTGTGAGAATCTCAGCTTATTTTGAAAAACATAAGTTTCTAGACTTCATGGTTCTAGAGAAAAGCTTGAAATATGACCTAAAGGTTCAGAGACCAGAAGGCAAAGAGAAAGCCCCCCCAAAAATTATTTTTTAATCTCATGATTTTTAAGCCAATCTCGTGATTTTGGGGGCCTGATTCATGATTTTGGAATGCCCAGAGTTGACAGTACTGCCCTCTGCATTGGGGTGGAATTCTTCCCCATTGGTGACATTCATAAACCAATCTACCTACTGTATTTCCAAAAGTTCTGAAACTCACATACTTAATTGCTAATCTTGACCTCAGGATCCTGTTCAGATGTCAGTGTCCAAGACCTGTAAAAGTCAGGAAGGAGCATAAACATATGGCAGACAACCTAAATAGCAAAATGAAGAAATAATTAGCTCCCATTGCTGATTTAATTGCCCATAGCAACACCAGTTAGTTTGGTTTTTATTATAATTATTATTTTACTGCCTTGCAGAAAGAAGGGGAAATTGCTTAGCTTATACATCTGTTTCTTTGAAGTTATCACACAGCAGTGCCACTCCTGGGTCTTGTGCTTCCAGCTCCAGTCACATGGGAAACTCTCATCAGTTGGCTTAAGGGATTGGCTGACTGAGCATGATCCAACCACAGCTACATCAGGGCCTGCAGATCATTGTAGCAAGTCCCTTGCAAGGACAGGAAGAAAGAGCTCCCCTAAAAGCTAGTTTACTAGAAACACGGCAACATTTGTCACAAGAACATTTCAAACTTCCTTTCTCACGTCTGTCTGTCATTATGTTTCGAAATGAGGGGCTGGGGGCTAAGAACCCTTTGTGACTATGTCTTCAAAGAAGCAGAATTACAAATTTAGTCATTTCCCCTTCTTGAAAGACACTGGTTGGCATGGGCGGTGGGCATCATAGACTGGGGGAGGCTGAGCCTCCCCAAAGAGCCTGGTGTGGCCCCACCCACACTCTGCCCCCAGGAGTGCCTGTGAGTTCCCACTCTTTCGTGGCCCAGGCTGGGGCTGGGCTGGGGCCGGATGGCCTGCTGCCGGGAGGGGGAGGCTAGGGCTGGTGCCTGCCTGGTGCTCCGGGGCTGGAGTCAGGGGCCCTGTGGCTGCGCCACCCACCCCACCCCACACTCTGGGGCTGGGGTTTCTCCAGTGGCTGTGGTGGGGCTCTGCAGCTCTGGGCTCCAGGGTGGGAGGGGGCAGAAAGGGAGGGGCGTAGCCTCGAGTGGAAGGGGAGGGGGCTAGCCTCCCACAACGGCTGGTTCATCCGTCGACCATGCTGGTTGGGATTTTCAAAAGAGCCTAAATGACTTAGAAACACAAGTGAATGGGACACGCTGGATTCCCATTCGAGGAGAGTAAGTACCTTGAGGGGTGTGTCACTAAGGTAAGAAGAACTGCAGACACCTACACCAATCAAAGCCATTTGGGCTACGGGAGGGTGACCACTTCTAGAGTCTGAAAAGGGACCTTTTCTTGAAGCTGAAAGCAAGCTACAATGCCCTGCAACGCTGAACAGAACTGCAGACGGCAACCAAAACCGTTCTGCCTTGATCGGTACAATAAGCATGAAGTTGTTCCTCTTACTGTGTGTGTCCTGATAGCTGGGTGAGTAAGACAAACAAACAGGAATGAAAATCACAGCTCTTTTGACAGCAGCAGAGTCTCTGTTGTCTTATAAGAAGAAACAAAGCAGCTGGGTGGACTTTGGACAATCCTGAATCAAAGCAATCTGAACACTACTTCCACGTAAAGTCATGGAACAGAGTTTCACCCAGGATAGCTATCCTGGGGAGGGACAACATGGACAGGAGTTGTGGTCCCTGTAAAGATGAAGGGATTCATGGTACCAAGAATGCTTTCCTTGTCTTGGGCCAGGTGGTCTGCCTTGTCCCAGACAGTGCAACTGCCTTGGAGACTCATGGATGGAGATGCAGCCACTCACATAGGTGGGCCCTGCTTATTACTGGCTTTGAAGATCAAACCCAAGGACTCGACGGACAGAGGAAGCCAACTGGGAGTCAGTGGAGCAGTGGGGTGAAGTGCCCGTGTCAGCCTCACATACAGGTTCCTTTGACCTTTGGCCCAGGAGGCAGTGAATTGCGGCTGGAGTGCTGAATACATAGATACCTGGGACCAAGTCCTTCCCAGCAAGCCGAAGATGAGAGCAGGTGCTTTCTCATCAGTGACATCAGCTGATCAGCTAGCCCAGCGATGAGTCAAGCAGGACTCCAGGGTCCACCCCCCGTTGAAGGAGGTGCAGCTGGTTCCACTCTCAGGTAGCAGCTCTCTCTCTCAGAACGTTGTGCTCCGGGGGTTTTGAAGTGCGGTTTTTTGTTATGTTTCCTCTGCTAGCTCTACAAGTATGCTTCTGTGGAGACTTGCCCACTCGTCCCTGGAAAGCCCCCTGAGCCATGGGGCTGACGTCAGAAGGTAACCAGCTGTCAGACACTGGAGATTAAAGCTTGGCAGGCCACGCCGAGCGAGCGTTCACACCTGGTTGGGAAGGTGAACAACATTCTCCCACTGAACAGGAACAGACACATTGCCTCAACGGGCTGTGCTGCTCATGGACCCATCGCCAGGGCCAGGGACAGATCCAACCCTGCAGTGCAGTGCTGGCTGTAAGGTCCTGCAGACACCCCTGCATGGCCTACCCATACCAGAGGTGGCTGTGCTGGGAGGAGAGGAGCCCCTGCTTGGACACTATGGCTCTTCCTGTTGTGCATAGGGGTCAGAAGGGGTGGGGACTAGGTGGAACCTTGGCACCACCCCTCCATGGCTCCAGCTCACATAAGCTGTGTCGACACCCCTGGGACTATCCATTGCACCAAGATCTGTCCAAGTCTGCCCCACCAGAGCATGGTGAAAACCAAGAGGCAGCGTGTGACCTGCAGAGACGTCATCTGTCTCCTGGTCTGCTCCTGGGGTGGTGCAACAACACGCTGCCCCTTGTGCAGACTTGTGGCAAAGCTACAATCGAGCCCAAAGTCACTTGTGACTGGCCAGGTCCCAAAGGGTCCATCCCAGATGGTACGAGAGAGGCCTATGGGGTTAGCTTGGCCCAGGGCAGCTCCTTCTGCATACAGCTTTAAAACCATGACAGCAAAAGGGATAGAAACATGCTCATTGATGCCAACCCAGCTTTGTGCACCTCGTTGAGGGCGTCTCTGCTATCACTGCAAGGTGGCAGAAACACAAGGAACATCGGACTAGAGGCTAGAGAAACACAGAACAGCAGGAAGGCACGTGCTGATCTCTAGCCCACGCTGCCCCCTTTACCTGGCAATATCCAGCCATCAAAGCCAGCCTGGACTTAGAATCCTCCTGCACATCTGATTGCACACAGCCCTCCCCTCTCCCTTGCTCCTGACTGGACATGCATGCTGCTCTGCCTTCCTGGGGTCTGTGGATGTGGGCTAGGAAAGGCAGCCGTGAACAGAAGGCTCTTTGATGAGTGTCTTTCCTGCCCTCCAGCTAATGAGGTAGAACAACAACAAGGGTGGAAATGCAAACAAACGCCAAGCAGGAGCGTTTCCTTGCATTTCCCCATATGGGACTGTCACCATTCTGTCCCTGGAGAGCCGGGTGAGATCTGAGATCTTTTTGGTTCAGGGATTTCAGCGGATGAGGATTTGCACAACCAGTTTCTCAGATTAGTCCACACTGCTTTGCATTTTGGGTAGGACCAAACCCCCCAGCTCAACACGCCGCCAGGACGGTGCCCAGACTAATGAAACTTGGCAAACTTGCCAATGAATCCAGGGCTGAGCTTCACATTTCCAGGTGGTTTGGGGTTTCATTACAAATATTTCCACTGTAATTGATATACAAGCAAGCAATTGGGTCAGGGGCACCTGAGGTCAGAAGGCGGGTTTCCAAGCTCTGAACAAAGATGAATCTATATGTATTTGACTGAGCAAGCTGCAGCTGAAGATCCTGCTGCCTTTGCCTCCTAGTGATGTGGAGATATTTCTAGGCTTAATATCTCAGTTGCAAGGAAGCCATGTCCATATTTCTGTGTCATTGGAAGGTCCCGCTTCCGAGTTTCACTGGGATCTATAGCTGAGGAGGGCACCAAACGAGGAGAAGGGGCAAACAAATGCCCCATTTCTCCAGCTGCTGTAAACACAGAATATTGATTTACACCAGCTACGATCTGGCCCTGTTGGCTTCACTGGTGCTACACCCATGTACACCAGCTAGGATCTGGCCCAGAGCTCAGCCCCTTCCTTCTGCCTGGTTCTGAGAAGATCCTGCTCGGTGCCTCTGAGGTATCCCTCTCAGAGCAGTCACAGTCGACATCGGACTGCCTCTCCACCCCTACCTATTGCCAGTGAATTGGATAATTTGGCTAATGCTGCCAACCTCAAGCATATAAAAACCACCGGCCAGGACACAGAAGAGATTGGCTTAAAAAATCATGAGATTAAAAAAAAATAGTTGGGTTTTTTATTTGCCTTCTGGGTTTTGAGCCTTTAGATGCCAAGTGTTCAAGCTTTCCGCCAGAGCCACGAGGGCTAGAAGTTTCTCTTTTTTCAGTAAAAGCTGAGATTCTCCCATTTTACCATGACTCCAGGAGCTGTGATTTTAAGAAAAGCACCAAATGCTGTGAGAGTTTGCTATCTGGGGACTACCGGCTCAGTGGCTTCCCTACCCACTGAAGACCCTGTC
The DNA here is from genome assembly GCF_002925995.2 of Terrapene triunguis. Taxonomy (NCBI): domain Eukaryota; kingdom Metazoa; phylum Chordata; order Testudines; family Emydidae; genus Terrapene; species Terrapene triunguis. The sequence continues at coordinate 3,727,188 of NW_020665188.1, read as the reverse complement.
TGGTTCATGTTCTGCCTTGGGATTTACAGCAGTGCTGGTACTGTCTCCAGTTTGCTCCTGTGAAAGAGGCCCCAGCTCTGAGAGTCCATTGTTCTAGGCACAGCCAGCCAGCTCCGGCCCCCAGAGCTGACAATCTAGAGCACCGAAGGATGGGAGGAAGGCAGGATTGTTCGCCTCGCGGGGCAGAGCTGTGCGGCCCAATTGCCCAGGTTCTCCAAGGAGCTCAGCACCCAGTGTGCACCCAGTGTGCTGAGCGCCTGGCAGAATCTGGCCCTCTGGGTTTCTGGGTGTCCAGACGTGGCAGATCGAAGTAGGGGATAGTTTTAATAACATGGGGTGAGCGCCTACAGCCCCGATCACCCCTCCGCTGGTCAAACCCGCCGCGGGGAGGCTCATGGCGGGGGAGGGGGGAGGGAAAACACCTCCACCAGGGATTTATACCCCGAGTCATTCCACTGAGGGCAAGGTTTGCTGCCCCTTCCCCCGTAGACCAGGTCACGGGGGCTTTGTGTGCACCCCACAGATGCCAGGGAGTCATGAGAAAGCCAAGGCCAGCTGCATGCTCCCACTCCAGGCTCCCCTAGCCGGTGGCTGCCCTAGGGGAAACTTCCTTCAAGAGGGATCGCCCACATGGAGTGGGGTACAGAAATACAATCCAGCCTAGCTTGGCTAGGGCAGGTGTATGGGTGAAGGGGGATGAGCATCCCCCCCAGCCCTGCCCTGCCCCTCCACTGCCCATCTTGCCCCCGCTGAGATCCAGCGTGTCCCTGCTGGGCTCTGGCAGGAGGTAGTGGCTGCCATGGCGATAATGGAGTCTCCCGGCCAGACAGGAGGGATGGCTGAGGAGAATATAGCTAGACCCCATGGACGGAGCACAGCAGGGACCCAGCAGAACCCCAGTGGTGTCGCATGCAGCGCATCTGAGGCTTTGCGATGCCAAACAGGGACAGTCAGCAGCAGGGCTGGCCCTCCATGTTTTAATGTTTTTGGCGCAACCCTGAGCAGGGCCATGCTGCTCGCTGGCCCCTAGGGCCGGCCCTGAGCAATAGCCAAGAGCGTGCAGCGCAGAGGGGAAGAGCTGGAGGGCCTGATTCTGACCTCCCGCAGCCCAGGCAAGCCAGGAGCAGCTCCCCAGTTACTCCGGGGGTAAACCCCATTGCAAGGGAGACCATACAGGGTAAGTGGAACTGGGAAAAGGAGCAGACGAGCTGGTTGGAAAGTGGAGGGAATTTCTCTCTTCCTTTCCTGGGCCTTAGCAACATGACCCTTTAATGGGAGGCTGGGAGGGGACGTTACAGTGTCCAGCACCTCTAAGCCCACAGTGAAGCCAGCAAGGAGTCAGAGCCAGCTTCTTCTGCAGCAGCACCACCACCATGTGCACTCCCCCATGCTGCCTCTTCGGCTTCCCCTGCTGAGAGGCCCAATGGTAACGCAAGCCAAGCTCTGTGCATGCAGCCATGGGCGATTCCTCAGTGCCCGAGGTGGGAACAACTCCTCACTGAGTCCACAATTCACGGCTGGGTGGCAGCACAGAGTGGGCACATCACGGCCGCCGGGGGAGGGAGCCCTCTGGGTCAGTCAGTGTGGGAAGCCTGTGCGTACGTGAACCCGCCATGGGAGGCTATTGACCGGTGCTAGCTGGTGTGTGGGGAGCTGGCCCCATCCCATGGACCCTCCCCAGGGAGACAAGAACCAGCTGCCACAGGAATCGCATTAACATCGCCTGGCTCTTACCTCACTCTTTCCATCCATCCATCTCAAAGCGCTGCACACAGGAGGGCAGGACCATTAGCACCATTTTACAGATGGTGAAAGGGAGGCGCAGAGCTGGGTCAGGATTTCCTCAGCTTCCCCCAGATTCAACACATACCAGGACTCTCACATAGCTGGGGGCATGTGCAATCACGTCTCCCTACGCAATGAGGAGCACAGTGCCTAGTTCCAGGGGGAAATGAAGGGATGGAGGTTTGGTAAACATTCTGCCACTCCTTCCCGGCAGCACTGCCTGCGGCACAAGCCTTCATCAAACTGTCCCTCTGCCAAAATGTCCTTGTGCTGCAGGATTTAACTGCGCTGACAGAGGGACACAGAGAAATGCTAGACCAGGGGTCGGCAACCTTTAGCATGCCGCTTGCCAGGGTAAGCACCCTGACGGGCCTGGCCGATTTGTTTACCTGCTGCATCCACAGGTTCGGCGGATCATGGCTCCCACTGGCCGCGGTTTGCCGCTCCAGGCCAATGGGGGCCGAGGGAAGCCGTGGCCAGAACATCCCTCGGCCCGCGCCGTTTCCCGCAGCCCCCATTGGCCTGGAGTGGCGAACCACAGCCAGTGGGAGCTGCAATCGGACAAACCTGCAGACCCGGCAAGTAAACAAACCGGCCTGGCCCGCCAGGGTGCTTACCATGGCGAGCCGCGTGCCAAAGGTTGCCGACCCCTGTGCTAGACGCTGACCAGGAACATCCGAGAGGAGCCGCTTCTGATTTAGCAGGCTTTTAATCGCAAAGTGCTTGCTCAATTTCTTTGCAGATTTCTGGAACAATGTCCCTATGCCCTGCTAATTCTCCTTACAATGCTGGGAGTGAGTCTGGAGCTAGAGGGGACTGAAAACCAGACCCCTGACAATGCAGCCCTGGCTGCAGTGGGAACATGGGGCTAGAGCGGGGTGTTATGCACACTGCAGGCTGGATCTGTCTCCCTTGGTGCATTTGTGGGCCATGGGGCATGTTCAGATTCCACATAATCTCAGGTTCCATTTAAAAAAAAATGAAATGTCTGCCCCTTAGGGATGTGAAGGAAAACCTCCCAGCTGCGCCCACCATCTAACGAGGCTGCAGCCAGCCTGGAACAATGGCTCCAGCCACCATCAATCTCACTGAGCCTAATGATGCCACTTTAAATGTCACCATTAACAATGTCCTTGCTGACCATTGTAGTGGCTGGAATGGAGTAGGGGGTGAAGGGGAGATTTGGGGGGGGGGTTAGGGTAAGACAGGAGGAGACAAGTGGAGGTGGGAGGGAAGGAGAGGAAGGAGAATGGGGAAGGGAGAGAAGCCAGGGGAAGAAAGGGCCCTAAAGAGGAGCAGATTTTCCCACCAGGTGATGCTGCATAGACAAGAATAATGATGCTGACAACCAACCGTTCAGTCCCTGTGTCAAAGGCAGACTATACTCCGGTCTCTGCCTTTGCCAATGGTGGGAGTTCTGCTGGATACCAAGGGGAGTATGGAGCCCTAGAGTTTTATCCCAGCCCACCAGCCTCTCCAGAGGGACACCCCGGGATGGATTATCTGTGCCTTGTCCACAGCCATGCAGTGGGACTGGTGTGGAGCTGACTGCCCCAGGGAGAGCTTGGCAGTGCATAGTGGACCCATCCTTTACCCCTCGTGCAGGAGGAGGCGGGGCAAAGCCTTGCTGCTCCCACCACTGCGTGGTAGTGCCCCCATGCTCCCCTGAGTTCAGGGACTGCCATGTGACCATGCTTTGTGTGGCTAGCAGTGCCCCCTTCCTTGGGCCAGAAGGGATGGCCCCTGAGGGCTTTTCTACATGACCAACTAGACTGCGGCAAGCTGGGGTGTGATTCTACCCCATGCTAGCCTGCCACCGGCTATCTGTCTGTGGGTACCCTGCTAATGTGCATTCACAGCCCACTAGCGAGCTTGGCACTAGTCTGCTTTCAAAGAGGACTAGATCAATGTGCTCTAAAACCACCTGTTAACACACGTCAGCAGGGTGCACACAACCATTTCGCCTGTGGCAGGCTAGTGCGGGGTATATTCCCTCCCAGCTTGCCGTGGTCAGTCTAATTGGTCACATAGACTAGCCTGGAGTCTCTCCATTCGTAGACATGCAGCACAGGGGAGCTGACGGAGTTTCAGCCACCAGGAGAATGTCACACACAGGCTGTGCCAGACACACTCGAGAGCCGCCTCCTTACAGCACAGGTGGGGCGGGTAAGGGAAGTGTGGTGGACGTCATTCATCTGGATCCCAGCAGGACCTCTGACAATGTGGCACGGAGCCCCCTGCAGTGCACAATCAGGCCGGTTAAAAACAAAGATGGGCTGACAGAGCAGAAGCCACCAGTCATTTTCTACAGGGTTACATCAGAGCACAGATGGGGGGTGGGGAAGATATCCTGCAGGGTCTCTCAGGATCGGTGCTGGGACCAGGAGCAGTCAACTGGTCCTCTACAGCAAAACTCTCACATTCCATTAAGCATGGAAGTATTCCCATTGGCTTCAATGGTCCTAACTGGCCTAGAGGAGAGTGGAAATTAACTGCAATCAAAGCATGGGTGGTGCCAAGCTAAGAGAGCAAGATGGCAAATACACAGGAGGATGGATCAAAACCACCGATGGACTGGGCCAATCTGGGCCCTCTAGCCTGGCCAGCAGTGAACATGGCTAATGTACGAGATTAACAAACTCCCCCCCAACCTCCGGATTTCCTTCAACAGCAGCGTGGTTACTCACAGCAAAGAAGCTCAGTCAGTTGAGACTCCACATGGACTAGCCCCATGCAGGGCACAGCTCACTGAAAAAGGCATTCTACAGGCTGCAGGAGCCCAGAAGCAAGCAGGCTAGATCACGGGAAGCTGGCACATCACACCCCAGGAGCCCAGCACCTCCATCATGCCTGTCTGGACTGACTGGGCAAGAGTTAACTCTTTGGTATCTGGACTAAAAGACAGGAATCTGATCCAGCTGTGCATGGCACGTGACCCGATTCTGACCCTACACAGCTACATGATCCTCTGGTGCTCAACTCCATCAGGCCCTTTTGAAAATTCCTAGGCACAATTCTTAGAGCATTGCCCCCCTACCTCCTGTGAACAATAACCCCCAATCTTTCTTTGTACACATTTATGGGAAATGTTTTCAAGCATAGGTGCTGGAACTAGGGGTGCTGTGGGGGCTGCCGCACCCCCTGGCTTGAAGTGGTTTCCATTATATCCAGGGTTTACAGTTTGGTTCAATGACTCTCAGCACCTCCACTGTACACATTGTTCCAGCACCCCTGTTTTCAAATATTTCTGCAACTTCGCCAGCTAGTAGCAGCTTGCGGCAGTTCCAGTCTGCGAAAGCTTTTCCCCCAGCAACTGCACAAACAGCTCTTGGGTGTGAGGGTTGAATGTTGAGCTACATCCCCTGCTAGCTCCCTTCTCACTCCCGGTGGATAACACCCCCAGACTGCCTGTCACTCAGGTCCGTGACCTGCCATGCTGAGGGCTCTTGGAACTCCAGCCCTTGCTGTGGGTGCTGAGCACTTGCAAGCCTGGCCCAATGTAGCCTAGAGGGAGACAGTTTTGGGGCCCTGCATAGTAATGCCACATAAATTCTACCCCTTCTGGCAGAGCCCATCTGACACACATCAGTGACTTGGACCAAGTGAATAGGAGGAACCAGGCTTTGTTACTTGGCACATAGTGATTGCCAAATGATCTGAAGTGAATGATTATTAGATAAAAGTCTAGATCACCAAGGCCTGGTCATACCTAGAACTTAGGTTGACGAGGCTGTGTGGCTCAGGGGTGTGAAAAATTCCTCCCTTCTCCTTGAGAGACGTTGATAAGCTGAGCTAAGCCCCAGTGTAGACACCGCTAGGTCAACGGAAGAATTCTTCTTTGACCTAGCTCCCACCTCTAGAGGCGTTGGCTTAGCTACAATGATGGAGAAAGCCCTTCTTTGGCTGTAGCATTGCAGCACCAGAGCTGTGCCGCTGCAGTGCCGACAAGCCCTAGGCTAGGGGTAGGTATTAGAGGGCTTTCCCTTCACCCGCTCCCCTGGTTCTTGTCATGTGGACAGAAAGCAGAAGACCAGAAGTCCAAAGTATAGACAATGCAATGTTTATTGGGGTTAGTTCCAAGCAAACATGTCCATAACTCTATACGCCGGCAGAGTCTGTTTCCCATTGTTCCGTTCCCTGCTCTGACACTGCAGAGCATTTACCCTGTGTCCCCTTCCCACCTCTGACGCTGCAGAGCCTTGTCTGTCTCCCCGTTCCCCATTCTCATTTCCCCAGTCTCATTTCCCTTTCCCCATTTTCCCTATTCCCTCCTCAGCAGGCCCAAATATACTTGCAATGCACGCCCATAGACCCACCCCTCACAACTTAGGGTCATGTCGCATGGGAGGGGTAAGGAGTGAGGTTGTGCTCCGGTCAGGAACGGGCATTTCTTTGGTCTTTTTGTGTTTTATACCTCCCCCCCCTCGCCCATCCCCTTTACCCCTCCCGACTGGTTGCTTGACTTTGCATTGAGATAGGGGTTGAGGCAATCTTAAAGTGTGCTCTCGAGTAACACTTTAACTGCTCTTATCTGTTCCCATTGTATTAACAAATCCAGCTGACTAGGCAGAAGCAACATCACAGTGTCTTTGTCCCTTGTTTACACATTTTAGTATAAAGAGTATCAAAAAGTCAAACCCAAAATTCTATCTCAGGCTAACAAACAGACCTATATACTAGCAGTAGGTAGCACTTTGTAGTGCCACATTCGATTCCCAGCCTTTTGGGGGGATCCCTGGGCTGGCCTGCATTAGCCGTGCTAGTGAGCCAACATGCTCTGCCCTGAGGGAGGAGGAAGTCAAGTCTGATGTCAAGTGTGCCCACTCTAGAGGCTAATGTGACATTAACAAGTTTGAAACACATCTCCTTCTGGACAGGCTGCTGCTCAACTCAAAATGCTCACTAATCATGAGTAAGGCTCCAAAAATAATCACATTTAAAAAAAAATGATTATTTTAAAAAACACACGCATCTGGGGACCTTTTGATTTGCTTTTAGAGGCCTTAGGAATCAGGCTCCCAAGCTTTTATTCAGCCCTGTGAAGGCTAGAAGCTTAATTCTTTTAAAACAATGCAAGTCAAAACCACCTGATTCCAGGAGCTGGGGCTTGAGGGAAATGATCATATATCCCGAGAGCCATGATAAAATGGCAAGGGTTAACAGCATTGGTTTCTGTGCACCTGGGTTATGCTGCTCCTGTGGCATTTAGGGAGGAGGTTTGGCAAGTCCAACATCTGCAGCCCTCCCTGCCATCGCGGCGAGAGTGCCCCCTGCTTGCTGATACCAAGCTGGCCAATTGTATGCAAGATGGTGGGTGTAGAAAGCACTAACAAAAGGGGGATGAGCACAGGAAAGCAAATCCCATCGTTACTCAAACCAATGTTCCCAGGACTGTCTCTGAGGTATCTGCCCAGCTCTCAACAGGACCAGTATTCAGGCAATGACTCAAAGCATGACAGGCTCATCCTTGGGTGGCATGGACTGGAGCCAGGTAATCAGAAACTCTGTCCTGAGGGAAATGCTGCCTGGCAGGCCAGCAAGCAGGCAGGCTGCTGATGGAACATGAGTGACCTCAGCTTTCCTGGTGCTTCCTGCGTGCGCTGAGACTCCTGGGCCCCAGCAACTCACTCAGCCTGGATTCTCTGTGCTGGCCCTTGGCCTCCTGGGAGTGGATGGGGAAGGGTGGATGGAGATAGGGAAGGCTGGCTGCTTCAGCTCCAGGTCTCACCAGCACCTTCTCTATGCCCAAGCAGCACTGAGTAATGAGGGAGTCTCAGCCACCAGCCTCTGACAGAGCTTCATGTGGGAATAGGAAGCCCCTCCGCCAGAGGAGGGGGTGTGCTTGCCAAAAATGCATCCAGCCCTCCTGGTACTTGCTCCAAGCATGGATGCACTGCAGGGAGCAGAGAGTGCCTCAGGTACCTTTGGCGTGTGTCATCCACCAGCCATGGAAGAGCTGCCAGCGCTGCCCCTGAAAGGGGAAGACACCAAACAAGCTTTAAGGTGGGTTCGCTGGCTGATGGAGACCAGCCACAAAGACAGGCTGCGCCATGAGGCAATGGGGCTCCCCACCCCCCACCCGGCAAGGGGCAGAACATGTCACCTCTGGTGCAGAGAGCAGGAGGAGAAGCTGCCACCAAAATTCTAAGGCTGAGTTTTCAAAGGACCTTGAAGGACATTAGGTGCCCAAATCCCAGAGAAATACAATAATCCCCTTTGAGCGTCCCAGTGCGGAGCTGCAGGCGTTCCGGCCCATCACACAGCCTCGGAGCACAGACCCCAGCTTAGGCTGGACTACAGCTGATGCCGGAAGGGAACGAGATGGTCACCTGTCATTTCCCAGCTCAGCACCAGCACGGAGTGCACCGGCAGCACTGCGCGTGGCACCCAGCATGCTCTCTGCAAAGGCTCACGGCACTGGACTGGCTCCGCCATCTTGTTTCCCTTACTTCCGCCCCAGCTGCCCAGCCAGCCCTTTTGCAATCTGGGGCTGCCCTGCGAGGGCCAGTGACTGGACAGGACAGGCTCTAGGCGGCAGTTATATACCCCAGCCTCAGGCTCCCAACCAGGGCTCATCCTCATTCAGTGCCGTTCTTCTCCTGGCTAAGGCAGCCAGGATAGCAGTGAGAGAGAGAAACGGGACAAGCTGGCTCCACATTGCCTGGTATTGTTTCAGGAAAGATGTCTTCCAGTCCATTCATGAGTGTGGGTGCCTGGAAGCCCATTCAACAGCTATTGTTCCCCATACCGTGACTCCTCCCCTCACTCTGTTTCCCACTTTGTCTGAACAGTTCTTTTCTGCTCCCTGCAGTTTAATTTTTGTGCTCAGCTGGAAGCATTTCCTTTGGCGTTGATAGGATCTATCAATTCAACCCACCTCTTAAATCATTCTTCTGAGAGTGTATCAGTGTAAGTCCATTCAATAGAGGTAAATTGCAGGGAAGGAACCTGTCTTGCAACGGTGATGACCTCACCTCACTGTTCAGTAAGCAAAAGACTCAGTCAGCCCAAGGCAACTTTGCAGCAGGTGTGTAAATATCCTGCCAACATTTACTGAAGCAAGCACAATATATTGCTTCAGCCTCGTCTGCCCTACAGCCACTACAGCGGCACAGCTGCAGTGCCACAGCTACGCCGCTGTAGTGCCATAGCATAGATGGTGCCTACATAGATGGAAGGGGTTTTTCCGTTGATGTAGGTAATTTATCTCTCCAAAAGGCAGCAGCTAGTTCAATGGAAGAATTCTTCCGACAGCCTAGCTGCATCTACACCAGGGGTTAGTTTGATCTATCTACAGTGCTCGGGGTGCAAAATTTTACACAGCATAGGTTGATCTAATTGTTACATATAGACCAGGCCTTAGAGGAAGCATAACACATGGGGTCAGTGTGCTTCATGTCTCCCTCTACTGGCTGGCACACATAAGGAGATAAGAGCTTACAACTTCTCCCAGGTAATGGAGTAAATGACAGTTACCTTTTCCGTAACTGGTGTTCTTCGAGATGTGTTGCTCATGTCTATTCCACAGTAGCTGTGCGTGCTCACCATGTGCACTGGTGCCGGAAGTTTTTCCCCTAGCAGTACCCATGGGAGGACGCCCCCCGCGACCCCTGGAGTGGCGCCTGCCTGGCGCGGTATAAGGGGAGCTGTGCGCTCCCTCCACCCTCAGTTCCTTCTTGCCAGACAACGCCAGCAGAGGGGAAGGAGAGCAGGATGTGGACTAGACATGAGCAACACATCGTGAAGAACACCAGTTACAGAAAAGGTCACTGTTTTTTCTTCTTCGAGTGATTGCTCATGTGTATTCCACAGTAGGTGATTCCAAGCTGTATCTGCTGGAGGTGAGTAGGAGTTCACAAGTTCTCGGGACGGAGTACCGCCCTGCCAAACCCGGCGTCATCCCTGGTTTGGGAGACTATCGCATGGTGCGAGGTGAACGTGTGAACCGAAGACCACGTGGCAGCCCTACAGATGTCCTGAATGGGGACGTGGGCCACAAAGGCAGCCGACGAGGCCTGCGCCCGCATCGAGTGTGCCTTAACAATAGGCGGCGGGGGGACACCCGCCAGCTCATAACAGGAGCGGATGCATGAAGTGATCCAGTTGGACAGCCGCTGAGTGGAAATCGGCTGGCCTCTCGCGTGTTCAGCCGAGGCGACAAACAGCTGTGAGGACTTTCTGAACGGCTTGGTCCACTGGAGGTAGAAAGCTAGAGCCTGCCTCACATCAAGCGTGTGGAGGCGGCGTTCCTCATTAGTCGCATGAGGTTTGGGGCAAAGGACTGGTAGAAAAATGTCCTGACCCATGTGGTAGGTGGAGACCACCTTCGGGAGGAACGCGGGGTGTGGGCGGAGCTGGACCTTGTCCTTATGAAACATGGTATACGGTGGCTGGGAGGTCAGGGCCCTGAGCTCTGAGACCCATCTGGCCGACGTGATAGCAACCAGGAAGGCCACCTTCCATGAGAGGTGAGACCAGGAGCACGCGGCCAGCGGCTCAAACTGGGGCCCCATAAGCCGAACCAGCACCAGATTCAGGTCCCACTGTGGGAGCAGGGGTTTAGAATATGGGTAAAGCCGGTCCAAACCCTTAAGGAACGAGCCAGTCATAGCATGGGAGAACACCATGTGGCCTTGCCGATTTGGCTGCCAGATGCATCCTGACTGATGAGGGTGCCAGGCCCTGGGCCCTCAGGCAGAGGAGGTAATCGAGGATAAGCTGTATCGGGACGGCCATTGGAGATACACCTTGGTCCGTCACCCACCTAGCAAAACGAGACCACTTCGCCATGTAGGAGCGGCGAGTGGAGGGCCGTCTACTCTCAAGGAGGACACACTGAACCGGAGCTGAACATGTCCTCTCCTCGCCACCTAGCTACTGAGCAGCCACGCCGTGAGGTGAAGAGCTGCCAGGTTGGGGTGGAGGAGACGGCCCCGGTCCTGCGAGAGCAGATCCGGACAGAGCGGCAACGGCCATGGCGGAGCCACAGCCAGGGCCAAGAGGGTCCCGTACCAGTGCTGCCTAAGCCACGCCAGGGCAATGAGGAGGACCTTGGCCTTGTCCGTCTTTATTTTCTCTAGGACCCTGCTGATCAGCGGGAACGGGGGGAAGGCGTATAGGAGGTGGCCTGACCAGGGCAGGATAAAAGCATCGGAGATAGCGCCCCTCCCCAGGACCCCCCTGGAGCAGAACCGGGGGCATCGTCAGTTCTGTCGGGTGGCGAATAGGTCCAGAAAAGCTGGAGGGCCACTTCCGAGTGTAAGGACCACTCGTCCTGAGAGGAAAAGTCCCTGCTCAAGCTATCCGCCCTCACGTTCCGGGTGCCCGGTAGGTGAAAGGCTTTTAGGTGGATGTCGTGGGCTATACAGAAGTCCCACAGGCTGAGGGCTTCGTGGCAGAGGGCGGAGGATCAGGCCCCGCCTTGCCTGTTGATATAGAACATCGAGGCTGTGTTGTCCGTGAGAACCTTGACTACCTTGCCCTTCAGGTGCGAGCGGAAGGCCATACACGCCAGCCACACTGCCCTGAGTTCCTTGACGTTTATATGAAGGGTCAGGTCTTGCGGAGACCACAGGTCTTGGGTCTGAAAATTCCCTACATGGGCTCCCCAGCCCAGGTCCGATGCATCGGACACCAGCTCCACAGACGGGGCCCTGTCCCTGAACGGGACCCCTCGGAGCATGTTGCTCGGTGTGGACCACCACCGTAGGGAGGCGGCCACCAAGTTCAGCACGGTGAGGACCTTGTCCAACCTATCCGTGGCTTGGAAGAACCGTGAGGCCAGCCAGAGGTGTAGGGGCCTCATCCTGAGCCTGGCACACCGCCATGTGACTTAGCAGCTGCAGGCAGGACCTGGCTGTCGTCACCGGGAACCTTACGAACGAGTCGATGAGCCCTTTCAGGGTCTCAAACCTGTCTGGGGGGGAGAGAGGCCCTGGCTGACGTTGCATCCAGGAGCGCCTCGATAAATTCTATGGGTTGGACCAGGACTAACGTGGACTTGGTGTTGTTTACCAACAGGCCCAGGGCGGTGCATGTGGACAGGAGGAGTGCCACATGATCCCTCACCTGTGACTGGGAGGTGTCCTTGACCAGCCAGTCATCCAGATAGAGGAATATCTGGACCACCCCCACCCCAACCCCCCCGGCGCCTAAGGTAGGCTGCTACTTCCGACATGCACTTTGTAAAGACCCTGGGGGCAGTGGACAGACCAAATGGGAGGACCGTGAATTGGTAGTGATTCTGTCCCACCACAAAATGGAGGAAGCTCCTGTGCCCTTCGAATATGTGGATGTGGAAGTACGTGTCCTGTAGAACGAGGGCCGCATATCAATCCCCGGGATCCAGGGAGGGGATGATGGAGGCCAGGGTAACCATGCAAAACTTGAGTTTTACCAAGTACTGGTTCAGACCTTGCAGGTTCAGTATGGGTCTGAGTCCCCCTTTGGACTTCGGGATAAGGAAATACTGGGAGTAATATCCCTTGCCCAGGAACTCCTTGGGCACCGCCTCTATCGCTCCTAGTTCCAGGAGCCTCCCTACCCCCTGCTCGAGCAGAGCCTTGTGCGATGGGTCCCCCAAGAAGGATGGGGGCAGGGGGGGGGATTGGGCGGGTAGGAAGTAAACTGGAGGGTGTAACCTCGGGAGATGGTGTTGAGGACCCAACGATCCAAGGTGAGCCACGACCACTCCGGGAGGAATGCACACAATCGATTGGAAAAGGGGAGCTTTATTGGGGGTGGATCTCTGCTGAAAACTGGCGGGGTACCCCTGAGCATCTCGTCAAAACTGCCTTTTACCCGCCTGCTTGCCCTTAGAGAACCCAGGCTGGGGGGCAGGCCAGCATTGTCTTTGTGGGCGTTTCTTATAGTCCCGTTGCTTCTTGTGGGCGGCCTCGTATTTTGGGAGGGCGGCCTGGGCGGGAGCCTGCTGTGGCTTAAACTTGGGTTTTGCCAGAGCAGGGACATAGAGGCCCACAGTCTGGAGGGTCGTGCAGGAGTCTTTCATGCCGTGCAGCCTTGTGTCCATTTCCTCTGCAAACAGAGCCTTCCCGTCAAAAGGGAGATCCTGCATTGACGACTGCGCTTCGCTGGACAGCCCAGAAAGCAGAAGCCAGGACGCCCGTCTCATGGACACCACCAAGGCCATGGACCATGCGGCCGTGTCCGCTGCATCCGAAGTGGCCTGCAGAGATGCCCTTGCAGCGGCTGCCCCTTCCTCCATGAGCGCCTTAAACTCCTTTCTATTGTGCTCCCGGAGGGAGTCCTCAAACATGGGGAGTGATCCCCAGAGATTAAACTCGTAGTGACCCAGGAGAGCCTGATGGTTTGCTACTCTCAGCTGGAAGCTTGACGACGAATAAATTTTTCTCCCGAAAGCATCCAGCCTCCGAGAGTCTTATTTCTTTGGGGTCGGGGCTGGCTGCCCCTGTTGCTCCCTGTGGTTGACCGACTTGACCACCAAGGAGTTGGGCACTGGGTGAGTATACAAATACTCATGCCCATTAGTGGGTATGAAGTACTTGCGCTCTGCCTTTTTAGAGATGGGAGCCAACAAGGCTGGTGTTTGCCACAGGGCATTTGAAATTTTCACCACCCCTTCATGGAGCGGCAAGGCCACCCTGCCCAGTGCCGAGGGGGACAGTACATTGAACAGGGAGTCTGAGGGCTCTTCCATTTCCTCAGCCTGGAGATGGAGGCTCGCTGCCACCCTTTTTAGTAAGTCCTGATGGGCCCGGTAGTCCTCCTGCGGGACAGAGGGGGGCAGGGCCGCAATCACCTCCTCAGGATAGGGCGAGGAGGCCGGTGCAGTGTGTTGGGTGTCAGCCAGCACTGGAGGGTCCACCACCTGGTTGGACTCCGGGCACAGCACCGAGGAGGCAGGGCCCGTCAACCCTTTTCTTGGTGGCCTAGGAATGGAGGCTGATGGTGCTTCCAATGCCCCTGCCACCGAGCGAGCCCCCACCGGGGGCTGCGCCGGAGGCCACGGTGCCCACTGGTACCACTGGGCCAGCCATGACGCACGGTGCCATTGCACTTTCTGAGGCTCCCGCGGGACCGGCTGATCGGGCTTGCTAGTCTGGTCTGTAGACAGGTGACTACGAGCGGAGGACGGGTTGGCGTATGACACTCCCCTCCGGACCGGGAGTGGCGGCGGTGCCGGGATCTACATCAACCATGGGACCGCGATCTCGAGGTAGGAGAATGGCACCGACGGTAGTGGCTGCTCTGCGAGCGATCTCGATGGGCGGACCTGTGACGGCGAGGAGCCGGCGATCAATGCCCGGAGCTACGGTGCCTTGGCAGAGACTTCGAGCAGGATTCCGAGCGGGAACGGCATCGACAGTCATGCCGCAACCGACTGAGGTACTGCTTTCGAGACAAGGACCGTTGGCGACATCCGCCACAGTCCTGTCTGTGCTCACTCCGTGAAGATGAGCGGTGCCGGGAGTCCCGATCGGATGGCACCCATCCAGACACACTGGCTAGCGTTGAGGGTGATCCACAAGGACTGAGCCCTGAACGGTCACTGGGCGGCGAGCGGTGTCAGGAACGTTCCCTCGACCGAGACTGGTACCGGGCCAGTGGTGACTGCGGCGATCCCAATGGCAGCTTGCCTCTGAAGCATGGGGCCGACATCGGCGGCGCTCCCGGCACCGGCATGGACATGACGTCCTTAGCCGCCTGGAGGCTTCGGGCGTACATGGCATCCGGACATCCGGAGAGGCCTGCTCCGAAGGGGCCGGGCTACTTCGCTCCGCATGAGTCGGAGGCCTAGGGCCTGATGGGAACCGAGGACTACCTGACATGGGTCTAGTCTCTGTCCCAGACTTCCCTCGGTGCCGTTGCGAAGAGGGAGTCTTTCCGGTCCTCTTGGCGTGTCCCATGGAAGGGGAGCAGTGCTGACTAGTCAAAGGTACCAGAGGGTCTCTGCGCACTGACGCTGCGATGCCGGGTACCGGTTCGGGGCCAGCGCCAACTCCATCAGGATGGCTCGGAGTCTAATGTCCCTTTCTTTTTTAGTCTGGGGCTTGAACGACTTGCAAATCTTACACCTTTCGCTGATATGGGTTTCTCCCAAACAGCGCAGACAGTCCGTGTGCGGGTCACTCCTTGGCATAGAACGCCTATAGGAGCCGCACAACTTAAATCCCGGGGCATGGGGCATGCCCCAGCCCGGGCTCACTAACTGACTAAACTTCACTGAAAACTAAACCGACTACAGGTACTAATGAAAAAACAGTTCTGGGGACAAGCTGCAGCAAGGCTGGAGCTGAGCAGTTCCAACGCACCTTCACTGGCGGCAAGAAGGAACTGAGGGTGGTGGGAGCGCACAGCTCCCCTTATACCGCACCAGGCAGGCGCCACTCCAGGGGTCGCGGGGGGCGCTCCCCCCCTACGGGTACTGCTAGGGGGAAAACTTCTGGCACCGGTGCACGTGGCGAGCACGCACAACTACTGTGGAATACACATGAGCAATCACTTGAAGAAGAACTCTTTTTGATGAAGTTTCAGAGGTGTGCTCATTGGAGCTGGAGCTCCCAGGTTCAGCCAGTAGTGGTGGCTCAGTAACAAGGAACGTATGATGCTCAGGGGCCTGGGAGTCAGGACTCATGGATTCTAGTCTCAATTGCTATTGATGTGATGTGTACCCATAAGCAAATGACTTGCCAAGGTCGCAAAGACAGTTGAGTGGCAGAGCTCAGAACATAATGTGGATCTCCTGAGTTCCAGTTCAGTGCCCGAGCCCTGGACTCATGCTGCCTGTAGCTCGGCGATGCAATGACAAGCATTTCAGAGTAACAAAAAAGCTGCACCATACGGGGAAATGCAGCGGGGTGTGACAAGATTGATGGCTGTGGGCTGTTATCAAAGAGGATACTGTTCCATAACAATGAGACCCTTATGACTTCAGGGTTATCCAAAAGAGGCAGAAGGCTGCAGTGGGACCTAAAAATGGATTCCAGTTTTGTGTAGCAACATACAGTGAGTTTCATTAGTTACAATGAACCTCAGCTTGCTCAAATGGGCCCTGCAAACTCTCCTGCTTTGAGTCTGAGGCTCTTCTTCGTACCAGTCCACCCAGTTCGGTGTCAGAGCGTCCCCTGCTTCTCTGTGACTGGTTCATTGCCTTTGAAAATCAATCCATGTAAGAGACACACAAGGTGGGAAACTGCTCTATTATTCTCATGCTTTAGGCTGGGCGTTCTGAAACTACTGAGGAGAGCTGGGCAAATCTCAGCCTTCATGAATGGATATCGCCACCCCGGAGGAATCAGAGTAACCCTTGTCAACCCCAAACTATGCCACAGGTTACGGTTCAGCAGAGGAAAAGATTAGCTGAACATTTTGCTGTAAGCATTGGCCAAGGCCAAAACTAGTGTTTTCACTTCCTGTTTTCACTATCTCAGATAAGAGCAAAATGTCTTATCAGAAAAAATGGGCTTCTTTTCCTTTCACTCAGGATTCATGTCTGGCCAATGTGTCTTGCATGTTCATAATGAAAACACTCAGCAATGTCTTTTCCAATGGGAAAAGTCACTACAGGCGTTATCTTGATGGGCAAACAAATAAATATTCAAACAAACAATAAAATTGCCAGGTATTTACTGTGATTCAGACTTGTCCTTGCTGGATACACAATAGCGAAACTACCCTCTTGACGTCTGTGAGTTATAATCTCCAGCAAGAACAGAATTAACGTAGGGAAACCAAAAGTGACTAAACAGGCCCTTACTTGTAGACACTCGCTGTCTCATCCAATGTGTCCAGGCCACATGGGACGGTGGTGGTCTGACATGCCTTTCCCAGCCTGGGGGAGGAGTTTGCATGCATGTGAAAGTGAAACTTGAGCAGCACCTGCTATTGCCAACGCTGAATTTGCTGCAAAAAACGGTTACTCACCTCTTGTAACTGTTGTTCTTTGAGATGTGTTGCTCATGTCCATTCCAATTAGGTGTTTGCGCATCGCGTGCACAGTCAATGGAAAGTTTTTCCCCTAGCAGCACCCGTTGGGTCGGCTGTGGAGCCCCCTGGAGTGGCGCCTTCATGGCACCAACCTGGTACCTCCTCAGTTCCTTCTTGCCGGTTACTCTGGCAGAGGGGAAGGCCGGCGGGTTTGGAATGGACATGAGCAACACATCTCGAAGAACAACAGTTACGCGAGGTGAGTAACTGTTTTTTCTTCTTCGAGTGGTTGCTCATATCAATTCCAATTAGGTGACTCCCAAGCCTTACCTAGGCGGTAGGGTCGGAGTTAAGGAAATGCTTATTGTAGCACCACTCTACCGAAAGCCGCGTTGTCTCTGGCATGCCGGACAATGGCGTAGTGAGAGGTGAAGGTATGCACTGAGGACCAAGTTGCTGCCCTGCAGATTTCTTGGATTCGGACCTGGGAAAGGAACACAGCTAATGAGGCCTGGGCCCGTGTGGAATGTGCTGTAAGAGTTGGGGCCGGTACTTCGGCCAGCTCATAGCATGTGTGGATGCACGATGTGATCCAGGAGGATATTCTTTGAGATGAGACCGGGAGCCGTTTCATCCGGTCCAACACCACTATGAACAGCTGGTTCAACTTTCTGAATGGCTTAGTGCGCTCGATGTAGAAAGCTAGTGCTCTTCGAACATCAAGGGAGTGCAGCCTCTGCTCCCAGTTACTGGCATGAGGCTTAGGGTAAAAGGCAGGAAAATGTCCTGGCTGGTGTGGAAGTGCGACACCACCTTGGGGAGAAAGGCCGGGTGTGGCCTGAGTTGTACCTTATCCTTGTGGAAAACTGTGTAAGGTGGGTCAGAGGTGAGGGCCTTTAGCTCAGACACCCTCCTCGCAGACGTAATGGCAACCAGGAAAGCTACCTTCCATGACAGATACAGGAGGGACCACGTCACCAGTGGTTCGAATGGAGGCCCCATGAGCCTGGAAAGGACCAGGTTACGGTCCCACGCAGGGACAGACTGCTTGATCTGGGGATGTAGGTGGTCCAGACCTTTAAGGAAGCAACTAACCATAGGGTTGGTGAAGACGGATCGACCAGACGCTCCTGGGTGGTAGGCCGAGATAGCAGCGAGGTGTACCCTTATGGAGGATGCCGCCAGGCCTTGCTGTTTCAGGTGTAGAAGGTACTCCAAGATGAGAGGTACCGGTGCCCGGAGGGGGCGTGTATGACACTGGTCACACCAGCATGAGAATCTCTTCCACTTTGCCAGATACATGGCTCTTGTGGAGTGCTTCCTGCTGCCGAGGAGGACTTCCCTTACTTGTTCTGAGCACAGAAGTTCCATGGGGTTCAGCCATGATGCTTCCAAGCCGTGAGGTGGAGGGACTGTAGGTCGGGGTGATGGAGGCAACCGTGGTCCTGAGTGAGTAAGTCGGGGAGGAGAGGTAATGTGACCAGTGCATCCACCAACAGCTCCAGTAGCATGGTGTACCAGTGCTGGCAAGGCCAAGCTGGAGCTATCAGAATTACCTTTGCTCCCTCCCTGCGGACCTTGAGCAGGATCTTGTGCACGAGAGGGAACAGGGGAAAGGCATAGAGCAGGCAACCTCTCCAGGGTAGCAGAAATGCATCCATGAGGGAGCCTGGGCTGCGACCCTGGAAGGAGCAGAACGTTGGGCACTTCCTGTTGTGTTGAGAGGCAAACAGGTCGACCAGGGGAAACCTCCACCTTTGGAAGACGAGGTGTGTGACATCCGGCCGGATGGACCACTTGTGAGTGCGGAAGGACCTGCTGAGGCCGTCCACCAGCGTGTTCTGAACTCTGGGTAGAAAGGATGCTTCCAGGTGAATGGAGTGGGCTATGCAGAACTCCCACAGCTGAAGGGCCTCCTGGCATAGGGGAGAGGAACAGGCTTCCCCTTGCTTGTTGATGTAAAACATGGCAGTGGTGTTGTCCGTTAGAACTGCTACACAGTCGGGCCTGGAAGGCTAGGCACACCGCCCTCAGCTTCTTGATGTTGATATATAGGGAGAGCTCGTCCTGCGACCCCAGGCCCTGTGTCTGGAGGTCCCCCAGATGCGCATCCCATCCCAGAGCCGACGCGTCCGTAACCAGGGATAAGGAAGGTTGAGGGTTGTGGAAGGGGACTCCTTCGCACACCGCTTGAACCACCAGTGGAGGGATGTAAGGACCTGCCCTGGCACCGTGACCACTAAATTCAAGCTGTTGTGCCCCAGGCGGTAGGCCAAAGTGAGCCATGCCTGCAAAGGTCTGAGCCGCAGCCTGGCATGCTGGGTCACGTAAGTGCAAGCAGCCATGTGGCTGAGGAGACTCAGGCACCCCCTTGCTGTTGTGGTTGGGAATTGCTGGAGGCTTTGAATTATGTCCGTGATGGCTCAGAATCGGGACTCCGGTAGAAGGGCCCGTGCCTGAACCGAGTCTAACACTGCCCCAATGAATTCTATTCTCTGGGTCAGTTCCAAGGTCGACTTCCCCAAGTTGAGGAGGAGACCCAGTCACTCAAATGTGTACCTGACCAAATGGATTTGAGACTGCACCTGTGCCCTGGTGCGGCCCCTGAGCAGCCAGTCGTTGAGGTAGGGGTATACCTGCACCTGCTGGTGATGGAAGAAAGCAATGACCGACATGCACTTGGTGAACACTCGGGGAGGCTGTTGAGAGGCCAAATGGTAGGACAGTGAATTGGTAATGCTTGTGGTTGACCACGAAGAGTCTGTGTACTGGACAGATCGCTATGTGGAAGTATGTGTCCTTCATGTCGAGGGTGGCATACCAGCCTCCCGGATCCATGGAGGGGGATAATAGTGCCCAGGGAGACCATGCGGAAAAAACGGTTACTCACCTTTTTGTAACTGTTGTTCTTCAAGATGTGTTGTTCATATCTATTCCATTCCCCACCACCTTTCCCTCTGTCAGAGTAGCTGGCAAGAAGGAAATGACGGGGGGTCGGGCTGGCAGGGTCATATATAGAGCGCCATACCGGCACCACTCCAGGGGGCTCCACTGCCAGGCCGACGGCTCTGACAGCCCGGCACGCGCACACACCTAACTGTAATAGTGCTTTGAGTGCTTGCTCATATCAATTCCAGTTAGGTGATTTCCAAGCCTTACCTCGGAGGTGGGGTCGGAGTCAAGATATTGCTGACCGAAGTACCGTTCTGCCAAAGGCCACATCATCCCTAGATTGGTGGATAATGGCCTAGTGCAACGTGAAAGTATGCACTGAAGGCCACGTCGCAGCCCTGCAGATCTCTTGGAGAGGTACATGGGCTAGGAAGGCTGTCGACAAGGCCTGCGCCCTCGTGGACTGAGCTGTGATGGCAGGTGGAGGAACCTTCGCCAAGTCATAACAAGTGTGGATACATGCCATGATCCAGGAGGAGAGCCGCTGGGAAGAGACTAGTAAACCCTTCATCCACTCTGCTATAGCAACGAACAACTGGGTTGTCTTGCGGAACAGCTTTGTGTGATCGATATAGAAGGCAAGTGCCCTCCTGACATCCAGCGAGTGCAGCTGTTGTTCTTGAGGGCTATTGTGTGGCTTTGGATAGAAGACTGGCAGGAAGATGTCCTGGCTAATATGGAAGTGGGACATCACCTTGGGGAGGAAAGCTGGATGAGGTCTAAGTTGTACCTTGTCCTTATGAAAGATAATGTACGGAGACTCAGAGATGAGGGCCTGTAGTTCAGACACGCATCGTGCTGAAGTGATAGCCGCCAGAAAAGCAACCTTTCAAGAGAGATAGAGGAGTGAACAAGAAGCTAACGGCTCAAAGGGAGGGCCCATGAGGCGGGAGAGGACTAGGTGAAGGTCCCAGGCCGGGATGGGGGGGCTTCATTGGGGATGTATCTTTTCCAGTCCTTTCAGGAAACGTCCCACGATGGAGTGCGCGAACACTGAATGCCTGGAATCGCCTGGGTGGAAAGCTGAGATGGCCGCGAGGTGGACATTGAGAGAACCAAACGCCAGATGCTGGACTTTCAGGTACAGAAGATAGTCCAGGATAGTCCAGGATACAAAGGCTGGGAGCCTGGAGCGAGAGCACCTGCCTTTGGGCGCACCAGCTAGAGAACCTCTTCCATTTTGCCCTGTATGTGGCTCTAGTAGACGGCTTGCGACTCTCCAGAAGTACCTGCCTCACCGGATCCGAAGAGGCGAACTCTGCCTGATTCAGCCATGAATTCTCCAGGTGGAGAGACTGAAAGTCTGGGTGAAGGAGGCGACCGCGGTTCTGTGTAATGAGGTCGGGAGTGAGAGGTAGCCGTATCAGTGACTGGACCAACAAATCCATGAGGGTGGGGTACAGTACTGGCGAGGCCAAACTGGGGCCACCAGAATGACCTCTGCCTTGTCCCTGCGGACTTTGAGAAGCACCTTGTGGATGAGCGGGAATGGCGGGAAGGTGTATAGCAGCTGAGCAGACCATGGAATCATGAACACATCTGCGACCGAGCCGGGCTGTGACTCCTAAAGGAGCAAAAGGTCACTTCCTGTTGGCCCGTGTGGCTAACAGGTCTATTTGGGGGAAACCCCCAACTGCAGAAGATGGAGTGGATGATGTCCGGGCGAATCGACCACTTGTGCATGAGGAAACGTCTGCTCAGGCTGTCCGCCAGCACTAGGGTGACCAGACAGCAAGTGTGAAAAATCGGGACGGGGATGAGGGGCAATAGAAGCCTATATAAGAAAAAGACCCAAAAATTGGGACTGTCCCTATAAAATCAGGACAACTGGTCACCCTAGCCAGCACGTTTTGAACACCCAGCAGGTATGAGGTCTGGAGAAGGATGGAGTGGGCTAGGCAAAATTCCCACAGTAGGAGGGCTTCCTGACAGAGAGGAGACGAGTGGGCTCCACCTTGCCTGTTTATATAAAACATGGCCATGGTGTTGTCTGTCAATACCGCTACACAGTGGCCCTGCAAGCAAGTCAGAAAAGCTTGGCAGGCGAGGCGGATCGCCCTGAGTTCTTTGATGTTGATATGTAGAGCCAGTTCCTCTACCTGCCATAAGCCCTGAGTTGTCAGGCTTCCGAGATGCGCTACGCAGCCCCACGCGGATGCGTCTGTGACTAAAGTCAAGGTGGGTTGGAGTGGGTGAAAAGGAACCCCGGCGCCTACCATGTGGGGATCCAGCCACCACCATAGGGAATCGAGGATTTGCCGAGGGATGGTCAGCACCATGTCCAGACTGTTGTGGCCCGGCCGATACACAGACGTGAGCCACGCTTGCAAGGGCCTGAGGCGTAACCTGGAGTGTTGAACCACGTAAGTGCAGGATGCCATATGGCCTAACAGCCTGAGACACTGCCTCGCCATGGTGGTGGGGAAGCTGAAAAGGGTGCTGATTATCTGCGAGAGGGCCAGATGACGTGTCTCTGGCAGGAACACTCTCGCTTGAGTTGCATCCAGAATGGCTACAGTGAACTCTATCCTTTGAGTTGGGGTGAGCACTGATTTGTTGACGTTGAGAATGATACCTAATCATTCGAACGTGTCTCTGACTATCTGCACCTGTGATTCCACCTGCTGATGGGAGTGGCCCCAGAGGAGCCAGTCATCCAGGTAAGGGTAGACATGCACGTGGTGGCGGTGGAGAAAAGCTGCTACAACCGCCATGCACTTGGTGAAGACGCGAGGTGCTGTGCACAGCCCGAATGGGAGGGCCATGAACTGATAATGCACCTTGTTCACCACGAAGCGGAGGAACCATCTGTGAGCCAGGGTGATAGATATGTGAAAATAAGCATCCTTCATATCGAGGGCGGCGTACCAATCTCCTGGGTCTAGGGAAGGGATGATTGTGCTCAGGGAGACCATGCAGAACTTCAAGCTGACTATGAACTTGTTGAGTTCCCGCAGGCCCAGGATGGGCCTGAGGCCCCCCTTCACTTTGGGGACGAGAAAGTATTGGGAGTAGAAATCCTTGCCTTTGAGCTCCTGAGGGACCTCCTCCACCGCTCCTAGAGTGAGGAGAGCCTGGATCTCCTGGACGAGAAGTTGCTCGTGAGAGGGGTCCCTGAAGAGGGATGGGCAAGGGGGATGGGAAGGTGGGAAGGAGCAGAATTGGATAGAATATCCCACCTCTACCTTGTGGAGCACCCACTGCTCCAATGTAATAAGGGACCATGCACAGTAGAAGCGGGATAGATGGTTCAGGAAAGGAGGGTGAATAACCGGGTTGTGGACTGGTAATGCGTCCTCGTGCACACCTTCAAAAGGAGCGCTTAGGGTCTGAAGGAAGTTTGGATTGCCCCTGACCCTGTCCAGAGGGAGGACACGACAGCTTGCGGCGATTGTATCTACTTCTTCTATGAGAGAAGTCCTGTCTGGGCCTAGGGGGGAAAAGACCCCTGCTGGGTGGTATGCAGTTTAAAGGGCTTCCTTTGGGTCGACAGAGTGTGCATGCCGAGGGACTTTATTATGTACCGGGAGTCCTTTAGCTATGCGGTCTGGAATTAGTTTGTTCAGCAAATAGGCCCTGGCCATCAAAGGGAAGGTCCTGTAGGGTCTGCTGAACCTCCAGGGGAAGACCAGAGGATTGGAGCCAGGCATTGCGCCTCATCGCAATCCCGGACGCCAGAGTCCACACCGCCGAGTCCGCGGCACCAAGGGAGCCTTGGAGGGAAGTCCGGGCGACAGCTTTGCATCTTCGGCAATGGCCCCCAACTCCACTTGTGACTCAGAGGGGAGGAGCTCTTTAAATTTTAAGATCGAGGACCATGAGTTATAGTTGAATCTACTCAGGACCGCGAGTTGATTAGCGATCCTGAGAGCGAAACCGCTGTGGAATAAATTTTCCTTCCAAACAAATCAAGCCGTTTAGCATCTATTGATTTGGGCACGGGGCCTGCTGATCGTGCCTCTCTTTTTCATTCACCACCTCCAACACAAGAGAGCATGGGGGAGGGTGGGTGAAGAGATACTCATATCCCTTAGTGGGAACAAAGTATTTACGTTCAGCCCCCTTGGCCGCAGGTGGAATGGAGGCAGGCGTTTGCCAAATAGTTTTGGCATTGGACTGAATACTTTTTATAATGGGTAAGGCCATCCTAGAGGGCCCCTCTGGCACCAGGATGTCCACCTCTTCGACCACTTCCTCCACCTGGAGGTTCATATTCAGGGCCACTCATCGGAAGAGTTCCTGCAGGGCCCTGTAGTCCATGGGTGGTGGCCCAGATGTAGAAGTGCCTGCCACCACCTCTTCAGGGGACAATGAGGAGGAAGCCACTGGCAGGACCGGTTCTGTGGTGGCCTCTTGATCCTCAGGGACCGGGTCCTCGCGAGCACCAGGTGTAGCCTCCACAGGCAGATGTGGGACTGGGTCCGGGTTTTGTGGAGGGTCCTGGGGTGGGCAGCTGAGGGTTGCCTCTGGGAGGTGAGATACCGAACGGGAAGGCGGACGGATGCCAGAAGGGGCACCCTGGGCCTGATGGTACGCCCAAGGGGTCCAGAATTGCCACTCGGGCTGCCATTGGGGCACCAAAGCGTCCTGCCTTAGGCTCCCCAGCCCTGATCTGGGTGCCTCAGATGCCCCTGATGCCCTGCCTGATTGGAGGGCGGGTGGTCTCGAGCGGGACAGCCAAGGGGGAGTGGTACGAGACTGCACCAGAGAGGCATCCTCCTCTGATGGACGGGATGGGTGCTGTGAAGCATAGTGTGACCTCGATGTCAATCGGTGCCGCGGTGCAGGTGGTGCTGCTGCGGGGAGTGATGATGGGATGTGGAGCGGTGCTGCGAAGTAGAGCAGTGCCGTGACGTGGAGCCACGCTGAGGCGGAGAGCGGTGCCACGATGAAGAGCGGTGCCAAAGCAGGGACCAGTGCCATGAGCGAGAGCGGTGCCACGTTGGGGAGTGGTTCCGCGAAGTGGAATGGTGCCACGATGAGCGGCATCCTGACTCCGAATTGCGCGGAGATCCGGGTCAGGGGGCAGATGGACCCAACATGGCAGGCTTGCCACTGTACGGTGCCGTGCCTCGAGGGAGTGGAGGCTTATCCCTCGTAGTTGGAGACTTGGGCGCCGTCATCTCAATGAGCCCCCTAGCGGCTTCGAAGGTGTCTGGGGTGGAAGGCATCATAACTTTCCCCCCACATGCAGCCGCGGTGAGTCCAGGAGAGCAGGGCTTCCTGGGGAGACTTCCTCTTGGCCTGTTTCTTATGGGCAGCCAGTAAATGAGAGCGGTGCCGGGGAGAGTGCTTCTGTGGCCCAGGGCACCAGCGGCTCCTGGGTTGGCGTGCCAAGTCCTTTCTCGGTACCACAGATGGCACCGCTGGAGGAGCACTCCGCACTGATGCGCTTGGGGTCGGGTCCTGCTGCGGATGGAGGGCTGACTCCACAAGGAGTTGTTTTAGGCGAATGTCCCTCTTTTTCCTGGTGTGAGGCTTGAAAGCCTTGCAGATCTTGCACTTGTCCGATTGATGAGCTTCTCCCAGACACCGGAGGCAGGCGTCGTGGGGGGTCGCTCGTGGGCATAGGCTTAGTGCAGGAACTACAGGGTGTGAAGCCCTGGGACGGCATGCCCCGAGCCCACT
This sequence comes from Terrapene triunguis, assembly GCF_002925995.2. Classification (NCBI taxonomy): domain Eukaryota; kingdom Metazoa; phylum Chordata; order Testudines; family Emydidae; genus Terrapene; species Terrapene triunguis. The sequence goes on along the minus strand of NW_020665188.1, from coordinate 3,701,916 downwards.
CCAGGGGGCTCCACAGCCGGGCCAACGGGTAGCTGCTAGGGAAAAGTTTCAGACAGCCGTGCACGCAGCGCGCGCACACACCTAAATGGAATTGATATGAGCAAGCACTCGAAGAAGAACTTCAACTTTACCATGAATTTGTTGAGTCCACACAGATCTAGAATGGGTATGAGACCCCCCGCCCCCCGGCCTTGGGAATAGAATCACTTGCCCTTTAGCCCCTGAAGAACCTCCTCCACTGCTTCCATGGTGAGGAGCGCCTGCACCTCCTGGATAAGGAGTTGCTCCTGAGAGGGGTCCCTGAAGAAGGATGGGAAAGGGGGTGGGAGGCAGGGTAGGAGCAGAACTGGAGAGAGTATCCCACTTCCACCATGCAGAGGATCCAGCGGTCCAAAGTTACTTGGGACCAAGCACAGTAGAAGTGGGACAGATGATTCAAAAAGGACAGGGAAGGATCCAGGATCGAGGCACCGTACTCAGGCGCCCCTTCAAAAGGTCTGCTTGGAACCAGACGATGGTTTGGTCAGGCTCTGGCCCCGGCCCTGGCCCTGTCCAGAAGGGGGCTTGGAAGGCTTCCTTCTGCCATTCCTGCCCCTTCTCCTGTAAAAGTCCTGCCTCGGCCGAGGAGGGTAGGAGTGCTGCTGCTACTGTTGGGGCTTGAAATGCTTGAGTTGGGTTGCTGGGGTGTGCATACCCAAAGATTTCATAGTAGCCCTTGAGTCTTTTAGGCTATGCAGCAATCTGCTCTGCGAACAGGCCCGCCCCATCAAAAGGCAGATCCTGCATCATCTGAGGCCTGCCACCATGAGGTGCGTCTCATGGCGGCGCCAGAGGACAAGGTGCGCGCCACTGAGTCCGCAGCATCAAGTGAGGCCTGTAAAGAGGTCTATGCCACCACCTTGCCCTCCTCTACTATAGCCCCAAACTCCTCCCTAGACTCTGTTGGCACCAGCTACTTGAACTTGAGCATCGCATTTCAGGAGTTGAAGTTATACTGGCTCAGAATTGCCTTCTGATTGGCAATCCTGAGCTAGAGCGCCCCCCCCCCCATTGAGTACACCTTACGTCCAAACAAGTCCAGGCATTTGGCGTCCTTGGACTTAGGTGCTGGGGCTTGTTCCCTCTGCCTCTCCTTCACATTTACAGCTGCAACTAACAATGAACAGGGCTGCGGGTGTGTAAAGAGGTATTCGTACCCCTTTGATGGCACAAAGTATTTCCTCTCAACGCTCTTGGCGGTGGGAGAGGTGGAGACCAGGGTCTGCCAGATGGTCTTGGCATTGGCCTGTATTTTGATGAGGGGAAGAGCCACCCTCGACGGACCTTCTGGGGCCAAAATGTCAACCCCCGGATCCTCTGACTCCATCTCCTCAGCCTGCAGACCCATGTTGCGTGCCACCCTGCAAAGGAGGTCCTGGTGGGCATGGCTGTCTATGGGGGGCGGTCTGGAGACAGAAGTGCCCGCAACAGCCTTGTCTGGGGAGGAAGATGAGGAGGCTAATGGGGGGACAGGGTCCTCCTGTCCCTCCTGCTTGTCAGGAACCTCTTGTCCTGTCTCGCTGGCTGGACCAGGCTCAGGAACCGGAGTTGGAGTCAGTTCCGTGGGGGGGGGGGGCACAGCACCTCCTCAGCACCTCTAGGGGTGGGGCGACTGGTGGAGGCCTCCGGCACCCGTGGTTCAGCAGGAGTTATGTGGGCTCAGAACCTCTGAAAAGGAGTCAGCTTTTATTGGCAGTTTTTCATGGGAAAGTAAGGTGGCCACATAACAGCGTTTAGCCCACTGAGAAGGCAAACATCCCACCTCTTTTCCCTTGTAACCTGATCCCATTTGACAAGAAAATGATGTGAGATACACTAGAAATGGAAGCTCATAACGCCAAGTAATCAGAGCCACATTTCAGAGCAGAGCTGGGCTTTCATGTTGCATTAACACAAGGTCTGAACTATGATTAGAGGCTTATGTCTTGTGACTGCAGCATGTGCCACGTTACTATTTGCACTCGTTTGGGGTTTAGAGGTGATGACAGTATCTCACCAGCCAGTGACAATCTTGTTTTGTTGCCGGGAGGCGTGAAGAGGCTGGGGAAAGGGACAAGCACAGGCTTTGATGTTCCAAGCTCCTGTTTGTGTATTTCTGCTAGTTGTTCCAGGCTAGTGACTTGCTTTTCAACTGGGGAGAATGGGTGAGTGTTCTCTTCCTACGGTCTATCTAAGATACTTGTACAGGCCCCAATACCATGATAGGCGAGTACCTCCCAATCTTTCATTCATTTTTCCTTGCACCACCACTGTGAGGCAGGGCAGTGCTGCTATCCCCTATGTACACAGGGAGAACCAAGGTAGAGAGAGACTGGGGGTATGTCCACACAGCAGTCAGGAGGCGTGAACCCTAAATCAAAGCTAGCTGGAGTAACAGCAGCATGAAGCCATGGCCACCCAAGCTAGCCCCACCCATCAAGGTCCCTGGGTGTATACATGAGTGACCACTGCCTGTACTGCTGCAGCTCCACTGCTACTGTTACTTGAGCTAGACCGGGTACGTCTACACATGCTGCAACCACACCTCCTGATTGCAGTCTCGACCCACCCTGACTCACTCCAGAAGTATGTGGCTGTGCAGGCAACCAAGCCCACGTCTCCAGCTAGTCCCCCAGCCACTGGGCCAGCCTTCCTCTCCACTGGTGCTAGCCATTCTTGGGTGGTGTGATCAGGTGCATAAGGTTATACACCTCTACCCCGATATAACGCGACCTGATATAACACGAATTCGGATATAACGCGGTAAAGCAGCGCTCCGGGGGTGGGGGTGGGGGTGGGGGGGCTGCGCACTCCGGTGGATCAAAGCAAGTTCGATACAACGTGGTTTCACCTATAATGCGGTAAGATTTTTTGGCTCCCGAGCACAGCGTTATATCAAGGTAGAGGTGTATATTAAAAACGACTTCTGCCTGCCTTTCAATTTCCCCCCGATAACATTGCAATTGGGTTTGCTTTTTCTTCTAGGTGCCGTGCCCTGTTTTATAAGTTTTTCTTTACTCTAGCTGGCGCATTACCATTTGTTTGCCAGCTACAAGGATCTTAAAAAAAAAAAAATCTTCCATGTAATTCCTGCTTTGTTTGGCCAGAGCACCTTGCTTCATATGTATGCAGTTACCACATGGGGCGGGGAAGGGGCATCCTTTGGTTCACTCACATGTCTCAGACCCTATGTCCATTCTTGTAGAGCTGTTTGACCTTGGATTTGTAATGCTAGTTTTTTGTTTATGGATCACTGCAATCTTTGACTGTAAACACTGTCGCGCCGATCTGTTTATCATCTTTAGACGGACTCTTAAGCATTTCTTAATACTTCCTTTACCAACTAAATCAGCCACCTCCTCTCAGTTATGTCACTGATGGATCAAGGGACCCATAGATCAGAAGCTGACAGATTTTGTTTTAAATGGATTGGTACACTTCGTCCACAACAGCTTTGCATGTTACAGTAGGTATTTGGCCGGAATTTTCAAAGGAGCCTAAAAAACTAGGTGTCTAATTCGAACAGGAGTTAGGTGCCAAACTCCCTTAGACTGAGCAGCCCTGAGTTAAGTATACTAGGTGGCCCTTTTAGAAGTGCCAAGGAACATAAAACTAGCCAGAAGAGGGTATATATGAGAGCATGCATGGAGGGATGCATGCATAGCACATCCCTGGCCATGCAGCAGGTTGCCTGAGATCTCTGTTCTGTTCCCATTCAGCCACACACACTCCCTGAGTGAGCTTGGACAAATGGCCCTCCGGCTCAGTTCCCCCTCAGTAGAACAGGGATAATGTTTCCCCATCTCACAGGGGCGTGTGAGGATGAAATCCATGAATGGTTCAGAGGTGCTCAGACAGTATGGTGACAAAGGTCAGCGAAGTACATAGGTTACATGAGCTTGGGAAAGGTGCGGTCAGGCTCTATCAGACAGCAGCCCCAAAATACAGCTCCCTCCTTCACATGTTACTGGCAGGCCTGCGGGTAGCTGGGTCACAGGTACTGAATCAGTTCCTGCCTCAGGCCACCCTGCACTGACCTAGGGCTGGCAGGACTCCTAGGCCTCTGGTGGCCTGTCCCCGGAATTGAATGGCAGGCTGACACTGCTCTGAGCTCAGCCCCCTCACAAATCAGCCAGGTAGATTTCAGAGTGGTAGCCGTGTTAGTCTGTATCAGCAAAAAGAATGAGGAGTAATTGTGGCACCTTAGAGATTAACAAATATATCTTCCTACTGTATTTTCCACTGCATGCATCTGATGAAGTGGGTTTTAGCCCATGAAAGCTTATGCCCAAATCAATTTGTTAGTCTCTAAGGTGCCACAAGTACTCCTGTTCTTTTTCCAGGTAGATCTGTAAGTAAAAAAAAAACACCCCAAACTCTAAAACCTAACTGAGAATCTCTCTTCACCTTTGCATCACTTGATTGGATTAAATAATTCACCAGGAATCGTTAGTGAGGAGATGCCGCTTTGTAAACAAGGAAACCCGGAATCCTTTGTCTGGAATGAAACACGACGAAGAAATGGTTTCCTTCGTTCATTTGTCCAGCCTATCAGTTAATGTGGATGGGGTACAGATGCCAGGATAGGAGACTCCTGGCCTTGCCCTAGCACAGTAGGGGAAGCTTTGTTAGGTGACCAAATGGCAACGACTGGTGCTTTTTAGGGGCAAATTTCACACCCCGCCTTCTGAGGCCCCAAGATGTCAGGAGCCTTGCAGCAGTGGCTGCCATGTGTGAAATGCCTCTCATGTCCCTCAGGGAACATGAGGGAATCCTAGGGAGAAGCTCATGGCAGTTAAGGGTGGGGGAAGCTTTGGGTCAATTTTCTAGGTCAGCAAGGAAAGGCATCACCCCTCCCCCATGCACACACGGTCCCCATCCCCCCACAACCACTATGGGCTAACCTCAATTTCCATTTTAGGTCTGGGATGGCTTTGTGCCCCCCAGTGATGAAGCCAAGATAAAAACCAGCCTGGATCCTTGTTAGGACAGCTTTGCCCAGTGCACTTGCTGAATAAAAAATTCTGTCCTTCCCTAAAAGAGGCCCAAGCACAAGATCCCTGCTCACGCTGGGTGTCCCATGCAGGCTTCCTTCCTACCCCTACGCAAAGTATGCAGCTGCGTAGGACACCAGGCTCCAGCCCCTGCTCCGCCCCAACCCTGACCCCACTCCACCCCTTCCCCAAAGCCCCCACCTAGGGTTACCATACGTCCGTATTTTCCCAGACATGTCCGGCTTTTTAGTTCTTAAATCCCGTCTGGGAGGAATTTTTAAATATCTAAAAACATCTGGGAAAATACGGACGTATGGTAACCCTATATGATAATCAGTTGTGGCAGCTGCAAATCAGCTCTCAGGCATGCGGAGCCCCATGAACCTTTGGCGGGCGGCTGGATTAGCTGTTTCTAACCAATCTACTGTAGTGCACAGCCACCTATCAGCTGTTTTGGCAGGGAGCCAGCAGATGAGCCGCATGGGGCTGCAGTTTCTAACCTGGCTCCCACGGCAGGTAAAAGTGGTCCGTTTCCAGGGCAGAGCAGGCTTTTACTCTTCCCTGAGCAAGAAGTTGATATGGCTGTCCCGGAGGAGCTGGATCAGCAACTCCTCTCTCTCCCTTGGCTCTGGGAAATGTAAATTCCCCATTGTGTGGGCTGCTGCTGCTCTGAGGCTGGGAGCAGGAGAGCTGTCTGGATTGCTCTGTCTGCCCCACCCCTTCGCACACAGAGGGAGTCATAGATCATAGAAGTGTAGCACTGGAAGGGACCTTGAAAGGTCATCGAGTCCAGTCCCCTGCCTTCACAGCAGGACCAAGTACCATCCCTGACAGATTTTTGCCCCAGATCCCTAAATGGCCCCTGTGATGGGTTGGGTCATAGAAACCCACCTGGGAGCTGCCAACCGATGTGCCAAGACTACTTCTATTCCTGTTTTCCCTGCCAGCTCAGGACTCCAGCACTCTGTCTTGCTGAGCCAGACACTCCCGTCTGCTCCAACACAGACCCAGGGTCTGAATTACTTGTCCCAAAGCTGCAGGTTTACCTGAAAACAGCTCACAGAAGTGTGCTTGTCTTTAGCACTCAGATGCCCAACTCCCAATGGGGTCTAAACCCAAATAAATCCGTTTTACCCTGTATAAAGCTCATGCAGGGTAAACTCATAAATTGTTTGCCCTCTATAACACTGATAGAGAGATATGCACAGTTGTTTGCTCCCCCAGGTATTAATAGATACTCTGAATTAATTAATTGGTAAAAAGTGATTTTATTAAATACAGAAAGTAGGATTTAAGTGGTTCCAAGTAGTAACAGACAGAACAAAGTAAGTCACCAACAAAATAAAATAAAATAAAATGCGCAAATCTATGTCTAATCAAACTAAATACAGATAAGATCCTCACCAGTTCCAGAATGCTTCCTTTTACAGGCTAATCTCCTTTTAGCCTGGGTCCAGCAATCACTCACACCCCCTGTAGTTACTGTCCTTTGTTCCAGTTTCCTTCAAGTATCCTGGGAGGGGTGTGTGTGTGGAGAGGCTCCTTCTTTAGCCAGCTGAAGACAAACTGGAGGGGTCTCCCAGGGGTTTAAATAGACTCTCTCTTGTGGGTGGAGACACCCCCCCTCCTCACTCCTATGCAAAGTCCAGCTCCAAGATGGAGTTCTGGAGTCACCTGGGCAAGTCATATGCCCATGCATGACGCAGTCTTTACAGGCAGAAGCCATTGTCCACATGGTATCTTGTATGTCTCCAGGAAGACTTCTTATGTGGATTGGAGCATTCCAAGATGCATTGCTCCCCAAATGCTTCCTGATTGGGTACTTAACCTGGCGAATTCCTTCCTAAAGAAGCTGACCAAATGCCTCATAAAGCTTACTTAGAAATCAAGCAAGTATACATAACTTTGAATACACGAATGGTGCCTGCATACAACTAGGATGAACATAACCAGTAGATCATGACCTTTACATAGATATGTTACAAGGCATATGTAGCAAAACCCTATTCCAGTTATATCATACATACATACATTTATAAGCAACCCCCCTCCATAAAGCCTTATGGGATACACTGTCACAGCCCCCTCAAGGATTGAACTCACAACCCTGGGTTTAGCAGGCCAATGCTCAAACCACCAAGCTATCCTCTCCCCCTGGGCAGTGTCTCAAATGCCCCCTCAGGCTGAGCAGCTGAGAGCCTGTGCGAGTTTGAAATCCCTACCCGCAGCCAGCAGCTGGGCTAGCAGCCCCTGGGCCAGAAGTGCACTCAAAGCACTTCATGTGGGTAAATAGTTCCCACCCAGCTGGTAGGACGAGAGCCAGGAGAGAGCAGTTTCTAGCTAGCCTTGGCCGAGAGAAGGGATCTGGTGAGTGCTGATCTCAAGTCTCTCCCACAAAGCTGATTGGTTTTATTTTCAGTGTCACAGTCAGTTCTTCCCTGAGACATTTCAATTGCTCTTGCTGGAAATCGGAGGAAGTATTATTGTACATACCTCTGCTTCTCAATTTTTTTTCTTGAAATAGTCAGTGATCCTGGGGACTTTTGTTAACTTAAAAAACCCCCCAAAAAACCCCTTCCCAAGTGCTCTTGATTCTACCTGGTTGTTACAGCCTTCGAACAGGTCTCTTTAGTAACTTCCTTAACATTTGAGTATGCCCTTGAAAATGACATTGTTTAGAGGGCAAATTTTCTTAACATTTAAGACGTATAGTGTCATATTGTATTTTCATTAAGACCACAGTTAAGAATCGTCCAGTTCAGTCACTGTAGATACATACTCAGGATTTCTTATTACATTGTAAAACTGAACTATTTCCAGAACTAAAACAGGCTTTTAGATCAGGCATTTGTAAATGCAAGTTCAATTTTTAAATTTGTTTTTATGTTCTGAACCTTTATACCTTTAATATCTTAAACTGGAGTATGTTTTCATTTGTGCTGGAGAAATATCAAATGCATTGTATAAATAGATTACAATGTTTTTAAGACTTTATTTCTAACTGCTGAGTAACTTAATAGGAAAAGAAAGCACACTGCCATTGGAAAAAGATGATAACATTTGTATCTACTGGAAATACACGCTCAGGCATCTTAGAGCTGATAGGAAACAAACAAAAGGAAGTATTTCTTCCCACAATACATAGTCAACCCATGGAACTCATTGCCAGGGGATGCTGTGAATGTCAAAACCTTGATATCTCCATCACACAGGCATGAATGGATTTAGCCTAGGAGGCAGGGAAGCATTAGCCCCATTTGGAAGGGGGGTGGGGGGATCTAGGGCACCGAGAGATGAAGTGACCTTCCTGAGACTAAGCAGGGAGTCTGTGACAGAGCAGAGAATCAAACTCAGAACACCTGAGCCCCAGGCCTGTGCTTTAACCAGTAGGCAACCTTTCCTACCCTGAGGAGGAGAGCCTCCTGTGTCACTTTGAGGAAGTGGGTGGAGTCAGGTGCTAGACGAAGCCACCAGGAGGGGGGAGCAGAGAAAGCCGGGTGGGGCACCCACCGGCAAAAACAAAAGTGAGCACCTATGCCTGCAAGCCCCGCTCCGTGGCTCCAGCAGCTCCCATTGGCACTTTTCCCAGCCAATGGGAGCCACGGAGCTCGCGCTTGTGGCGGGCACAGCACGTGGGGACCCCTCGGCAGCCCCTGATCCTAGGAGCCAGAGGGACCTGCGGCAGGACGGGTGAGTAGGTGAGCGGGGTGGGGTGAAGAGGTGAGCAGTGAGCCAGCAGCAGGCAGGGGGGTGAGCAGACGAGTGGGGAGTGGTGGTGAAGAGGCGAGCGGTGAGAGCCAGCAGCGGGCGGGAGGGGTGGGTGAGGAGGCGGGCAGTGAGCCAGCGGCAGGCGGGGGTGTGTGTGTGTGAAAAGGCCAGCAGTGGTTGAAGAGGCGAGCGGGCCAGCGGCAGGTGGGTGGACGCGGCACAAAGCGGCGAGCCAGCGGCAGGCGGGGGTTCTCGGGGCGGGCATGGGGCTTTCTGGCAGGGGAGTGAGGAGGTGAGTGGCAGGTGGGAGGAGGAGAGCGGTGGGTGGGGGACTGAGGAGGGCTGCAGCAAGCCAGCGGCGGGCCAGGGGGTGAGGAGGGGTGCGGTGGCAGGACCAAGCAGGGAGGGGGCGGAACCTGGAGCAGAGTGGGGATGGAGCATGGGAGGAGCCGGGGTGGACTGTGGGCAGGGCCGACACCCTCCCTCCCCCGCTCCCCCTGATAAGTGTCTTCTTTTTTGAATGTTCAAATATGGTAACCCTACCCCCGCCCTGCTCTGCCCCCATCCCGCCCCTTTCCGGCCCCCACTCCCCTGAGGACTGCTGCAGGGGTCAGGCCTGCACTCACCACATGGTAAGTAGAGCGACCCGGCCCCAGCCTGCTCCGCTCTGCCGGCTCCTAGCCCCGAGTGCGGGGGGGGGCGGTTCCCCCATGGCCCCCAAGGCTGGGCGCCAGGGGAGCAGAGCAGGCTGGGGTCGGGGAGCGGTTTCCCCCTGCCCTCTCCCCTTGTGGAGGCCTGGGGCTGTGTAGGGCACCAAAATGGCTAGGGACGGCCCTGCTGCTGAGGGTGTTTGGAGCTTCATGTGGGAGAGACTGAGCACTAAGGGCTTGAGGGCCAGACTTTTAGCAAGGAGATCCCGCAGGCACCCCTCCCCCCCAGGAAGCCCCCTCAGCCAGGCCTGCTTTCACGTCTGACCTCCTCTTGGCTCATCGAATTCATCTCTGCAGCCACTGAGATCGTGGTGGGGTTTCTGTTGCCTTGTGTTTGGCAAGTCAAGGGCAGGGCCGGCTCCAGGCACAGCTGAGCAAGCAGGTGCTTGGGGCAGCTAAGGGGAAAGGGCAGCACATCGGGCTCTTCGGC